>NC_064643.1:353331181-353646665 GCF_023864345.2 Schistocerca serialis cubense
AGTGGACGAAGACTGATTTTGCTTTTTCTAAAGTCATTCTTATATTAAACTACATTCGATTTGTAAATTAAAATGTGAGAGAGATTGACTGCATTCTTCTCAAAAGACATGGATTAATTTTCTGGAGTAACTCATCTAGAAGAAAGAAAGTCTTTGTTGCTCAAAAAGTCTTGTAAGAAAATAACTGGAGCTCACCCATCATCGCCTTGTAGACATCTGTTTAAGAAGTTCGACACTCTGACTACTGTTCCCCAGTATATTTATTCCGTCATGAACTATGCTGTAAACAGTCCACAAGAGCTCCACAGGAACAGTGATGTATATAATTAAAGTATCCGAAGGAAAATTTGTATTCATGACTCCATATTAAGATTGTCTTTAGCGCAAAAATAGGTACCTACAAAATGCTGCACGAAAAAATTTTAATCCTTACCCAGTGATATAAAATGTCTGATGGACAGAAAAGTAAAATTAAAAAAAAAACTTAAAAACTATCTCTTGACAATTCCTAATGCGTAGCAGAATTTCTATTACTGTAACGTGGAAAAGGTGGTGGGTAAGAATTACTAATTTACGACTGTGACTATATATTAGCATTATGAATGTTCAGCGTGCTTCCATATTTACAAATTAATATGCAATGTTTATGTAAAACGACTCGTTCCACATCAGTGCATTGTTGACAATTTTCGTGATTCTTCCATCAGCTC
Organism: Schistocerca serialis cubense; assembly: GCF_023864345.2. NCBI lineage: Eukaryota > Metazoa > Arthropoda > Insecta > Orthoptera > Acrididae > Schistocerca > Schistocerca serialis. The sequence goes on from NC_064643.1 coordinate 353,331,892, forward strand.
TTATCAACTGACGTTCGGACTCATCTGATCAGACCATGGTCGTCCAGTCGTCTAGAGTATAACCTAACGAGCCCAAGAGGGGCGGTGCAGGAGATGACGTCCTGTTAGCAAAGCCACTCACTTCGGTCGTCTGCTGCCCTTCCCCAAAATTTCGCCGCACTGACTGAACGTACAATCGCTATACGTCCAGACTGATTTCTGTGGTAATTTCGCACAGTGTTCCCAATGCACTACCGTTTTGCACCTAGTATGCGTGATGTTACCTGCATCTATATTTGTGCTTATTGCTGTTTAATGACTTCTGTCACCTCCATGTTGATTAATATAGAGCAGAAGCAGTGAAAATAAAACAATATTTACATAAGGAACTCTCCACTAAATTGGATAAATGTAAAAGATATCTTCTTACCACCGACCCTGTGTCGTTACAACCTAGTAACTAACACATTACATTACTTCTTAAAAGGGATCGTCATATACCCGTTGCTGCTACTTAGTACACGATAATAACATGGCAGCCCATGTATATAGTATATACCTGAGTGGCCAGTACTGTGGCGGAATGGGGACTAACGACCACTAAGTTCTGACATGTTGCCTGAGGCGAAGACTGCTTGGTTGTGTTGGCAGCTGACATTATAACTTAAATAAAAACTACATGTTGTAATAACAGTTTAAGGAATAAGATATAAATGTAATTAAAATTAAATATCTGACATCAGTACAGCTCGTCTTATAATTAAATAACCAAGACTTTAACGATAATAGCATCATAGGAATCTACAGATGTTATGTGAACCAAGAGATGTAATTTTATGTAATACTTTGTTGTAATATACTTTCCAATGTATTGCTGGCATTATCCACTGTTTTCAAATGCTTTTATCTTTATTTCTTTTACATGTCTACACAACGAACTAAATTATAATGAACATCATCAACACACAACAATATTTACCTGATGACAGAACATTTTGCCATCATCATGCTCGTGATGATAATAAGAAGTTATACAACAATTAAATTGAAAATAATGCAAAACGTGCGACTGTGCAAGTTACTAATGAATGACAGTTTGAATAACATATTGCTTTCCATGTCTCAATAAACAACCATGATTTAAGGAGCTTGACTCATAGTCAAGATTATTAAGTTTATTAAAAAAGAAGAAGCACTATGAAATGATGGTATGTAATCTAATGCATGAGGCATATAGGTTATGGCACGGGTTGTAACTTGTTATGGTAGCGCCTGACCATGTACGTCTTGTAGTTTTTAGCATTGATAATGGCTAGGCACTACCCTAAATTTAGAATTGGCAAATAAAACCAGCAACAAAGAATGAATAATTGCTGTGCTCTATCATTTGTAAATTATATCACAGTCACTGAGTTCACCGACGTTCCTAATGGAAGGTAACCTAATAAAAACTGCGTTTAGTTCTGTGGCTAGATGCTTACTAAACGCATACATTCACAACAGATCGCATATCTCCAAGCTGACGATGTCAAACCTTATAAATATGTTCTGTTGTTAACCACAATACACACAGCTTGCGTATCTGCACTACTGAAACAAATTTTAAGTTTAACAGCACTTGTTAACAATGGAAGTTCGATTACTGTACCACACTCTGGAAGCATATGAACTTTCAGTTTAAATATTTATGCATCTAAATTGACTGTATAACTTCTTGAAATCCTCACAGCCTGCTTATTGACACTATTTAAATAAATTATGTATTAGTAGATGAACATGCTTTTATCTATGTATCACATATTAACTATATCGAAATTCGTAAAATCTTGTTGCATAATGCATAAATGAACACTACTACTGATCTAATTTACAGCTTACAGTGCACATGAGGATGAGAATTAGCAACACACACAATAACAATTCTTACTCTCACAAAAAACTGTTCACCAATCATCTATACATTTCGTTATGTATTTGGTATAACAATATGATCAAAATGCAAATGCTTAATTTTGATATAGCAAAAACCGCTGGGAAGGTTGAGCTCTTTCCCTCACTGTCTTATTCCATTTTGCTTCAGTTTGTAAGGTTCTGTCTCATATAAGTAATAAAAGTGGGTTAATATAACTTCAGCTACCAGCTTCCTCCAAGCAAAGGATAATTATACACTCTCATAAATGAAAGAATGTATTATTAACGATCTTGTCTGTGTAAAGAATAAGAAAACAAATATTCTGCTACAAAACCTTTATTAGTTTATTTAGTTACATTTTTACACAAAACACAAATGTACCTTTGTGTTTGTTTAGTGTAGTTTCAATAAAATTAGTTTACTGTAGTTTTAATAAAATTCAGCTATGTACTTAACTTATTATTTAAAATTTACTTAGTTACCTTGTTACACAAAAAACAATTGTACCTTTGTGTTTGTTTATTGTAGATTTAATAACATTCAGCTTAATCAATATGATTTAAAATTGCATCCAAAACATCTCATTCTTTTTCAACAAGTAACTTTACGGAAACGAAGAATGTATGTTAACAAATTCTAATATATATCTTACTCCTTGCCTGTGAACTGTGTCTTGGACTCTGGTAATAATTAGCTTCTTTCCTCTTGCAATTCTTCTGGCTGAAAGCATTCTGCAGTTTTAATTTCGCCTTTTAGGTAGTGTATCATGCTATTGTTAAAGTATTCAATGCCTTCTTGGCTCTACATTGCAAGGTCTTTCCCGCCACGTTCTTCCAAAACATCCAAATAAAAATTTAAGTTCTCCATTATGTTTCAAACTCTACTTATCGAATACTGGGAGTGAATATTAATAAATGAACTTTTTGTAAATCCTTTAATATAGTAAGCAGCCTTGAATGAATTGATATTTGTGCATACCCTAACGTGTGACTACCGAGTAAATGTCGATATCCATTATTCACCAGTTGTAGCCCGTTTTTTCCATAGACTGTTTTTGATACAACGTACCATGTAAGCCTTCCTTACACATGTGCTGCGTCTTCTTCTTTTTACAAAGTCACTTTATATTCTTCCTTCGTGCATGTTATCTTTTTAGGGTTGCATACCTCAGATGGTAAAAATGGAATCCTCAGACGCCCACCTTGATGGTCATGTGTCTGTCCAACTGTTAAGAACCCCTTTTACCAGTAGCAGGTAGATGTAACAAGTTAAAATTTATACCACATACTGTAATATCCGTCGCTTAGCTCTTCTAAATCGATGCAGTAAAATGATTCAGAGATTTATGTTCCACATTTTGATAATCGCAGAATTACTGATCAAAACCTGTAGGGTCCTTCCCATTCATGTAGAGTCACAAAATTTGGCAAGAAGCAATAATATCAGTACAAGTGAGGGAAAAAATCTGAAAACTGTTATATAGTAATTGTATCACTTAAAAATCTTTAGTAGAACTTACATTCCATTCATCCTCCATCAGAACTACAACAGAAAAGCACTCCTGCACACAAACATAAAATGCGAGTTGTAGTCATGTTCATACAAAATATTAGTTGTAATCGTGTTCAGTAAATAAATAAAAATATTTTATTAAATTTTCTCTCTCTATGCAATCAAATTGAAGTCCCCTGCCCGCTTCTTTTTGTATCTCCAGGCTACTCTTTAAGAACTACTGTAGATCTCTTCATATAGTCTTGGAATTTCTGGGACCAATATCCAGGCAGTATCGACACCGATAAAAGTCAAAATTCGTGTAAATTCTCGGTTCCCAGGATGGATGAACTATATGTATACATAATTAAGCCTGTATGGAACTCTCAGTGCCACAGTAGTGCTCTCACTTAGCCTAATGTTTTGGACTATGATCTCTTCCATTTATAGTTTTCTTTAGTGTACACATAACACATTAAATACAAAATAAAAGTAATATCTTTAACAAGAAATGGTTTAAAACCGTGGAAAACATGTACTCTATTTTCATCTGGTTACCAGTAAATGCTTGAACAGCCTAGTGGTAAACAGGAAATGTAAATGAGTAAAGAGTTAAATGGGTAAGCTGCATTTGGGTAAAAGATTATAGTGAGTAAAATGTGTGAGGAATGATAGTCAGCGGGAAATGAAGGTCAGTGGAGAGTAACGATTAGTGGACAACGATGATCAGTGGAGAAGAACGGCCATTGAGAAGGATGATTAGTTTTTTCAGTGGGCAGTGGCTGTCAGTGCACATAGACTGTCGGTTTGCATGGTGACTACCATTATCGGTCATAGTATTGGGTGTGGCAATGATGGTCAGTTCACACATAATGCTTACCTTGAGATAAGGAATACCTAGGGCTCCTCTCCCCACCCCTTACGCAGGTAGTGAATAGTTCTCATTAATACTCACCTTCACATTTTACCCATTTATCCCATTTACCAAGTCCACATTTTTACCTATTTCTCCTATTTTATGTCACACTGTTTAACTATTTACCATTCAACTCTTTATCCATATAGCCACATACTCCTACCATTTGACTCTTTAAATGTTTAACCATTTCCAGTTTCAAAAGAGTATGAGTGTATTGCACAGGGGTAAACTATTTTCTGTTAAATGAATCATTGCTGTAAGTACATTTAATGTGTTATGCATATGCAAAAGGAAATCAGAAATGGAAGAGCTCACTGTGAAAAATAAAGGAATAAAACAGCTGCGACGAAGGAAGAATATAGGTTGATACTGGAAAAAGAAGAAAACATTGCACATGTGCAAACAAGGCATATGTATTACTTAAAATAAAATGTTTGTAAAAACGTTGCTATAACTGGGATCTCTGCCTACAATTTACTGTGGAAGGCTGCAATCCATTGGAGTCTTCACAGATATCTATGTAAAGGGATAATTATTGTATTGAAGTACTTAAGAAATTTTTTTATGAGCATCCATTCCCATATGCACATTCACAGAGTATCAAACCAATGGGATAATGCCATTTAAGACTAATTCAATTGCAAAAATTAAAAATGCAGTTCTATATGTGGACATTCCGCAAGAACATGGAGGAATAGACTTATGAATGCACACCCAAGAACATGGAATGCCTAAACAATAGTTGCAATGAATATAATCTAATATATTTCTGTTCCCCTGCTAAACTGGTGGTGAAAGATTACTGAAAAACTTTCAATAATGACTGTGTTTTATCACATTTCCTCATAGTGAAATGATAATACCTTAATGTGCTTAGTTAATACTGTAGCACTCTACAAGAATCCGTCGACAATATAGATTTGAGGGCATATTGCGCCTACATAAAGAGTGGGCCTAAGTAATTACATTCTTCCAGTAATTCAGACTGCTTATGTTTATTGTATTAGCCCAGTATTTTAGCTAACGTATATTTTCTACCTCGTTAGTAATTCTGTCAGAGACAGCAAAGGACTTGGAAGAGCAGCTGAACGGCGTGGGCAGAGTCTTGAAATGAGGATATAAGATGAACATCAACAAAAGCAAAGCGAGGATAATGGAATGTAGTCAAATTAAGTTGGGTGATGCTGCCGGAATTAGATTAATAAATGAGATACTTAGAGTAGTAAAGGAGTTTTGCTATTAGGGGAGCAAAATAACTGATGATAGTCGAAGTAGAGAGGATATAAAATATAGACTGGCAATGGCAAGGAATGCGTTTCTGAAGAAGAGAAATTTGTGAACATCGAGTATAGATTTAAGTGTCAGGAAGTCGTTTCTGAAAGTATACATATGGAGTGTAGCCATATATTGAAGTGAAATATGAACGATAACTAGTTTGGACAAGAAGAGAATAGAAGCTTTCGAAATCAAAGTAAACATTACACTTGTGTTGCAGATCTTTTTTTTCAGACCTTTTGACTTGGGAAGAAAGTTGTTATAGTAGAGAAACACCATTAACGAAACTAAAGTCTGTATGAGCAGGCCTCAAAGGCCCAAGAGTAACGACTGACAGCTTGTCAGCCTCAGCCTAGAGGCATCACTAGATGTGGATGTGGAGGGACATGTGATCAGCATACATCTCTCCCAGCCAATGTCAGTTTTCGCGACCAGAGCGGATGCTTCTCAATCAAGGAGCTCCTCCATTGACTTCATAAGGTCTGATTATACCCCATTTGCCAACAGGTCTAGGCAGACCTGGACAGCCACCTGTCCAAGTATCTAGAGTAAAACACGTTTTTGGCGACTGCATATTACTAATGCGTTAATTACATCAGAGAAGTAAACAGTTTTTAACTTTTTGTGAGGTATATGTTTTACTCTCGTTCTCATATTAAACAGCAAAAGCTACATAGCTTCGAATAAAATTTGCACCTGCAATTGTTGAGTTAGTCCACAAACAATTTTTTGTAGTTATGAATGGAAACGTACTTTGCAATATTTCTTTGGCATCATTTTGCACAGCTCAGTAAAATGTTGTGTATTTTTAAGGGCATGTATATGTGTGTATGTTTTGCTGATACACTTTAGATGTACAAATACTGCAAACTCTTTTTTTTTTTTTTTTGACATGTAGGTCAGGTCATTCAGATATTTAGTGCATGGTACAATAATAACAATATTTTTGATAACAGCCAGGATGGTTAGTTAATGAGTTTATGATAGGCTGTTCCATTTTAATCACAGAGAAAATGTTGGGCTGTAACTGAATAAGATAGAAGGAAGTGTAAACCACTTGTGGGCTAGTACCACTACCTTGTGTTTTCTTCCCGCTAGCGCAGATGGGCTAGTCGCACCATTCTGGATTTCAGTTTTTTGTTTCGCTTTAATGGTTCCTAAAACACTAGGTCGCTTAATGCTTGGAAGGTGAGATGAGGGGAATGGGTTGCAGAGATAATTCCCCCACCTCTGACTTTTTATCTAAATACTGCAACTGTAGGAGATCCACCATCCTGGAATTCGATTGGCTGTTTCATTTTAGTGGTCCTTAGACCCTAGGCTATTATTGGCTAGAAAGGGGCAAGAGGAGAGGGAGAGTAGAGAGGTAAAGATAAAAAACACAACTGGGCTAGTTGCATCACCCTGGATTTATACATATCCTGACAATTTTTAAATTTCTTAAGATCTTACATTCTTTTTTAATTTCTCGCCATCTGCCACATTGGTGATGAGATCAAGGAATATGGCTTATGATATTACTGCCGCTGTATGTAGCCAACCAGAATGGCTCCTCTCGAGTACTGTTTGAGTGGAAAACAACCAGGAAGCCTCCGACATTCCTCGTAAAGAGATATTGACGTTGTACTATTAAACTCATCAAAACTTGCTTTATTGGCATGTTAATGAGTCAGCAACGATTTGTAGATTGTGTTGTCCAGAACACACAGTTGAGATATTGATGTAGTACACGCATTTCACTAAGTCATATTTTAGTGCAAACAAATGCTTAGTAAAACTTGATAGAGAGTATATTGTACTTAGGACGAGTAAGGAGATCTGTAGGAATCTCTCCAAGTTTGATGTGCGAAGGCGGACATGGAAACTGCTACACGCCATAAGCCTTTGCACCAAACAATATCAAAAGATATCAAGTAGCTGTAGTCACTACATAATTCAGTTTTAGCGTAAACCCTGTGGGTATTTCACTCAACTAGTGGTAGCACTGGAGGTATGTCCTAAGTATGTGAAATACTACCTGCTGAAATTAGCTGCATATCGTTAGAAAAATTAGGAAACCATTATTTCACAAGCATATGCTAGCATAAGAAGGTTCTCACTGAAATTGGTCCACAGTTCATTTAAACAAAGTCTAAGTAAACGATGGAGAGGAATAACGTAGGTATTTAAACAAAGTTTAAGGAAACGATACAGAGAAATGACACAGATATGGATGTTTAAATGTTGGTCTGCCTTAATCCAGCGGGGAGTATTTTGAAGGAGGTGAACTGCATGTGTCGAATGCATTGCCAACCCAAACACAGTAGCTGAAAAAAAATGTTTAAAAGACTGTGAAGACGTGACAAACATGCCACACACCTTGTCTGGATTCTCACCATGCGAAATCCTGATTCATAAAGCACCGGAAAGTGTTTCGGAAACTAATTCTCCAATCACGGATCGAACACTGGAGGCAAAGACAGACTTGGCAATGGGAAGATTGCATGTGAGGTTCCAACGGAGAAGGGAATGCTATAATAGAGTAGTGCAGCTCATTGAAAGGGAAGTAGGGGGCCTTTGTGTTGATTAAAACGCATATGCATTCATGCATGGTAAAAGAACAGATATAAAAGTTTCACCATACGAGTATTTACGGAAGCTTGTGTCACATAATAATCAACAAGTTCCCGAATTCTGTGGACCAAAAACCTGTGAAAGATGGCAAATATGGATGCAATTACCACTTAGTGAATATCAAGCTCTATATTTGTTAAACAGTGTTGTGATTTTAATGCTTATGGTTACTAGATGTTTTTTAGTGTGATTCAAATCTGCAGCCTATATGAATTTTCGATTCTCTCGTTTTACTGGAGCTCTGATACTTTCTAAATATCGCATAGAAGTATGTTAATTTTTTATAACAGTTTCAGTAAAATATTTTTGTGTAGATATCTGTGAAACGTGAAGGTATTTTTTACATAGTGATTAGTCTGACTTCTGCCTATAATATATATAAAATGATTCCGCGATACTATTAAAGTTTTCAGGGATGATTTAGATTTGTAAATGTGTTAATTTGAGATTAGGCACACAAGTCTGGAAACAACTGAGTCGATAGGTATAAGCGAAAACATTCAATTTACACCTTATCTTCACGCAGCTCTCGAACTAAGGGCCCCAGCTTCTGAAATATGACCATGACGTATAAAAGTCAAGCTAAATACTCCACAATACCTTCACGTAATTTTACCTGTTGATGAAGTGGTAATGGGGCACATAATTTGAAGTCAGAGACAGAAAAATTATAAAATAGTAAGTCTGTGGTACTGCAATAATTTATACCATTTACCCGCACGAGTTTCACAAGCTGGGCATTTAAAACCGGTGATCAACATGGCATTTCCCGACGTCATTGCAGGCATGGCTCCTTCAGTGGAATATTGGAACCATGTCCCTCGACGAATGACAGCTCCGACATGTTTCAGGAGTTTGCATAGCAAGTCTCTGTTAAATACTGTGTACATTGGTGCATTTAAGAGGGAAGGAAGAAGAAACTGGCCTAGTATGTAGTCATTGAGAAGTGTACTGAAAATGTGTGTTGATTGTTCCTCGAAATAGTAGTGGGTGGGGGGTCTCATCGGCGCATACGTAACCACCGCGACTATTTAGCATTTCGTATTTGGTGAAACAGGTTTCCGTCGTGGAAAGTACATACGTAGGGAAGTGAGGATTGACTATAAGGCACTGCAAGAATGATTGTCCAAACACCACACGATGTCAGCAGGAGCCCAAGGATGCACTTACTCTGGAAGGTACGGGTATAATTGCATTTTACGTAATACTCTCCAAGCAGTACACTACGAAACATTCACTTCACGTGCAACTAGTCGAGTGTTGATTGTAGGCGCCTCTTCCATTGGAGTAAGTACCGCATCGTTTGAGCCGGGAATCCATGTAGTTCGTCGTCTTCCTCGGTCCTTACACTGTGGTACCAATTTCCCCGTTTCATTTAATCACCTTAACAGTTTTGGAAATGTGGCGTGAGGCAGATATCTTCTACGCCGATATTTCGTCCTGTACAACGCCTCCGCTCCTCTGTTGTTTCTGTTTGCCGGCCAGAGAGGCCGAGTGGTTCTGAGCCGGCCGCGATGGTCTAGCGGTTCTAGGCGCGCAGTCCGAAACCGTGCGACTGCTACAGTCGCAGGTTCGAATCCTGCCTCGGGCATGGATGTGTGTGATGTCCTTAGGTTAGTTAGGTTTAAGTAGTTCTAAGTTCTAGGGGACTGATGACCACAGCAGTTTAGTCCCATAGTGCTCAGAGCCATTTTTCGAGTGGTTCTGAGCGCTACAGTCTGGATCCGCACGACCGCTGCGGTTGCAGGTTCGAATCCTACCTCGGGCATGGATGTGTGTGATGTCCTTAGGTTAGTTAGGTTTAAGTAGTTCTATCTTCTAGGGGACTGATGACCTCAGAAGTTAAGTCCCATAGCGCTCAGAGACATTTGAACCATTTTTTGCTTCTGTTTGTGTGCCCATACACGAAAATCATGTCTGCAAGTTCAGTCACCTGGTACAACTAAATTTGGGTACGGATGACTAACGTTAGTACGTCAGCTGTAAACATAGACTGCATTCTGCTACAGCACAAACTTTGTACGCAAGGAATGCTTTTGTCATTACACAGTACACCATCTGCATTCCTATATTTCAGTTATGTCAACGGCAGATACACCGGTTCCCGTCAGATCACTTAAGTTAAATCACTTAAATTAAGCATGGTTGGGTGTTGCCAGAGCTTGGAATGGTGACTGCCTGGGACGCCGCCTCGCAGTGTTCATGTGTTCCCCATCACCAGTCTTTGCACCAAATGTCTTGGAATTAATACCAAACATCTCTGCTGTGTGTCATACTGTTGATAGTGACCCGTCCGTCCGATGGCTCCCTTCGTACTCTTAAAGAGGAGTAGGCTTTGTGCCGGCATCCCCTATATCGTCATCTCCAACACGAACATGACACTACACTACTCACAAACACCCATTACAGTCAGCTACACTTAACCGATACACTTCCACTTAGGGTTATCATAGTTCGCGAAGGAATGATGCCTATGGCCCATCCTGCCCCTCGGCGTCTCCCAGTCATCCGTTCCTCATGACTTTTCTTTACCGTTTAGTTCTGTCAGTATCCCAGACACTACAAATGCCTGTGGGGACTGCCTGCACTAAAATCTTAGCAACAGCAGTACCATTACATGTGTTCAACTGCCAAGAGGTATCAGAGGAATTTAGGATTATAAATTTTGATTCAATCGTTTCCAAATTATGGTACATGACTTAAAATTGATGCATTTACACTTCTTGATCATCCCAGAAAGTTTGTGACATCACCGAGGAACCATGGAATAACGTACGATTCACATACTCGTATGTAATGAGAGTTTCATTTTTGTACTTCATTTCTCATAATATTCTTGTTCATTAGGTATTACTTACCTGGCGTAGGGGATAATTCCAGTCATATTTTAGTATAATTATGAAGATGAGCGGTGCACATAGGTTTCTTAATAATTTTCTCATGCTAACGAGTGTCGTTTGTCCTTGATTCAATTCAGTTAAATGCTCTGTAAAGGCTACTAAATCCCGGTCAGATTTAAGGGTCGATTGAAACAAGCCACTTCTTGGGGCGTCAATTTAAGAAAGCTGTCAGGGGCCCCCAAGTGCAAGAGTTGTATACAGAGCGTATCAGTTAGTAGCAAAAAACTGACAGGTTGAATGTGTGCATGTGAAATGGGGCTGGTGAGGGGGGGTGGGGGGAGGTATGGGGGAGAGCACCAATTAGGAATCACTTGCCTGAAAAAATGTTCTCAAACCGGCCCTGATTGCCTCTAGACTTAAGAATATGTTAATGTGCAGGCTAAGAACAGATCAACAGTAACACGATTGATGAGTGTTAGATGCAAATAAGCAATGCTGCAGTAGCGGCCACTAACAAGGAGACGGCACGACTGTGGGGTCGGGGACTTGTCCGCAATTTGGTATGGTGAAAGAGGACCCCTAACACCTCACATGGTTAAAGTATTAGGACGCACTACCCGGAAAATCCCGGGAAAAATCGATCCAAAGTTTGTTAGGTGCCTTATAAGTATAAAAGTGCCAGAGGAGGTGTAACGTCCCCTTAGAAAAATTTCTGAATTACTGTGCTGATAAACCTCTTACATTATTTGTTTTTCAAACAGCAGAGCAAACCTGAACGTACTCAAACATTCACTAAAGTGACACACAATACTTTTAGCGCAACGCAATATGACTTTCAAAAATCCCTACAAATGAATGGCCCTGACTAACATTAACCTATAACTTTCACAAATCACTTACCTCACCAAAAATCTTCGTTACTGGAACTACTGCAATACAGCGAGCGCCACTACTGCCAGCTAAATAAAAGATTCAAACTATGGAAGGCTCTAACTACTGATAGGCATAGTTAGCAAATGAAAGATTCTAATAGAGAACAAACAATGTATTTACCTTAATAGTGTTGAAAAGTCATAATACACATAGCAGTTCCTGACATCCAGTCCTACAAATTTCAAAGCTCCGCCATCTCTCTCCCCACATCCACCACTGCTGGCGGCTCATCTCCAACTGCGCAACGCTACGCGCTGTTAACATCCAGCTGCCCAACACTACAATGGCAGATAACAATGCAAACTAGGCACAGACTGCACACAGCACAGCCAGTGATTTTCATACAGAGCACTACGTGGCGTTACCAATGTAAAAACCTATACAGTCTACTTACATAGCCCCCATGCTCCCCACAAAAAATTTTACAAATTGTTTTGGGCAGTGGCCAATACAGATATGAAAAAAAATTTCATAATTACAATAACAAACAAATCAAATGCACACACTTATCAATACAATGTTGGTCAAAAGCTAAAATTTTCTCACCGTCCATAAAGACAGTCCTAATCGTTCATCACAGTAAAATTGCAGTGTTTCTCTCAAAGTCTGAGCAGTAAAAGAAAATGCACACGGAAGTAGTGGATTTCCATGCAGTCTTGAAGACGTAGTGTTGTCCTTCCAACGTAAAGACAGTGCTGACTCTTGACATGCAGACAGGTAATGGGCCACAACAGAGCAAACCCACAGCAGAGTCAGTCAAAGTTTTGAAGAACATTGGTAGGTAGATAATCACTGAGTAGACCCACTGTAGTCCTGGTAGAGATTGTGGTATTGGTGGGCCACCAGAGGTGCAGACCCACTGCAGTCCTATGTAACGTCCCCTTAGAAAAATTTCTGAATTACTGTGCTGATAAACCTCTTACATTATTTGCTTTTCAAACAGCTGAGCAAAACTGAACGTACTCAAACATTCACTTAAGTGACACACAATACATCTAGCGCAACGCAATCTGACTTTCAAAAATCCCTACAAAAGAATGGCCCTGACTAACATTAACCTATATCTTTCACAAATCACTTACCTCACCAAAAATCTTCGTTACTGGAACTACTGCAATACAGCGAGTGCCACTACTGCCAGCTAAATAAAAGATTCAAACTATGGAAGGCTCTAACTACTGATAGGCATAGTTAGCAAATGAAAGATTTTAATAGAGAACAAACAATGTATTTACCTTTATAGTGCTGAAAAGTCATAATATACATAGCAGTTCCTGACATCCAGTCTTACAAATTTCAAAGCTCCGCCATCTCTCTCCCCACATCCACCACTGCTGGCGGCTCATCTCCAACTGCGCAACGCTACGAGCTGTTAACATCCAGCTGCCCAACACTACAATGGCAGACAACAATGCAAACTAGCCACAGACTGCACACAGCACAGCCAGTGATTTTCATACAGAGCGCTACGTGGCGTTACCAATATAAAAACCTATGTAGTCTACTTACAGAGGAATCGAACCCGAGACCTCTGGCGTAAGAGTCCGAGAGCTAACCATGTAGGCCAGGCGCCAGCACGACAATAGGCACAAATATTATGCTCATAAGGCACCTAAAAAACTTTGTATCGATTTTTCTCGGGATTGGCCGAGTAGTGCGTCCTAATATTTTAACCACGTGAGGTGTTAGGGGTCCTCTATCACCACACAAAATTGCGAACAAATCCCCGACCCCAAGGTCGGGCCGTCTTCTTGTGAGATTGGACGTGCAGACAGGCGACAGCACAACAAACCAATCCCTTCTTACATGTCTATGTAAACGAACGCCCGTAGGTGCAGAGTGCGAGAATTGTAAATTTAGTTACATGAGCAGCCAAGATCTGATGAGAGAATGTTTTTGTTCATTTAAAAATGTTTCACATGGCTCTAACACTTAGAACTAGTTCAAACTAGCTAGCCTAAGGACAACACTCACATCCATGCCCGAGGCAAGATTCGAACCTGCGACCGTAGCAGCTTCCCAGTTCCGGACTGAAGTGCCTAGAACCGCTCGACCATAGCGGCTGGCTTTTCTTTCATTTACTTTTCTTTATTTTTTCTATACGCACCATCACCGGAATGTAACATGACTGAGTCCAGAGAAACGCTTATGTTAGGGTTTTCATTCCTTCTAGATTTATTGTAATACAGATGTCTCCCTGAGGATGTCGCTTTAACGCCACAAAACCTGTAGCGGTACAGTAATAAAGGACCAAAATACAGCTGCAGCGGTTATTAATTACTAATTCATAGCTGTGGTTGCCCCACATAGAAGGTTGCCTGCTTAGCTAACTGATTTTTTCGTGTTCAGGGCTTTAAATAACATTATATTTTGTCTTATCTTTAATAAAAACTTTTCTTTCTAACAACGGCCATTGCACTGATACTACTCTTGTCATGTTTTACTTTTTAGAATGTTGTAAAATCTTGACAAGAAATTTGTTTGCTTTTCTAGTCTTAACTTTCATTACACTTATGGTGCTGACGCGAAAATCGATAAATACTCTTTATGTATTTTGTGAAGGGCTGCACTGTACTCACATACGTATATGAATACTAGTCAGGAATTATATTTTTCGCCTTTTTTTCTTTCTTGATGTCAGTGGTATAGCAATGTGGTTATTTACCAACTGTGGCTGCATTAGTGTTTAGCAGATTTCCCCTCCCCTCCAACGCAGATGGACTGTATTTCCTTTATTTCGAAATTCACTTCCTGAATTCGGAAAAATTTTGCTCAGAAACATTAGCTTACTATAAAATCGCTGCTCGGGTCTGAACCGTTTGTTGCCTCTCTTGAGAGCACAAAGTGTGACTGTTAGAGAATCTAAATTGAGTTTTTGCTATGGGGCCATTAGCATCGCGGACGCGCAGTCTACAAAAACACCAACTGTTTCGTTGCGCAAACGATTAAACCTTCATGGTAGAACTCGTATGTTTTACAGCGGTGATCATGCGCAAAAGTATACGTAAATTATTATTCAGAATGTCCCTTACGGATTCATATTGCAGTGGCTATGAAATCAACACACGTGGACTTATTCATAGTTCAGTGACTCTTCTAATTGGGAGTGATGTGTAAACTGAGTGTAATTAAAATTCACGAGTGGAGAGGCTTTCAGCTCTGTACAGGTCCGCGATATCAAAGGTTACTTGTATCGCAAAACAGTTTCGCACACGCTCGTTAAAGTTATTGGTAGCATCGTTTAGGTGGAGTAATGCCAATGACGAGAAACTGTGTCGACTATCAACTGGCGTAAGTTATTAAGCTAATGTAGGTCAATTTATTAAAATGTGTAAACAGTCCAAAGCACATGTTGAATAAGCATCGATAGGCCACAGCCCTATGACGCACGGCTTCCTGCTCCGGCGAGAGGACCCTCCAATGTGTAGTGCTTGCGGCGTCCAGGTCACTGTGCGCCACGTTTTATTGGATTGCGTTTTATTTTCTGACCAGCGGGTCGCGGCTGACTTGCCAGCAGACCTGCCATCTCTTTTAGGCAACACTCGGACGAATGTGGTTAAAGTGTTAAAGTTCTGTGCCATTTCAAATGTTTTTACGAAGATTTTAGGGAGAGGATCTTAATTTGCTCACTGTGTGACAAGCTCGCCCATATTTTATGTAAGTGGCCAGCCAATAACAATTTCCTGTGACATTCTTGTTGCTCTGCTTCCCCTTTCCTTAGGTTTTACTTTCTTATGTAGCATTTTCCTTCTTTTCCTGCTTTCTTTGAGTGTGTGATTTAGTTTTCTTAGGTCTATCCACACTCGTTCCTTTTAATGTGTGTCAGAGCGCTGATGACCTCGATGTTGAGCGCCCATGAGCCCCAACACACCACACCACCACACAGCGCGGTCGGTAAAAGAAACTCAATTTATTAATAAGTGTAAACAATCCAGAAAGATAGCAAAAAAAGCAACGGCCAAAAGACTCAGCAATCAGACAAACGAAATATGAACTCCCGCGCTGTAAAATGTGTGTCTGAGAGAGCAGATTTCGGCGTGAGAGGGTTTTGGTGCCTGGTTACTATTTGAACTAGGATTATGGGGTAGCAAATTTTTGATTTTTCCCGGACCTGCTGCCATTAATATAGCCATTAGAACATCTGTTTTAGTGTAGCTATGTTACAGTATCTTAAGGAAGTGTGAAGGATGAACCGGTGCTGCCGTCCAGGCAAACTGTGAGAGTCAATTAATTCCTTTTGCGAAAGATGTTAATTGGGCTGAAACTAGCCCTCAGCTAATGGCACCATTTGTACGTGCTGAGTTCGGATTTTGCTTGCAAAGAAAAAATGTTTTTCTGGGAGGTTTTTGAAGCGGGCCACTGCAGTACCTCGAAATTTTACTAAGCGGTTCAAACTTTGTTTCAAGATAGATAGATGGAGAAAACAAACCGATTAATTTTGTCCAGTAATCATCTTTGGCGAGATACAGTGGATTAAATTCAAGGTAAATGTAGCACTTAAAAACCATTCTATGCAAACTGTACCTGTGGAAACGGTTCAATGTGATTCAGACAAATAAAAGACGCATTACTACGATGAAGATCAAAACTTTGTTTCAAAAATCTACCTTAATTCGGATTTTTCATACAAAAACAACTTTTTGTGAGTTTCTTTACTCTCGAAATTTTATATATTCCAGAACTGTGCGAATCGATTGAAATTTTGTAAAAAGGTAGACAAATACATGTAATTAATGATCGTCCTGTTATTTTGTGAAAGCTTTCTCCATCGCCACTATATAAGCAACATAGTTCGAAAGAAGCAAGGAAACCGATCATTGGATCATTCATTGCCCGAGTCAACAAAAATCTGCGTCGGTTGTAGAGCTATGGCAGTCTAACGTTACATTAGCGGTAGAATAAAAGTTTATAATCAGAATCAAAAATGTTCCTATCATAGCACAGAAAAGGCGAACACGTCCGGGCAGATTCAGAGATGTAAAAGAAGGATGACTAGCTTACGACTTACCTGGAAGTTTCAAAGACATTTAAATGAAAACATTTAGACATATTCGCGCTTTAAGTAACCTGCTTCCCCAACACAGCGAGCTCCAACAGCTGCAAGGTGTTGGCAGACATACTTCTCGCAACTTATAGGCTAAAGTCTCTGATCATGTCACAAAATTCAGAGGATTTGGTAGTAATAGTAAACAATATTTAATATCATACTGCTGAAGAGCATACATAATAGTTAAAAAGTTTCTTGAGGATAAAATGTCTGTGGATGAGTTTTTTCGTGAGAGGTGACATCATGTATCATGTTACTTTACCTGAAAACTTGCATTGTATTAGACGCTACGAGATAGATCGAAAAGATAATTCTCTCCATTTACATCCCAAATTCTGGCTAGTACTGATTTGCCTTTTTGTGCTCGGATTGGAACGTTTGTCATTCTGGTTTACTTTTAATTAACTTGCCTATTTGAACCAGTCGGCACTACAAAAACGAGATACAAAAGAATATTTTATAATTTACTGCGCGCTAGTGTATTATAGGGTAGACAAAATATTATAAATGAGGCACAAAATATTATAAATCAAGCATTCTGAGCTCATTCAAGCTGCAGCAAAACGACATGAATTAAGATAAGCAATTACAACGCACAATTAAAGGATGCAAGTCGTACAGCACCAGAACTCAACCCACAATTTAATCCTTAAATTATCTAGCCATAACTGATATTTTAATCGATACAAACAATACAAGAGCTACTAAATCCACAATAGAGCGAAAGAGCTACGCATTCTGTAGCACACAGAATACCAGAAAGGAAAAGCAACAAAATTCAACTGCAGTGGCAATTTAATTTTCAGTAGGCACAGTTCCGTCAATTAGTAATCGTTCAGTGGAATACATTAGGCCCAGCGAATGACTCTTTGTGTTGCACTGTGTAGTCAAGAAATGAAGAGATACACCTGAAGTTCTCTCAGGCTATATATGGTGATAACTAATAACTAAGTATGCAGTTCCATTGAAGAAGAAATTTGGAAATTTGTGGTAAGGTCTAATGGGATCAAACTGCTGAGGTCATCGGGTCCCTAAGCCTACACACTACTTAATCTAACTTAAACTAACTTACGCTATGGTCAACACACACATCCATGCGCAAGGGAAATCTCGAACCGCTGACGGGGGGGGGAGGGGGGGGGGGAGGAGCAGCACGGGCCATGATAAGGCGCCATCAGACCACGCGGCTACCCTTACCCTGCGTTGCAATTGGAGAAGAATGGGCATCTCTAAAAATGGCAGTAAGACTAGTTGGAAAGAAAAACATAGATACAAGGATGGTAACTGCGGAAAAATGATGGGTAAGAGGAGAAGGACTTCAGGTGATCGATGAAGAAGGGAAGTAAAGAAATTCTCAGGAAGATTCAGGAATACGAAAGTAAGGACCAATTACGAATGAAATAAATAGGTTAGCTAAAGTAAATTAGCTGCATGAAAACGTGAATAAATCGAAAATGAAAGAATTGTCTGAAGGACTGACCCAGCATGTAGAAAAGTCAAAACAGCAATTTGTGAAACTGAAGCGAAGAGTGGAAGAATTAAGAATGCAATGGGAATTTCACTGTTAAATGTAGAGGAGAGAGCATATAACTACAAAGAGTACACTGAAGATGTGGTGTCACCGCCAGACACCACACTTGCTAGGTGGTAGCTTAAATCGGCCGCGGTCCGTTTAGTACATGTCGGACCCACGTGTCGCCACTGTGTGATCGCAGACCGAGCGCCACCACAAGACAGGTCTCGAGATACGGAATAGCACTCGCCCCAGTTGTACGACGACTTTGCTAGCGACTACACTAACGAAGCCTTTCTCTCATTAGCCGAGCAGACAGTTAGAATAGCCTTCAGCTAAGTCCATGGCTACGACCTAGTGTAACGCTACCGCCCTGCTCGGACGTACGTTAGCTCTATAAACCCTGTACTGCAATAAGTTCACGGGCTTCACCTTATAAACAAGGATTTTAGTACATAAGTTGACCGCGTGTACCTAATAGAAGCAAGATCGGACTTATATTCAGTCAATAACTACAGTGATGCAGTCAAGCAAATGTAAAGTATAATTACTCTTTCGCATGGACAGGAAGTACACACAGTAGATGCTACCTATAATTAACAATTCGGTCGCCAGCCTACTTAGGCAATGAGTGAGTTTTCCTTGTACAAGTGGGTGCATGTACAAGCATAGTTACACGTAGTAATGATGCGTTATATGGCAAAGTTTGGAACCAGAAAAATCCACTGAACTAAAGTTTTCTCTTTTTGTACTAATTTGGACGAGCTAAATTTACACAACACCACACAGTAATGATTACTACGAACTGCATTTTGTATATTCATCAGACCGAAATCGGTCATAGATTGCCCTAGCATCGACAATCTTGAAAGTATACACACAATGTCACTATTAAGGATGGAAAAACACTAATATACTTAGGATTAATATAGACTTAGCTTTACTGGTCAGATCTGATCAACACATTTCAAGGTTTGAAAGAATGGACAAGAGCAGGGGGGGGGGGGCCCTGAAACTATGATGGTCGTTATACTGAAACTATTAAGTACTGAAGGCAAATTAGCACTCAAAATTATCAATCTATGGATAACTACTCTTTTGTCTTACTTCTGAACAATTTAACTGTCATTATTTCTGTCTCAAATTAATTAAATAACATCGCTAACTCAATTCAAAAAACTCTCTTCCAATTTAGTCATGCTTTTGTTCTTTACCAACATTTGCAATAACACACGGCACTTTAGATTCCTTTATGGCATAGATTAATCTGCTGATAATTTTCATTAACACTAACATTAAACTTTCAGTTTAGGATACTCGGGTTGCACAATACGAGGTAAGGATCCTGTCTAGGTCAGTGATCAGGATAAGTCATGACTAAAGCAATTCTGGTAAAAGTCACATTATTATTGAACAGTTAGAAGCAGTTTCGACACTGGTCCACACAGATACACTTCTAAAGATGAAATAAATATTTGACCTGTGCAAGTCGGTGCGGCGGTTGGCGGGCTGCGAGATAGCGGGCAGCACGTCACACATACTAGCACGGCTAAGGCTCACACAACATCGGCACTTCCCATCTTCTTAGCGTCGTAATCTTTCCAATTTTGTGCCTCAGAATATAGCCATGCCAAGTAGTCGTCGGAATCGGTTCATCCGAGGCTCAATGGAATCCACTTTTCCTGGGTAGCCTCCTCGGAACAGTACGTGTACTTCCGACTGTTGCTCGCCTCCGACTGTTATACTGTGCCCGTTGTGCCGAACCGCTCCAGTGTGCGTTTTCCCGCCTCGCCTGCCTCCACCTTTTCCCGCTCCCCCTACAGGTAGGGTATTCACCACAGGTTTTCTACTACACATATCCTAATGCATTACCTACGTATGGACCAAGTGTATAATTTACAATTTTCACATCTTACAATAGTTTTAACATTAAATACACTTTCCTTTGATTACCACATTATTTGAAATCTAACATAAATAATAATATTCATTTCAAAAGTTGCTCACAGTCTCTTCAACTTAACGATACGAACCGAAAGAAATGTTCAAAACATTGCTTACATTAATTTTGCTAAATTCATAAAGAAAAAAAATTATTATATGTACAGTTGTCGTTACACATGCTCCTGTCTCCAGAAAATTTTCTCAAGTCCAAATTTTATGGGAACACTAAATCTTACAATTATACAGTGGTTCCGAATCTTTACTTAATTGTCCAAAAAGATTTACACTACATATTTCCTTTTACTCCCTGTATATAGGTTTACACTTTTTTAACACATCAAGAATAATTACCTGTCATTTACTCAAGTGCCTTTTGCACAGTCCAACTTCCCATCATAACATCACTAAAATAGCAATTTAATCATTTTTTCTAAATTTCTCAAAGAAATAATTTAAAATTCTGGAATACAAACATTTAACTACAAAAACAATTGCATATTCTGTATACACTATAAGATAATTTGTCGCTGTTTGCTTTGAATAGCAGTCCATTTTCTTACTTACTAAACAAAACACACACACACACACATATATTCAGAAAATTAACTACACATATTTGCTGCCTATTATGCGGATTTGGGCAGTCCTTTTCACTTCATATTGTCACATCTCCTGGATCACATTTACAATTTTCCATCGATTATTTATCTACCCTCATTGGTATTTGGCAGTCCTTCATATTATGGTTCATACACTGCCCATTCTCATTTTTGGCAGTCCCATCTTTTATCTGGCTGATAGCATTTATCCTTTCTTTTCAGTCCTTTTCTCCATACATTTTTATAGTTACAGTACAATTGGTAATCTGAAACTCACATAACTACATTAGCACACTTTCAAGGGTATACAGACATTTACAAAGATGAGATACATTTAGAATAACTTGGGTTCAGCATAAGATACAGCACATTTACTCGTTCCTAGGAACATACAGTTTCAGGTCCGCAATATTTCTTACACCTAAAGGTCTTTTGGATTTTGGGTAGATCAGGTAGTAAGCATTATCGTGTGGAATATTCTGTATTACATATGGTCCATTATAAATATATTTAAATTTTGAAATTTCGTGGTTTTGTTCACTAGACTTTTCGTGGGTTTGTAAAAGAACATAATCTCCAATTTTAAATTTTGAAACTTTTAAATTTTTATTGTGTCTTTTTGATCTAGATTCAGCTTTTTGCTTTGCCCTTTTTATCACCAACTCTTTCTTTTGATCCAATCCCAAACTTGTACAAGGTGGAAACTCTAGTTATTCTTCAGTTAAACTTTAACTACTTCTGCATAACAAAATTTCTTCCGGTGGAAATCCTGTAGTTTCATGATGTAATGTGTTCATGACATTCTCAAAATCCGATATAAATCTGCCCCAGGCTCTATGATTGTGACTACAGTATGTTCTACACAATCTCCCGATTTCTCGCATGTACCATACAACCGGGTTGCTAGCAGGATGATAAGCTGAGATATATTTAACCTCCACATCATTTCTCTCCATTCCTTCTTTCCAAATTTTAGATATGAACTGGGGTCCATTGTAAGATAGTACTGCTTTGGGTTTCCCGATGGTCCTGAAGTATTCGACCATCCTATTAAACACAGCTTTTGCTGTTGCTTTTTTCAAGGGGTATAATTTCACAAATTTTGAAAATACTTCCAAAATATATGCACAATTTCCCGAAGTCTTTGGGAGGGGAGCATATAAATCCACCGATAATAAGTCTAGGGTGTCTTCAGGCAACGTACTTTGCATTGGTCCCCTACTAGTTTTGTTCGGCACTTTGGCCTTTTGACAGACATTACATGACTTAATTCGTTCCTTTACCTTCTTACTTACACTACCAACAATCACTATTAGACTATTCAATTTATCCAAACATTTCTTTGGCCCACTATGCCCTAATGTTAAATGAAAAAAATCTATGACATCGGTGTCAAACTGGTTTGGCCAACATACCCTCCATTCCTCAGTAACTAAATCTTTCTTCCTATATAAAATGCCCTTATAAATTTTGTAATATTTCTTAATTTGAGGATACTGTACACTGTCAAAATTTACCTTCACTGATTTCCAGGTTAAATCCTCATTCTGATGGTATCTCATATTTTTACATATCTGCTCAATTTTCCTCTTTCCTGGAACCTCTTTCATATACCTTATCTGAAAAGTACCCTCTTCACCATTTTCATTTGGCACTTCACTCATACCATTAGGCAATCGAGATAAAGCATCTGCCACATAATTCTCAGTACCTTTAACATAGCAAATATCGTAATCAAATTGTTGTAGGTACAAAGCCCAACGAGTCAGCCTACCATTAAGTAAACGGCAATCTTTAAGAAAAGTTAAAGCTTTGTGGTCAGTATGTATAATGAGCTTATGGCCCCACAGATAATTTCTAAATTTCTTTAGCCCCCATATAATGGCTAAAGCTTCCTATTCCGAAATAGTGTAGTTCCTTTCGTATTTTGTTAGAGTTCTACTTGCAAATGCGATAGTCCTGAGTTCGATTTCTTTTCCTTCACAGATTTCTTGGAAAACTTCTATACCAATTCCATAAGCACTGCTGTCAGTACTCATATGGAAAGGTTCTGATAGTATGGGGTGATGCAAAATATTGTCATTCAAAAGTTCGTTTTTCAATTTTTCAAAATCTCTCATGCACCCTTCAGTCCACACAAAAGCACTATTTTTCTTAAGTAGATTATTCAGATGAGGACTATTAAAAACTTGCCCCTTGACGAACTTTCTATAGAACCCACATAAACCTAAAAAGGCTTTCAACTGTTTTCTATTTCTAGGAGCCAGACATCCTGATATTGCACTTAACTTTTCCGGATCCTTGCCAATGCCGTTTGTAGTAATAATGTGCCCCAGAAACTTTATTTCCGATTTCACAAATTCACATTTCTTCCACTTAAGTGTCATGCCCCCTGCTTGTAGAGCAACAAAAACTTCCCGCAATAACTCGCAATGCTCTTGCCATGCTTCTGTAGCAATCAGTAAATGGTCTACATAAATGGTTAGCCGGGAACTCAGTTCTCTCCCTAACACAAAGTCCAGTGCCCTTATAAATACTGCCACAGAAGTGCTAAGCCCAAACGGCACTACTTTATACTGATAGCATTTCCCGGCAAATAGAAAAGCGGTATATTTACGGGATTCTTTACTTAATGGGATTTGCCAGTATCTGGCTGTCATAACCAGACTGGTTAAATACTTCACGTTATAAAATTTTTGGAGCATTTCGTCCAGATTTTCAGGTCTGTCTATTTCCTTCTTTACAATTTTGTTCAAAATCCTGGCGTCGATAACTACTCTCACTCCCCCATCCCTTTTTTTCAGTATGATAAGGGGACTATTATACTAGCTGCTACTTCGTTCGATTACCCCCCACTCTATCATTTTATCTATTTCCCCTTGAACAGCCTGCCTCTTTGATATGGGTATCGAAAATGGTCTTACGAAGAAAGGTTTATGCTCTATGGTTCAATCTGGTATTCAAAATTCTTAACTAGGGCAGGTTTGTCCGAAAATACGGGGCTGTTACTATTTAAAATTTCAAGCAATTCTGCTTTCTGTTTGGGAGATATTCCCTCTAAATTTTCCACCATTCCCTTAAATTCCTGCCCCTGCTTGTCACTCTCATTTAATAATCTCTGGACATGGTACACCTCGTACTTGTTTGTCAATCCATCATTCCCTTGGTCGATCTCCAACAACAAAGAATCGATTTCTGAATCAAACACTTTCCCACTTTCCTCAAAATTTAATTCCAAATTCCTAAATGTACTATTTATTTTGATCACTCCCTGGCTACAATCAATAACAACCTTTTCTTTATCCAACCAATCTATCCCCAAAATCATTTCAGTACTCAAGTCTGGCACAACCAAGAAATCGTGTTCAAAGTTTTGTCCTTTTATACTAAATTCAACCAAAATCTGGTTCTTTACCGGCTTACTAGCCTTACCAGTTGCACCAACAATTTTTACACCTGTCACTAACATAATTACTAGCCCAGGCTTATCACAAATGTGTTCGAAAAATGACTGAGAAATTGCACTTATCTGAGACCCAGTATCAAGAAGTACTTGCAATTCCACGTTATAAATTTCAATTGGTATTATAGTTTGTTTAACCATCGAATGTTTTTCATTACCATGGTCTTCCTTGAGCAAGTCCGGGTCGACAATAACATCGTCTCAAGATATACTTTTAACATTCACTTCACATATATCTGGCGGTTTCTTGGGTTCCGGAAGTTCAAAGTTATTAATTACCTGAACTCTTTGCGAAATAAACCCTGAGTCGTCTGGTGGTTCTTTCTTACTTTGTTCTGTTTCAACGTCTGGATTTTGTTTTGATACGTCGTCATCGTTAGGTACAATATCGCAATTAACTGTATCCCCTTTATTTTCACTGATTTTCTCATACCCTCTTTCAGTAAAAGTATATTCATTTTCCTCTACACCTGAAAATTCATCTTCACTAGAGTCATCACTACTCTCTTCCTCTACATCAGATTCACTTAAGTACGCTACTTTTGCACAATAGGGAGAGTTAGTACATTCATTTTCGTCTGTATTTGTGTATCTTTCATCATCCGAACTATAGTCGGAATCCGATCATTCCGGATCGCTTTCAGGTTCTAACATAAAAGCTTTTCTGAGACAGGCACTAAGTTCTTCCTCTGTATTGTCGTCAGGCTTGGATTTTAATTCAATCTCCTCTTTTGGCAAAACGGCCTCATCATCAGCTTTATTTACATCTACTGTGACTTCATATTTAGTGTAATCCTCGTGGACTTTAATTACTTTCACGTAATCATCTACCCCTTCTCCACGGTGCCTCTCAGTAGCAGCTTGCACTATTGGCGGACTGTTAGCAGAAGTTATTTCTTCGTCAATGCTGAGGATTTCATCCTGCAAATCCTTCCTATCATTAACCTTCCTCCTATCGGCAGCACGCGTACTTTGCGCGGCGCTGTTTATTCTCCCCTCTTCATATTTGGGCCACGTCACTTTATGGGCGTCCCTACTATCTCTCTTTCCACCAACTAATTTCTTCGCCTCATACTCCCTTTTAAAATCCTCCCACTCACATTGCTTTAGGCCCTTGTACAGATCATCGATCTGCACACGCCAATCAGTTACTTCTGCTAATTCATCCTCGCCCTTTATCTCATTGCAAACACTGCTAACCGCACCTCTCTGTGTATTCCCAGTTTAATTTATTGTTTCCTTTGCCACGGAATTATCACTCGTAAAATTTTCCTCAGCTCTTACGGCTACGTTCGTACCTACTGCTGCCGTATTGCTATCGGCTTCTTTCCGAACAGATGTTCTGCTAGGCTGGACCGTTGCCCTCTGACGCTCCACTCGCCTGTTAGCATGTAGCGCTCTGTGCGGCAGAGATGACTCATTCTGGCTCGCACCTGACGCTTGTTTCGCCACAACACTTTGCGGCGTTCCATGTCCGTCCCTATCCTGTCTCATTACATTACGGTCGGTCCGATATCTTTTCTTAAATCGGGGCCTGTATGTGTTGTCCGCTTCCGTTTGGCCCGCAACGTTCGCGGAAATTAGTTTCCCGCGTCGTTATTATTTTGCGCGGTATACCCTCTACCGCGACCTGGATTATTTCCTCTGCCTCTTCCTCTGCCTCTTCCTCTCTGTATTATATTGATGCGAAATCCATCGCCGTCATTTCTTTCGTCATTGTTTCGGTTATTACGGTTACCAAAATTTTGATAATTGGCACGACTTTCGCGCCAATGATCCTCGTCTTCGACTCTTTCAAGAAATGCTTGGAAGCTACGATGATTGCTTCCTACATACCTCTTTGAATCCTCCGGAAGCTTTTTATATAGCTCCCAGATAATATCTGAATCTGATCTTCGGCCTTTTAAATGCGTCAATTTCCGGTACCAATGCTCGCAGAAGTCTTTCAAAGAATTCCTGCCCCTGTTATCATGCTGTTTGGCCATGATGAACTCCCGCCATAAATGGTCCTGCTTTTGTTCAGACCAATATTCTTCCATAAATCTTCGCCTAAATTCTTCGAACGTCATTCGTTCGGTATTTAAATTTATTCCCCAGCGCTTAGCATCACCCGCTAAGGCGCTAATTACAACGTTTATCTTTTCCTGATCAGACGAGTGCTCAGGAAATATTCTATCGCAATTTTTAATAAAATCTAACAGATGCCACCCGTTATGTTTCTTGGCTGGATCGAAGCGTTCCTCGCCTTCTAACAGCTTCGTAATTGGTGTGCCATTACAGACAACACCAGGCCTATCTTTAATTTTGCTCTCCAGATCGAAAATTCTGCCTTGAATTTTCGTAGTATTTTGTTCACAATTTTGAACACATCCGGTTACTTTTTTACTTAAATCCATTTCAGTGTCTAAAACTACCTTTTTCAATTGCGATACCCCGTGTTGACATTCGTTTACGATCTCAGTTTTAAGACCGAAAACTTTTTCGTCTACCATAGTTACAACCAGAGGTTCGACTTTCTCTTGGATGTTGAGAATTTCAACATCGAATCTACTATTAATGTTTCCAATTTCCACCTGCATAGTATCCATATTTTTGTTAATGGTATCAATTTCAAGTCTCAATGTATTTACCACAGAAGTTAAATTACCCACTTTTTGTTCTACCTGTTCTATTTGTTTACTAATTTTAATTCCCTGTCCTTTGACTTGTGCTTTAATTTGATCCACCTGTGTTTTGAGTTGCTCGTCAACGTGTGTTTTAAGCTGTTCATTCTGTGTTTTGAGCTGACTTCCCCCTATTTTGAGTTGCTCATCAACGTGCGTTTTAAGCTGCTCATTCTGTCCTGCAATTTGTTTGGTTAATTGTTCAAATAAGTCAATCATACTTAAAATTTTTATACTGTTTTGTTCTACAGGATCGATGTGTTCCGATTCTACTTCAGAAGTTTCTTTCGGTTCTTTCTTTATCTGTGGTGAATCAAACATGTCAGTGGATTCGTTTACGTATCCACTATCATCTACAAAGTCACCCTCTGCTTCCTGTTTTGTCCCTTGCTGTGTTCGGGGCGATCTCAACCTTTCAATCTGTTCATTAACGTGTTCGTGGTATTGTAAGTACGCCAACTGTCTTTCGCTAACGCCATCTGTTATCTGGCCGCGTAAACTCCGGCTACTGCCAGCCGCATTCTCCATTTCGCTTGGCGCACCTACCCCGTCCACGCTTCTGTCCATACTAAATGCCAACTACACCACACTATTATACTTGACTCACACTGTAGTTTATTTTACTGACTTTTATTGCTATTCGTGCCACTGAACATCCACTGTTCGATCTTTACATTAATTTGTAACTGACAACAACTGGATGTCCTGTCACCAGGAAGCCACTTGTAACGCTACCGCCCTGCTCGGACGTACGTTAGCTCTATAAAGCCTGTACTGCAATAAGTTAACGGGCTTCACCTTATAAACAAGGATTTTAGTACATAAGTTGACCGCGTGTACCTAATAGAAGCAAGATCAGACTTATATTCAGTCAATAACTACAGTGATGCAGTCAAGCAAATGTAAAGTATAATTACTCTTTCGCATGGACAAGAAGTACACACAGTAGATGCTACCTATAGTTAACAATTCGGTCGCCAGCCTACTTAGGCAATGAGTGAGTTTTCCTTGTACAAGTGGGTGCATGTACAAGCATAGTAGCACGTAGCAATGATGCATTATATGGCAAAGTTTGGAACCAGAAAAATCCACTGAACTAAAGTTTTCTCTTTTTGTACTAATTTGGACGAGCTAAATTTTCACAACACCACACAGTAATGATTACTACGAACTGCATTTTGTATATTGATCAGACCGAAATTGGGCATAGATTGCCCTAGCATCGACAATCTTGAAAGTATACACACAATGCCACTATTAAGGATGGAAAAACCCTAATATACTTAGGATTAATATAGACTTAGCTTTACTGGTCAGATCTGATCAACACATTTCAAGGTTTGAAAGAATGGACAAGAGAAGGGGGGGGGGCCCTGAAACTATGATGGTCGTTATACTGAAACTATTAAGTACTGAAGGCAAATTAGCACTCAAATTTATCAATCTATGGATAACTACTCTTTTGTCTTACTTCTGAACAATTTAACTGTCATTATTTCTGTCTCAAATTAATTAAATAACATCGCTAACTCAATTCAAAAAACTCTCTTCCAATTTAGTCATGCTTTTGTTCCTTACCAACATTTGCAATAACACACGGCACTTTAGATTCCTTTATGGCATAGATTAATCTGCTGATAATTTTCATTAACACTAACATTAAACTTTCAGTTTAGGATACTCGGGTTGCACAATACGAGGTAAGGATCCTGTCTAGGTCAGTGATCAGGATAAGTCATGACTAAAGCAATTCTGGTAAAAGTCACGTTATTATTGAACAGTTAGAAACAGTTTCGACACTGGTCCACACAGATACACTTCTAAAGATGAAATAATTATTTGACCTGTGCAAGTCGGTGTGGCGGTTGGCGGGCAGCGAGATAGCGGGCAGCACGTCACACATACTAGCACGGCTAAGGCTCACACAACATCGGCACTTTCCATCTTCTTAGCGTCGTAATCTTTCCAATTTTGTGCCTCAGAATATAGCCATGCCAAGTAGTCGTCGGAATCGGTTCATCCGAGGCTCAATGGAATCCACTTTTCCTGGGTAGCCCCCTCGTAACAGTACGTGTACTTCCGACTGTTGCTCGCCTCCGACTGTTATACTGTGCCCGTTGTGCCGAACCGCTCCAGTGTGCGTTTTCCCGCCTCGCCTGCCTCCACCTTTTCCCGCTCCCCCTACAGGTAGGGTATTCACCACAGGTTTTCTACTACACATATCCTAATGCATTACCTACATATGGACCAAGTGTATAATTTACAATTTTCACATCTTACAATAGTTTTAACATTAAATACACTTTCCTTTGATTACCACATTATTTGAAATCTAACATAAATAATAATATTCATTTCAAAAGTTGCTCACAGTCTCTTCAACTTAACGATACGAACCGAAAGAAATGTTCAAAACATTGCTTACATTAATTTTGCTAAATTCATAAAGAAAAAAAATTATTATATGTACAGTTGTCGTTACACATGCCCCTGTCTCCAGAAAATTTTCTCAAGTCCAAATTTTATGGGAACACTAAATCTTACAATTATACAGTGGTTCCGAATCTTTACTTAATTGTCCAAAAAGATTTACACTACATATTTCCTTTTACTCCCTGTATATAGGTTTACACTTTTTTAACACATCAAGAATAATTACCTGTCATTTACTCAAGTGCCTTTTGCACAGTCCAACTTCCCATCATAACATCACTAAAATAGCAATTTAATCATTTTTTCTAAATTTCTCAAAGAAATAATTTAAAATTCTGGAATACAAACATTTAACTACAAAAACAATTGCATATTCTGTATACACTATAAGATAATTTGTCGCTGTTTGCTTTGAATAGCAGTCCATTTTCTTACTTACTAAACAAAACACACACACACACACATATATTCAGAAAATTAACTACACATATTTGCTGCCTATTATGCGGATTTGGGCAGTCCTTTTCACTTCATATTGTCACATCTCCTGGATCACATTTACAATTTTCCATCGATTATTTATCTACCCTCATTGGTATTTGGCAGTCCTTCATATTATGGTTCATACACTGCCCATTCTCATTTTTGGCAGTCCCATCTTTTATCTGGCTGATAGCATTTATCCTTTCTTTTCAGTCCTTTTCTCCATACATTTTTATAGTTACAGTACAATTGGTAATCTGAAACTCACATAACTACATTAGCACACTTTCAAGGGTATACAGACATTTACAAAGATGAGATACATTTAGAATAACTTGGGTTCAGCATAAGATACAGCACATTTACTCGTTCCTAGGAACATACAGTTTCAGGTCCGCAATATTTCTTACACCTAAAGGTCTTTTGGATTTTGGGTAGATCAGGTAGTAAGCATTATCGTGTGGAATATTCTGTATTATATATGGTCCATTATAAATATATTTAAATTTTGAAATTTCGTGGTTTTGTTCACTAGACTTTTCGTGGGTTTGTAAAAGAACATAATCTCCAATTTTAAATTTTGAAACTTTTAAATTTTTATTGTGTCTTTTTGATCTAGATTCAGCTTTTTGCTTTGCCCTTTTTATCACCAACTCTTTCTTTTGATCCAATCCCAAACTTGTACAAGGTGGAAACTCTAGTTATTCTTCAGTTAAACTTTAACTACTTCTGCATAACAAAATTTCTTCCGGTGGAAATCCTGTAGTTTCATGATGTAATGTGTTCATGACATTCTCAAAATCCGACATAAATCTGCCCCAGGCTCTATGATTGTGACTACAGTATGTTCTACACAATCTCCCGATTTCTCGCATGTACCATACAACCGGGTTGCTAGCAGGATGATAAGCTGAGATATATTTAACCTCCACATCATTTCTCTCCATTCCTTCTTTCCAAATTTTAGATATGAACTGGGGTCCATTGTAATATAGTACTGCTTTGGGTTTCCCGATGGTCCTGAAGTATTCGACCATCCTATTAAACACAGCTTTTGCTGTTGCTTTTTTCAAGGGGTATAATTTCACAAATTTTGAAAATACTTCCAAAATATATGCACAATTTCCCGAAGTCTTTGGGAGGGGAGCATATAAATCCACCGATAATAAGTCTAGGGTGTCTTCAGGCAACGTACTTTGCATTGGTCCCCTACTAGTTTTGTTCGGCACTTTGGCCTTTTGACAGACATTACATGACTTAATTCGTTCCTTTACCTTCTTACTTACACTACCAACAATCACTATTAGACTATTCAATTTATCCAAACATTACTTTGGCCCACTATGCCCTAATGTTAAATGAAAATAATCTATGACATCAGTGGCAAACTGGTTTGGCCAACATACCCTCCATTCCTCAGTAACTAAATCTTTCTTCCTATATAAAATGCCCTTATAAATTTTGTAATATTTCTTAATTTGAGGATACTGTACACTGTCAAAATTTACCTTCACTGATTTCCCAGTTAAATCCTCATTCTGATGGTATCTCATATTTTTACATATCTGCTCAATTTTCCTCTTTCCTGGAACCTCTTTCATATACCTTATCTGAAAAGTACCCTCTTCACCATTTTCATTTGGCACTTCACTCATACCATTAGGCAATCGAGATAAAGCATCTGCCACATAATTCTCAGTACCTTTAACATAGCAAATATCGTAATCAAATTGTTGTAGGTACAAAGCCCAACGAGTCAGCCTACCATTAAGTAAACGGCAATCTTTAAGAAAAGTTAAAGCTTTGTGGTCAGTATGTATAATGAGCTTATGGCCCCACAGATAATTTCTAAATTTCTTTAGCCCCCATATAATGGCTAAAGCTTCCTATTCCGAAATAGTGTAGTTCCTCTCGTATTTTGTTAGAGTTCTACTTGCAAATGCGATAGTCCTGAGTTCGATTTCTTTTCCTTCACAGATTCCTTGGAAAACTTCTATACCAATTCCATAAGCACTGCTGTCAGTATTCATATGGAAAGGTTCTGATAGTATGGGGTGATGCAAAATATTGTCATTCAAAAGTTCGTTTTTCAATTTTTCAAAATCTCTCATGCACCCTTCAGTCCACACAAAAGCACTATTTTTCTTAAGTAGATTATTCAGATGAGGACTATTAAAAACTTGCCCCTTGACGAACTTTCTATAGAACCCACATAAACCTAAAAAGGCTTTCAACTGTTTTCTATTTCTAGGAGCCGGACATCCTGATATTGCACTTAACTTTTCCGGATCCTTGCCAATGCCGTTTGTAGTAATAATGTGCCCCAGAAACTTTATTTCCGATTTCACAAATTCACATTTCTTCCACTTAAGTGTCATGCCCCCTGCTTGTAGAGCAACAAAAACTTTCCGCAATAACTCGCAATGCTCTTGCCATGCTTCTGTAGCAATCAGTAAATGGTCTACATAAATGGTTAGCCGGGAACTCAGTTCTCTCCCTAACACAAAGTCCAGTGCCCTAATAAATACTGCCACAGAAATGCTAAGCCCAAACGGCACTACTTTATACTGATAGCATTTCCCGGCAAATAGAAAAGCCGTATATTTACGGGATTCTTTACTTAATGGGATTTGCCAGTATCTGGCTGTCATATCCAGACTGGTTAAATACTTCACGTTATAAAATTTTTGGAGCATTTCGTCCAGATTTTCAGGTCTGTCTATTTCCTTCTTTACAATTTTGTTCAAAATCCTGGCGTCGATAACTACTCTCACTCCCCCATCCCTTTTGTTCACTATGATAAGGGGACTATTATACTAGCTGCTACTTCGTTCGATTACCCCCCACTCTATCATTTTATCTATTTCCCCTTGAACAGCCTGCCTCTTTGATATGGGTATCGAAAATGGTCTTACGAAGAAAGGTTTATGCTCTATGGTTCAATCTGGTATTCAAAATTCTTAACTAGGCCAGGCTTGTCCGAAAATACGGGGCTGTTACTATTTAAAATTTCAAGCAATTCTGCTTTCTGTTTGGGAGATATTCCCTCTAAATTTTCCACCATTCCCTTAAATTCCTGCCCCTGCTTGTCACTCTCATTTAATAATCTCTGGACATGGTACACCTCGTACTTGTTTGTCAATCCATCATTCCCTTGGTCGATCTCCAACAACAAAGAATCGATTTCTGAATCAAACACTTTCCCACTTTCCTCAAAATTTAATTCCAAATTCCTAAATGTACTATTTATTTTGATCACTCCCTGGCTACAATCAATAACAACCTTTTCTTTATCCAACCAATCTATCCCCAAAATCATTTCAGTACTCAAGTCTGGCACAACCAAGAAATCGTGTTCAAAGTTTTGTCCTTTTATACTAAATTCAACCAAAATCTGGTTCTTTACCGGCTTACTAGCCTTACCAGTTGCACCAACAATTTTTACACCTGTCACTAACATAATTACTAGCCCAGGCTTATCACAAATGTGTTCGAAAAATGACTGAGAAATTGCACTTATCTGAGACCCAGTATCAAGAAGTACTTGCAATTCCACGTTATAAATTTCAATTGGTATTATAGTTTGTTTAACCATCGAATGTTTTTCATTACCGTGGTCTTCCTTGAGCAAATCCGGGTCGACAATAACATCGTCTCAAGATATACTTTTAACATTCACTTCACATATATCTGGCGGTTTCTTGGGTTCCGGAAGTTCAAAGTTATTAATTACCTGAACTCTTTGCGAAATAAACCCTGAGTCGTCTGGTGGTTCTTTCTTACTTTGTTCTGTTTCAACGTCTGGATTTTGTTTTGATACGTCGTCATCGTTAGGTACAATATCGCAGTTAACTGCATCCCCTTTATTTTCACTGATTTTCTCATACCCTCTTTCAGTAAAAGTATATTCCTTTTCCTTTACACCTGAAAGTTCATCTTCACTAGAGTCATCACTACTCTCTTCCTCTACATCAGATTCACTTAAGTACGCTACTTTTGCACAATAGGGAGAGTTAGTACATTCATTTTCGTCTGTATTTGTGTATCTTTCATCATCCGAACTATAGTCGGAATCCGATCATTCCGGATCGCTTTCAGGTTCTAACATAAAAGCTTTTCTGAGACAGGCACTAAGTTCTTCCTCTGTATTGTCGTCAGGCTTGGATTTTAATTCAATCTCCTCTTTTGGCAAAACGGCCTCATCATCAGCTTTATTTACATCTACTGTGACTTCATATTTAGTGTAATCCTCGTGGACTTTAATTACTTTCACGTAATCATCTACCCCTTCTCCACGGTGCCTCTCGGTAGCAGCTTGCACTATTGGCGGACTGTTAGCAGAAGTTATTTCTTCGTCAATGCTGAGGATTTCATCCTGCAAATCCTTCCTATCATTAACCTTCCTCCTATCGGCAGCACGCGTACTTTGCGCGGCGCTGTTTATTCTCCCCTCTTCATATTTGGGCCACGTCACTTTACGGGCGTCCCTACTATCTCTCTTTCCACCAACTAATTTCTTCGCCTCATACTCCCTTTTAAAATCCTCCCACTCGCATTGCTTTAGGCCCTTGTACAGATCATCGATCTGCACACGCCAATCAGTTACTTCTGCTAATTCATCCTCGCCCTTATCTCATTGCAAACACTGCTAACCGCACCTCTCTGTGTATTCCCAGTTTCATTTATTGTTTCCTTTGCCACGGAATTATCACTCGTAAAATTTTCCTCAGCTCTTACGGCTACGTTCGTACCTACTGCTGCCGTATTGCTATCGGCTTCTTTCCGAACAGATGTTCTGCTAGGCTGGGCCGTTGCCCTCTGACGCTCCACTCGCCTGTTAACATGTAGCGCTCTGTGCGGCAGAGATGACTCATTCTGGCTCGCACCTGACGCTTGTTTCGCCACAACACTTTGCGGCGTTCCATGTCCGTCCCTATCCTGTCTCATTACATTACGGTCGGTCCGATATCTTTTCTTAAATCGGGGCCTGTATGTGTTGTCCGCTTCCGTTTGGCCCGCAACGTTCGCGGAAATTAGTTTCCCGCGTCGTTATTATTTTGCGCGGTATACCCTCTACCGCGACCTGGATTATTTCCTCTGCCTCTTCCTCTGCCTCTTCCTCTCTGTATTATATTGATGCGAAATCCATCGCCGTCATTTCTTTCGTCATTGTTTCGGTTATTACGGTTACCAAAATTTTGATAATTGGCACGACTTTCGCGCCAATGATCCTCGTCTTCGACTCTTTCAAGAAATGCTTGGAAGCTACGATGATTGCTTCCTACATACCTCTTTGAATCCTCCGGAAGCTTTTTATATAGCTCCCAGATAATATCTGAATCTGATCTTCGGCCTTTTAAATGCGTCAATTTCCGGTACCAATGCTCGCAGAAATCTTTCAAAGAATTCCTGCCCCTGTTATCATGCTGTTTGGCCATGATGAACTCCCGCCATAAATGGTCCTGCTTTTGTTCAGACCAATATTCTTCCATAAATCTTCGCCTAAATTCTTCGAACGTCATTCGTTCGGTATTTAAATTTATTCCCCAGCGCTTAGCATCACCCGCTAAGGCGCTAATTACAACGTTTATCTTTTCCTGATCAGACGAGTGCTCAGGAAATATTCTATCGCAATTTTTAATAAAATCTAACAGATGCCACCCGTTATGTTTCTTGGCTGGATCGAAGCGTTCCTCGCCTTCTAACAGCTTCGTAATTGGTGTGCCATTACAGACAACACCAGGCCTATCTTTAATTTTGCTCTCCAGATCGAAAATTCTGCCTTGAATTTTCGTAGTATTTTGTTCACAATTTTGAACACATCCGGTTACTTTTTTACTTAAATCCCTTTCAGTGTCTAAAACTACCTTTTTCAATTGCGATACCCCGTGTTGACATTCGTTTACGATCTCAGTTTTAAGACCGAAAACTTTTTCGTCTACCTTAGTTACAACCAGAGGTTCGACTTTCTCTTGGATGTTGAGAATTTCAACATCGAATCTACTATTAATGTTTCCAATTTCCACCTGCATAGTATCCATATTTTTGTTAATGGTATCAATTTCAAGTCTCAATGTATTTACCACAGAAGTTAAATTACCCACTTTTTGTTCTACCTGTTCTATTTGTTTACTAATTTTAATTCCCTGTCCTTTGACTTGTGCTTTAATTTGATCCACCTGTGTTTTGAGTTGCTCGTCAACGTGTGTTTTAAGCTGTTCATTCTGTGTTTTGAGCTGACTTCCCCCTATTTTGAGTTGCTCATCAACGTGCGTTTTAAGCTGCTCATTCTGTCCTGCAATTTGTTTGGTTAATTGTTCAAATAAGTCAATCATACTTAAAATTTTTATACTGTTTTGTTCTACAGGATCGATGTGTTCCGATTCTACTTCAGAAGTTTCTTTCGGTTCTTTCTTTATCTGTGATGAATCAAACATGTCAGTGGATTCGTTTCCGTACCCACTATCATCTACAAAGTCACCCTCTGCTTCCTGTTTTGTCCCTTGCTGTGTTCGAGGCGATCTCAACCTTTCAATCTGTTCATTAACGTGTTCGTGGTATTGTAAGTACGCCAATTGTCTTTCGCTAACGCCATCTGTTATCTGGCCGCGTAAACTCCGGCTACTGCCAGCCGCATTCTCCATTTCGCTTGGCGCACCTACCCCGTCCACGTTTCTGTCCATACTAAATGCCAACTACACCACACTATTATACTTGACTCACACTGTAGTTTATTTTACTGACTTTTATTGCTATTCGTGCCACTGAACATCCACTGTTCGATCTTTATATTAATTTGTAACTGACAACAACTGGATGTCCTGTCACCGGGAAGCCACTTGTAACGCTACCGCCCTGCTCGGACGTACGTTAGCTCTAAAAAGCCTGTACTGCAATAAGTTCACGGGCTTCACCTTATAAACAAGGATTTTAGTACATAAGTTGACCGCGTGTACCTAATAGAAGCAAGATCGGACTTATATTCAGTCAATAACTACAGTGATGCAGTCAAGCAAATGTAAAGTATAATTACTCTTTCACATGGACAAGAAGTACACACAGTAGATGCTACCTATAATTAACAATTCGGTCGCCAGCCTACTTAGGCAATGAGTGAGTTTTCCTTGTACAAGTGGGTGCATGTACAAGCATAGTAACACGTAGTAATGATGCGTTATATGGCAAAGTTTGGAACCAGAAAAATCCACTGAACTAAAGTTTTCTCTTTTTGTACTAATTTGGACGAGCTAAATTTACACAACACCACACAGTAATGATTACCACGAACTGCATTTTGTATATTGATCAGACCGAAATTGGGCATAGATTGCCCTAGCATCGACAATCTTGAAAGTATACACACAATGTCACTATTAAGGATGGAAAAACACTAATATACTTAGGATTAATATAGCTTTACTGGTCAGATCTGATCAACACATTTCAAGGTTTGAAAGAATGGACAAGAGAAGGGGGGGGGGGCCTGAAACTATGATGGTCGTTATACTGAAACTATTAAGTACTGAAGGCAAATTAGCACTCAAAATTATCAACCTATGGATAACTACTCTTTTGTCTTACTTCTGAATAATTTAACTGTCATTATTTCTGTCTCAAATTAATTAAATAACATCGCTAACTCAATTCAAAAAACTCTCTTCCAATTTAGTCTTGCTTTTGTTCTGTACCAACATTTGCAATAACACACGGCACTTTAGATTCCTTTATGGCATAGATTAATCTGCTGATAATTTTCATTAACACTAACATTAAACTTTCAGTTTAGGATACTCGGGTTGCACAATACGAGGTAAGGATCCTGTCTAGGTCAGTGATCAGGATAAGTCATGACTAAAGCAATTCTGGTAAAAGTCACGTTATTATTGAACAGTTAGAAACAGTTTCGACACTGGTCCACACAGATACACTTCTAAAGATGAAATAAATATTTGACCTGTACAAGTCGGTGCGGCGGTTGGCGGGCAGCGAGATAGCGGGCAGCACGTCACACATACTAGCACGGCTAAGGCTCATACAACATCGGCACTTTCCATCTTCTTAGAGTCGTAATCTTTCCAATTTTGTGCCTCAGAATATAGCCATGCCAAGTAGTCGTCGGAATCGGTTCATCCGAGGCTCAATGGAATCCACTTTTCCTGGGTAGCCTCCTCGGAACAGTACGTGTACTTCCGACTGTTGCTCGCCTCCGACTGTTATACTGTGCCCGTTGAGCCGAACCGCTCCAGTGTGCGTTTTCCCGCCTCGCCTGCCTCCACCTTTTCCCGCTCCCCCTACAGGTAGGGTATTCACCACAGGTTTTCTACTACACATATCCTAATGCATTACCTACGTATGGACCAAGTGTATAATTTACAATTTTCACATCTTACAATAGTTTTAACATTAAATACACTTTCCTTTGATTACCACATTATTTGAAATCTAACATAAATAATAATATTCATTTCAAAAGTTGCTCACAGTCTCTTCAACTTAACGATACGAACCGAAAAAAAGTTCAAAACATTGCTTACATTAATTTAGCTAAATTCATAAAGAAAAAAAATTATTATATGTACAGTTGTCGTTACACTAGCAAGGCGCCATTAACCATTTTAAGATAGAGTCTCACTTGTATCATCAAGGATTGCTGTATTCACATGAAGGATTAAAAGTTAAGTATTAAAGCAGCTACGTACTTTCCTTGCTACCATTCATTACGTATCCTGTTTCAGACCTCTATCTAGCCTACGTGAGATTACGCGTGCCTTTCGGCTACTTCAGTGTGGCGTAGCTGTCTTGTTACGCCACAACAGAAGACGTCTGTGAGTGGGCGGACTAGTCTGACGACGTCATATAAGAAGATACAGGAGTCGACATGGAAGATATAGATTGCAACGGGGCGGTAGAAATAAAGAAGAATTGGTTGCAGCGTTTTCGCACGAATGTGCATATACAAATGTTGGTTAAAAAATGTTATACCAAAGTTATGCTCTCACGTAAGTATCAGGGGATGATTTCCACACTTGGTGCATTAGTACACTTCAACACCCGCGCATTTGTTATAGTTTTTAATTAAGTATTCACTCAGACATGAGTACAGTTTATGCTAGGGAACGAGAAGTAGGCGATTATTGTATTAAAATCAGTTATTCACGACACAGTTTAATCACTATTTATTGGCGTTGTCGTTTTCTTTCACATAATGGAATTATCACTGGGGAGACGGTTTACAGCTCTGCTTTAATAATAATTTCGCACCGAGCCCCCAATAGCAGTAATTTAGGCTGCTGTAATCTAAAGTTATTCAGTCAATTCGAACAGATCCATAAGTCCCACTGTCCTCTTTGTTCTAACAGTTTTGGCGCCCAATCACAGACCGCCATATGTTCACTTACGATGATCGTACTCGCAAATAATCGTAGCACTTCCAGTTCACCAAATAGATTCTTGCACACTTCCACTATTAAACAATACTCTTTGTCGAAATAAATCGGCGAGAAAAAGAATTCTCAAACGACCACATGGGCCACCCTCAAGTGGAGCTTGTTCGCCACCCACCGTCCAAAACTACTGACCAACGACTGCCCTGGCAAAGATGGCCGCTCGCCATGCAAGTTATGCAAGTACCAGTCTCACCAGTTATGGTTCAAAATTGTGATTCATACATCCCTCGACAGACATAAATACACCATCGGAACCGCGCTAAAAAGTACATCTCATCTTGTAAGTTACATTAATTTCTAGGGTTATTCTATCGCCCGTAAATCAAGTATTAGTTTTTGCAAAATTTTGCCACTTAGCGCAAATTTGTTTCTTGACATCCGTGCTGCAAAGTTTTATCATAGAACTGCATGTAGCACCGTTTTTTGTCGTAATCTATAGCAATCTACAAATTGTGCTGCTCAAAATCTTCATATCTATAATAATTAATTAATTATGGGTGGTAAATGTTAATAATAATTTGCAAACAATGAAAACTATTGTAAGTTAAGTGTATAGTATGACTTAACTATTTTAAAATACGTGTGATTCCTCCCAAACTATTTTATAGTGCCGTTCTTTACGTCCTGAATTTTCTATTGAATTTTATAAACAATTTTCACTCGAACTTTGTTTATTGCTCTTTACAGGCTTAATTATTTATAATTCTTAACATATGACTGCAGCATTCGATCCGCTATGAAGAAACGTTTTTAATGAGTGCTCGCTCATCCCTGTAAGTCGGTATTTATTGTTTTTATTAATCTTTCAGTATTCGTGATATTAACAGATTTTGAGGTTGCTATAACTTTGGCGTCTCGTGACTTGAAATAAAGATCGATCTTTCAGAAGGTGCATATTGCTGACCACAATCCACTGCCGCATCGCTCTTCACCGTAAGAAATACTTGGATTACATTGGAGAATTAATAGCGGAAGTTAAAAATGGAATGAGAGTGGGATTAAAATTCAAGGTGGAAGGATATTAGTGGTAGGATTCCTTTGTGACATTGCATTTCTCAGTGAAAGTGAAGATTTAAGGGATCTGCTGAATAGCAGAACGGGCTAGTGACTACTGAATATGAGCTGAGGGTAAATCGAAAAGAGACCAAAGTCATGAGAAATAGGAAAAATAGGAAAAGTGACAAACTTCACATCAAAACTGGTGATCACGAAGTGGTCCGAGTTAATAAATTCTGCTGCGTATGCTGCAAAATAACTGATGACAGATGGTTCAAGGAGAACGTAGAAAGTCGATTGTTGTTATTGTTGTGGTCTTCAGTCCTGAGACTGGTTTGTGCAGCTCTCGATGCTACTCTATCCTGAGCAAGTTTCTTCATCTCCCAGGACCTACTGCAGCCTACATCGTTCTGAACCTGCTTAGTGTATTCATCTCTTGGTCTGCCTCTCCGATTTTCACCCTCCACGCTGCCCTCCAATACTAATTTGGTGATCCCTCGATGTCTCAGAACATGTCCTACCAACCGATCCCTTCTTCTAGTCAAGTTGTGCCACAAACTCCTCTTCTCCCCATTTCTATTCAATACCTCATCATTAGTTATGTGATCTACCCATCTAATCTTCAGCAGTCTTCTGTAGCACCACATTTCGATAACTACTATTCTCTCCTTCCCTAAACTATTTATCGTCCATATTTTACTTCCATACATGGCTACACTCCATACAAATACTTTCAGAAACGACTTCCTGACATTTAAATCTATACTCGATGAAAACAAATTTTTCTTCTTCAGAAACGCTTTCCTTGCCTTGCCAGTCTACATTTTATATCCTCCCTACTTCGACCATCATCAGTTATTTTGCTCCCCCAATAGCAAAACTCCTTTACTACTTAAAGTGTCTCATTTCCTAATCAAATTCCCGCAGCATCACCCGACTTAATTCGACTACATTCCAATATCCTCGTTTTTCTTTTGTTGATGTTCATCTTATACCCTCCTTTCAAGACACTGTCCATTCCGTTCAACTGCTCTTCCAAGTCCTTTGCTGTCTCTGACAGAATTACAATGTCATCGGCGAACTTCAAAGTTTTTATTTCTTCTTTATGGATTTTAATACCAACTCTGAATTTTTCCTTTGTTTCCTTTACTGCTTGCTCAATATACAGATTGAATAGCATCGGGGAGAGGCTACAACCCTGTCTCACTCCCTTCCCAACCAGTGCTCCCCTTTCATACCCCTCGTCTCTTATAACTGCCATCTGCTTTCTGCTTTCTGTACAAATTGTATATAGCCTTTCGCTCCCTGTATTTTACCCCTGCCACCTTCAGAATTTGAAAGAGAGTATTCCAATCAACATTGTCAAAAGCTTTCTCTAAGTCTACAAATGCTAGAAACGTAGTTATGCCTTTCCTTAATCTTTCTTCCAAGATAAGTCGTAGGGTCAGTATTGCCTCATGTGTTCCCATATTTCTACGGAATCCAAACTGATCTTCCCCGAGGACGGCTTCTACCAGTTTTTCCATTCGTCTGTAAAGAATTCGCGTTAGTATTTTGCAGCCGTGACTTATTAAAGTGATGGTTCGGTAATTTTCACATCTGTCAACACCTGATTTCTTTGGGATTGGAATTATTATATTCTTCTTGAAGTCTGAGGGTATTTCGCCAGTCTCATACATCTTGCTCACCAGTTTTGTCAGGACTGGCTCTCCCAAGACTGTCAGTAGTTCTAATGGAATGTTGTCTACTCCAGGGGCTTTGTTTCGACTCAGGTCTTTCAGTGCTCTGTCAAACTCTTCACGCAGAATCATATACCCTATTTCATCTTCATCTACAACCTCTTCCATTTCCATAATAATGTCCTCAAGTACGTCGCCCTAGTGTAGAACCTTTATGAACTCCTTCCACCTTTCTGCTTTCCCTTCTTTGCTTAGAACTGGGTTTCCGTCAAAGCTCTTGATATTCTTGCAAGTGGTTCTCCTTTCTCCAAAGATCTCTTTAATTATCCTGTAGGCAGTATCAAATGGTT
The DNA here is from genome assembly GCF_023864345.2 of Schistocerca serialis cubense. NCBI lineage: Eukaryota > Metazoa > Arthropoda > Insecta > Orthoptera > Acrididae > Schistocerca > Schistocerca serialis. The sequence continues at coordinate 353,374,470 of NC_064643.1, forward strand.
CAAATAGCTCTGAGCACTGTGGGACTTAACTACTGAGGTCATCAGTCCCCTAGAACTTAGAACTACTTCTACCTAACTAACCTAATGACATCACACACATCCATGCCCGAGGCAGGATTCGAACCTGCGACCGTAGCGGTCACGCGGTTCCGAACTGACGCGCTTATAACCTCACGGCCACACCGGCCGGCGTAGGCAGTATCTATCTTACCCCTAGTGAGATAAGCCTCTACATCCTTGCATTTGTTCTCTAGCCATCCCTGCTTAGCCATTTTGCACCTCCTGTCGATATCATTTTTGAGGCGTTTGTATTCCTTTTTGCCTGCTTCATTTACTGCATTTTTATATTTTCTCCTTTCATCAATTAAAATTCAATATCTCTTCTCTTACCCAAGGGTTTCTACTAGCCCTCGTCTTTTTACCTATTTGATCCTATGCAGCCTTCACTATTTCATCCCTCAAAGGTACCAATTCTTCTTCTACTGTATTTATTCCTGCCAATTGTTCCCTTATGCTCTCCCTGAAACTCTGTACAACCTCTGGTTCTTTCAGTTTGTCCAGGTCCCATCTCCTCAATTTCCCACCTTTTTGCAGTTTCTTCAGTTTTAATCTACAGTTCATAACCAACAGATTGTGGTCAGAGTGCACATCTGCCCCTGGAAATGTCTTGCATTTTAAAACCTGGTTCCTAAATCTCTGTCTTACCATTATATAATCTATGTGATACCTTTTAGTATCTCTAGGGTTCTTCCATGTATACAACTTTCTTTCATGATTCTTGAACCAAGTGTTAGCTGTGGTTAAGTTACGCTCTGCACAAAATTCTACCTGGCGGCTTCCTCTTTCAAATTATGAGCCCCACTCCATATTCACCAAATATGTTTCCTTCTCTCCCTTTTCCTACTCTCGAATCCCAGTCACCCATGACTATTAAATATTCGTCTCCGTTCACTATCTGAATAATTTCTTTTATCTCATCATACATTTCATCAATTTCTTCGTCATCTGCAGAGCTAGTTGGCATATAAACTTGTATTACTGTAGTAGGCGTGGGCTTCGCGTCTATCTTGGCCACAATAATGCGTTCACAATGCTGTTTGTAGTAGCTTACACGCACTCCTATTTTTTATTCATTATTAAATCTACTCCTGCATTACCCCTACTTGATTTTGTGTTTATAACCCTGTATTCACCCGACCAAAAGTCTTGTTCCTCCTGCCACCAAACTTTACTAAATCCCACTATATATAAATTTAACCTATCCATTTCCCTTTTTAAATTTTCTAACGTACCTGCCCGATCAAGGGATCTGACATTCCACGCTCCGTTCCGTAGAACGCCAGTTTTCTTTCTCCTGATAACGACGTCCTCATGAGTAGTCCCCTCCCGGAGATCCGAATGGGGAACTATTTTACTTGCGGAATATTTTACCCAAGAGGACGCCATCATCATTTAATCATACAGTAAAGCTGCATGCCCTCGGGAAAAATTACGGCTGTAGTTTCCACTTGCTTTCAGCCGTTCGCAGTACCAGAACAGCAAGGCCATTTTGGTTAGTGTTTCAAGGCCAGATCAGTCAATCATCCAGACTGTTGCCCCTGCAACTACTGAAAAGGCTGCTGCCCCTCTTCAGGAATCACACGTTTGTCTGGCCTCTCAACAGATATCCCTCCGTTGTGGTTGCACGTACAGTACGGCTGTCTGTATCGATGAGGCACGCAAGCCTCCCCACCAACAACGGCTAGGTCCATGGTTCATGGGGGGGGGGGGGGGGGGGGCAGAGATGAAGAAAGCGAGTTAGCATTGGCAAAAAGGGAATTTCTGCCAAAGAGAAGTCTTCTAGCATCAAACATAGGCCTTAATTTCAGGAAGATATTTCTTAAAATGTACGTTTTGGAGAACAGCAGTGTATGATAGTGAAACATAGAAGATGGGAAAGCCGGAACAGAAGAGAATCTAAGAATTTGAGGTGTGGTGCTACAAACGGTTTAAACGGTGTGAGAATGTTCTGTGCAGTATAGGGTAGTAAAGGTGTATGTGGAAAACATTGACAAGATGGAGTTACATAATGATAGGACACGAGTTAAGACATGGTACTAGTGGCAGCAGTAGAGGGTGAATGCTGTAGAGAAAGACGGAGATTGGAATACATCCAGGAAATGAATGAGGATGTAGTTTGCAAGTGGCTGGCCGTACCAAACAAGTGACAAGATTGGTGACTGAAAAAAAACGAAAAAGTACAAGTAAAATCGACAGGCACATCAAGAGGAGCAGCCTTGCCACACTCGTATGTAGTACAGACAGCTCGCATCACAACTGATGCACGGTACTCCAACTGTCGGGCCCGAAAGTATACTGCAGCATCAAGCTCTTCACTCCCGAACCGAGCAACGTGGCGCATTGGCTAGCACACTGGACTCGAATTCGGGAGGACGACGTTTCAATCCCACGTGCGGCCATCCTAATTTAGTTTTTCCGTGATTTCCCTAAATCGCTCCAGGCAAAGGCTGGGATGGTTCCTCTGAATGGGGACGGCCGACTTCCTTCCCCGTCCTTCCCTAATCCGCTGAGACCAATGACCTCGCTGTCTGGTCTCCTCCCCCCAACAACCCAACTCTTCACTCCTGGCTGGGCTGCATTCCTTGGGTTGGCGAAGGCCAGCACCGTGCACTACTCCAACGGGAACAGTTCACAGCGGGCGTCTATCTGACCTGGCGGTCCGTCCACGAGTCTTCCTCATGCCTTTTACTCCTTCACGCTTTCCTGTTTTGTCTCTCCAGGACGCAGTCCCCGCCATCGTAGCTGCTAGTAGTCTTTCGTTCGCTGGCCAAATCTTATCCTCCTCTGCTCGCTCTCGGCTACTTGCCGCCGACTGGTAGTGGCGCTCCGAGCACTTGCCCCACTCTACGTGCAACTTCCCGCGTGTTCCGCTACCAGACCAACGCAAAACACGCGCAAACAGTTGCGAAAAGGACGACTGTCACAGGACCAATTAAATATCTATGTCTCGAACAACTGAAGAGCTAGTAAACTCTCACTGTGACTGAAGAGCTCGAGAATACACTGTCCAATCACTTTAATGTGACCACCTATCAAAAGCCTGAGTAATCACAACCTGCAGCGCTGTGAGATGTGCAAGAAGAGAGTCGAGAGTCTGCTGGAAGCTACCGACGGGAATGTGGAGCCTTGTCAACTCCTTTGCTGTGGCCAGTTGCGCTCGGTTCCTCAGTTGAGGACAGTGGGAACAGCGCGATCCAGGTGGTCCCATAGATTCTCTATTGGGTTTGATTTCGACAGTTGGGTGGTGATGGGATTACAGTAAACTTGTTCTGGTGCTCTTTGAAACACCCAAGTGCACTACGAGCTCTGTGACACGATGCATTGGCCTACAAGTAGATGTCATCCTGCTGAGGAAAGATAAACTGGTTGTACGGGTGGACACGGTCCACAAGAACAGATGCACGCTTGTGTTGATCAAGCGTGCCTTACAGAATGACGAGATGACCCACCGAATGCCCTCTGGCCTGGACGCTTTGGACTACTTTCGCAAGGTGTTTACTTTCACGCCACGCGTTTCATATCGTACATGCCAACGGCTCTCTGTCTGTGGAGTATAAAATATGACTCATCTGAGAAGGCCACCTGCCGCGACTCAGTGGATCTCCGATTGCGGTATCGGCGCACTAGTTCCAGCCTTCGTCGCCAACGAAAGTCAGTCAGCACCCGTGCATGAACCAGGCACCTGCTGCGGAGGCCTAAACGCAGCCCGTTTGGTGAACGGTCGTTGTGGAGGTCTGATGGTAGTACCTTGTTTCATCACGGCGATAAGTTTGTCAACAGTTCATGTCTATTCGTCTACATACATTTCCCCTGCTGTCGTTCACCCCGGTCCGTTATGCCCAACAATAAATCCACGTTGCCTCTGGGTCAGTTAGGTAGAGCGACATTTTGCCATGCACGACATACTTGAACCACGGTAGTACGCTAACAGTTAACTTACTTAGCCGTCTCGGAAATGCTTACACTGTTGGCCCGAAATCCAGTAACCATGGGCCTTTAGAGGTCAGGTAAATCGCTCAGTTTCCGCGATACGTCAACGACTGCGCTATATTCCACGACCCCCGGCACGCTTTACAGACCCTGCTATGCTAGTGTTGCTACCTGCATCTGTCAGTTCTTATTGCACATTCCCTCGAATACTGGCGGTGGTCACACTAATGTAACTCGACCGTGTATGATGTAACGCATCTCAAATCGACCACTGTGGCAGACGTACTAATTGCGTATTATGACTACTGCATTTGCAATTCGGTTTTACAGAGAGTGCTCTACTGCATTGGCCCCTTACTTAGCTTGCGTTTATCGCGAATCTCTTGTCCAACGTAAAGTCCCGAGCGACTGGAAAAAAGTGCAGGTGACGCCTGTATATAAGAAGGGTAGAAGGACGGATCCTCAAATTTACAGACCAATATCCTTAACATCGGTTTGTTGCAGGATTCTCGAACATATTCTCAGAATATAATGAATTTCCTTGAGACACAGAAGTTGCTGTCCATGCGTCAGCACGGCATTAGAAAGCTTCGCTCCTGCGAAACGCAACTCGCCCTTTTTTCACGTGATATCTAGCGAACCATGGATGAAGGGTATCAGACGGATGCCATATTCCTTGACTTCCGGCAAGCGTTCGACTCGGTGCCCCAATGCAGACTCCTAACTAAGGTACGAGCAAATGGGATTGGTTCCCAAATATGTGAATGGCTCGAAGACTTCTTTATTAATAGAACCCAGTACGTTGTCCTCGATGGTGAGTGTTCATCGGAGGTGAGGGTATCATCTGGAGTTCCCCATGGAAGTGTGGTAGGTTCGCTGTTGTTTTCTATCTACATAAATGATCATTTGGATAGGGTGGATAGTAATGTGCGGCTGTTTGCTGATGATGCTGTTGTGTACGGGAAGGTGTCGTCGTTGAGTGACTGTAGGAGGATACAAGATGACTTGGAAAGGATTTGTGATTGGTGTAAAGAATGGCAGCTAACTTTAAATAAAGATAAATGTAAATTAAAGCAGATGAATAGGACAAAGGATCCCTTAATGTTTGAATACTCCATTAGTAGTGTAGCGCTTGACACAGTCACGTCAATTAAATATTTGGGCGTAACATTGCAGAGCGGTATGAAGTGGGACAAGCATGTAATGGCAGTTGTGGGGAAGGCGGATAGTCTTCTTCGGTTCATTGGTAGAATTTTGGGAAGACGTGGTTCATCTGTAAAGGAGCCCGCTTATAAAACACTAATACGACCTATTCCTGAGTACTGCTCGAGCGTTTGGGATCCCTATCAGGTCGGATTGAGGGAGGACATAGAAGCAATTCAGAGGTGGGCTGCTACATTTGTTACTGGAATGTTTGATCTTGACGCGAGTGTTACGGAAATGCTTCAGGAACTCGGGTAGGAGTCTCTGATGGAAAGGAGGCGTTCCTTTCGTGAATCGCTACTGAGGAAATTTAGAGAACCAGAATTTGAGGCTGACTGCAGTGCAATTTTACTGCCACCAACTTATATTTCGCGGAAACACCACAAAGATGAGATAAGAGTGATTAGGGTTCGTACAGAGGCATATAGGCAGTCACTTTTCCCTCGTTCTGTTTGGAAGTGGAACAGGTAGAGAAGATGCTAATTGTGGTACGAGGTACCCTCCGCCACGCACCGTATGGTGGATTGCGGATTATGTATGTAGATGTGGATGTAGATGTAGAAAACAGCGTATGAACGGTGCTACTCACTTTAATATGTTTTACTTGGAGAATATGCCTTAATCATTAATACACTCATGTTCATAAATTAAGGATAATTGCAGAATGTGGTGCCACACAATGTGGCACTACACAAAACTGGCGCTAATAGCATAGACATGTGGGGAGCAAACACGATACAGATCTGTAAGTCCACGGTATTGGTGATAAGTTGAGAAATCCGTCCAGAAACACATGTGCTACAAAACGCCACTGTTTCCTCCGCATGCACCCCAACATCAATATGCGATAACATCACCATGCACACGTACACATTCCGCACAACGAGTTGGTATACTCTGGATCAGGTGGTCGAGCAGCTGCTGGGGTATAACCTCCCAATCTTGCACCAGTGCCTGTCGCAGCTCCTGAAGTGTCGTAAGGGTTTGAAGACGTGCAGCAATACGTCGACCGAGTGCATCCCAGACATTCTCGATGGGGTTTAGGGCTGGAGAACAGGCAGGCCACTCCATTCGCCTCATATCTTCCGGTTTAAGGTACTCCCCCACTGTGGCATCCAGGAGGAGGAAGGTGGGACTCACTGCACTCCTGAATGGGAACACATACTGGTGCAAAATGACCTCCCGATACACCTGACCTATTACAGTTACTCAGTCAAAGACATGCAGGGGTGTACGTGCACCAATCATAATCACACCCCACACCATCAAACCACGAACTCCTTACAGGTCCCTTTCAAGGACATTAAGGGGTTCGTATCTGTTTCCTGGTTCACGCCAGACGAAAACCTGACTAGAATCACTGCTCAGACTATACCTGGACTCGTCCGTGAACATAACCTGGGACCACTGTTCCAATGACCATGTACTATGTTCTTGACACCGGGACCAGGGGGCAGTGGGTTGTACCTTGAAGGTCTGTGGGAGAATAAATCATGTCTGTTCAATCGTGTTTTGACTGTATGTCTGGAAACAAATGTTCCAATGGCTGCGGTAAGGTCCCGAGCAAGGCTACCTACAGTACTACGTGGGCGCCTGCGAGAACTGATGGTGAGATATCGGTCTTCTTGTGGTGTCGTACACTGTGGACGTCCCTTACTATAGCGCATGGACACATTTCCTATCTGCTGGAATCGTTGCGATAATCATGAGGTCACACTTTGTGGCACACGGAGGGTCTGTGTTACGAACTGCTGTGCAAGACCAGCCTCCAGTCGCCCTAGTATTCTACCCTTCATAACGTCACCCATACACGTTCTTTTAGCGATTTTCGACACACAGTCCCCATTAGGACGTCTGAAAACGTCTGCACACTTACTCGCAGCACCGTACTCTGACATGCCCCAACACACATCTGCGTATGTGGACTGCTGCGAGCGCCACTGTGCGACGACCGCAAGTCAAATGCACCCCATGGTCGTACCCCGAGGAGATTTAAACCCCAAGCCGCCCACCAGAGCTTTGTTTCACAAATTACCAACATTATCCTTAATTCATGAGCATGAGTGTAGATATTTGTCATTCTCTTTATGATCATCATCACTCCCCCCCCACCTGCACCTAATTAAATAAAGAATTATAGGTTTCATCTCTAAACTGGAGCTGCAGCAGTCCGGAGACAACCACCAAGGGGAAAAACAGACAGGCACGATCTACGCACACGATCTTGAAATATTCTGATCCACGTGCCTGCATTGTGTATCTTTAGGTGTGTGTCAAGCTGTAAAATGTGGACGCCTCATTACAATACCAACATGAGACTTTAATGTTCAGACCACTTACATCCCACTTTAGTTTTCCTACCAAAGCAGTTACCTAACTGGCTTCTGGTATTCCTCATTGGATACGATCTAATCTGGAATCGCAGATACGGAGCTAACAACGTACTCTAACCAGTTCTGCCCATAAAAATTTCCTATTACTGCCGAAATACAGTCAGTGACGTTTTGCCAGGTTACTGAAGCTACAAAAGGACGTGTTCCGATGAAATATAAACGGATCCTTCAGCGATACATCTAAGGATCAAACTACAATGTAAAATTCACGGTTGTTGTATGAAAGTATTAAGCATACAATAAGTTCGAAAATGTTCAGACGTGTGTGAATTTCTAAGGGACCAAACTGCTGAGGTCATCGGTCCCTACACTTACACACTACTTAAAGTAAATTAAACTAACTTATGGTAAGAACAACACCAATACACATATCCAACGGAGGACTCGAACCTCCGGCGGGAGATTCCGCGCAATTTGTGACATGGCGCCTCTAACCGCGCGGCTATAAATAGGTAACCGCAGGGCTTTATTAAATATAGATTTAAATGATGTACGTGAAAGGTGCACAGACTTTTAATGAAGAGTCAACAGAGAAGAATTTATTATATGGTAGAGGCATCCTGTGCAACGAAACACTGAAGAAAGGTAAAACCACAGGAAAGTAATTACCGATGGAAAAAGTATATAGGGACAAAAAAATTTACGCAAGCTTTTCTCGAGGACAAGGAGATATTGCGTCTATGGAAGACTGAGCTAAATATAAACTTATCGAAAAAATAGCACTGTAGTATACAATGCAACCAATCACAAGTTGTTTAACGATTTTATTGCACCTTTACTAGTTTGGGGTCTGAGCCCATGCTCAGGAGGAAGCGTTAATTTCTTGGCAATTTTACATCTGTGTCGTCATGAAAATTCTCCTTTACATTTCATAAGAATAAATTTTGGTTCTCGTTTTCGAATCATGCTGATTAATGCGCTAGTTTAACTCATTGATGGATCGAAAGAAAGAATCAAATCTTTCTGTTATTATATGTGAAGGAGAGACTCTCGTGAAGACAAATGTTAAACTTGCCAAGAAGTCAACGCTGCTCTCTGACGACCACCCCAGACGAGAAAGTAGTAAAGGAAGAATAAAACTATTTCCAAGAAACTTGTGACTGCTTGCAGTACTTCCTTCGCTGTTATTTTCGAAACAGTTGCGGTGTTTTCTAACCGTAATAGATGCAAAAAAAGTAGTGAAAAAATTTAACACTGACATGGATTGAAACAACCAATAAGCATTACTCAAAAACTGGAAAAAAATACGAAATTTAACCTTCCATTTTGGTCACTACTTTGGACACACAACGTATATTTAATACCATTATTGGTATAGCACTGTTCATTTGCAAGCTGTACTATATTACTATGCCGAAGACTTGCGATTAGTGCTTAATTTGGTTTCGTGATGGTTACAAGCGACAACAAAATACGGTTTGTCCTCTACTTGTCATTTGTTATTCATCGTGTTGCAGACGACGTCGTGTCATTTCGGACATAGTATACCTAGATGACTAAAGACGTAAGTCAAGTTAAGGAACAACATGGTGAGACTCGTAAGCATTTTTCTGAGAGACAGAATAATGTTTTACGCAGCAATGAATAACGTATTTAAATAAGCCTGTTTTTGGATAGCACAGGTGCATGATAAGTCCGCAAAGCGTTGTGGGTTTCCACACTGAAGATAAATATACTGTCTTAGGGGGGAGGCCAAGCTAAAGACAGAACAGTAGTTAGAGGGCTTTTCACGACAGTAGTACAAACTGCCAATTGAGATTTACTGTTGCCGTAATATGAACTACAATACTAATTAGTGCTTGTTAGTTTGTCGTGTTACACAGCTTTAGATATTTCAGTACAAAAGTAGAGATATAATTTATTATTTACGCTCACCACAGCAAATATTATAGCGATTTGTTCAATGAAATCCTCTCTCTAACTTACTATGACCTGTGCTTCATTCATACTGGCAAACCTCCATTACCTTTAGGTTCCTAGGAGTATTAATCCCAGTTTAATGTAATCAGGTAGGAATCTGCATACATTAAACGTAACGAACCTCTTCTTGTGATTAAATAACATTCCGACCTCTGCGGTATTACATCAAAATGACGTAAGGGTTAAAGTAATATCTCATAACAGTGATCAGAAGCACAAAATTTTGGCACGTAGTACTCGCTCCGCATTTGACTCAGGCCATCTAATGCTATTACTATTACATGAGAATGTTATCACTCAGATATTATATCAGCAAAAATACCTCATTGTGAAAAACAAGGGCAGTAAGTGAAATTGTGAGTTTAAAAAATAAGATATACTCAAGCTCTGTAACCCACAACATACTAAGAATAGCAAATTCACATGCCTTATAATTATTACCTTAAACTACGTTTTCCTACCCTCGGCCGCTGTTGTGATAGACTGCAAGAAAGATTTCCTAACTGTCATTTATGCTGTTCCCTCTAGCAACTCCATTCCATATTTGTACTAAAGTTACTTTCCAGTTAACACTCGTGTTCATGTGACTATGTCGCGTGTAAGATTTACCCGTTTTGCTTTCCTTGTGATCGATTATCATATTTTTAACCTCATTTCTGTGACATTTTGAGTAAGTTTCATATCATCGCGTCTGCCGATCACACTGAGGCACAACTGAATTTCTAGAAGCCCACCGTTTTCAGAGTATACTCTCATGGCGACAATCTCATGCTCTGTAAATTACCAAATGTAAACTGAGAAACGTGCCTTCTTCCGTCAGCTGTAGTTTCCATTGTAGGCCTGTTAACAAAGACTATAACAAGGTCGATATCCACAGATATAAGAGCAGCATGAACACGCTCGATAAATGTTTCCACACGTGGTCGGCTGAGTAGAGTACATGTGCTCCTTAGAGTGTTCCCAGAGGATGATATACAGATGATTTAGGTCGGGTGAACGCGAAGGCCATAAAACCGGACCTCACTGTCCAACATATTTTCCTGGAAATGTTCTGTCTACATTCTGGTACATGTTAATCTCAAAGTGGGCAAGTGTGCAATTATGGTGGAACGATAAACTCTGCCGAACATGAAGAGGAACATCTTCCAGTGCGTCAGGCAAATAGTTTGTGAGGAATCCTTCATACCTTTGCGCAGTCAACCGGCGAGGAAGCAAGTAGGGACTCTAACTGTTGTCTCGTATTCCGTTCTGTCGAATAGTCCTTCCTAGCTCCTGTCCAGTATTCCGGCCCAGAGGTTGATACAAAAGCGTTCTTAATATTGAAGGTCAAGGGTGACGTACTGTTTAACGTCACACAAATGGTGGGCATCGTGGATACTGAAAACACCCTCACGAGTGAACGCTGCTACATCCGACCTTTATGGTGTTCGTGAAGTCGTCGTTGGCTTCCTGTTAATGTTGGAATCATTGACAGAATTGTATCCGCAGACAGCGGTCAACAGGACACAGGTGTTGTGTTAAAGAACAGTGATGGGAACGCAGCTCATACTCGTGCAGCACGTCAAAGGCCGCGCGTTGCGAGACACGCTACGTGTACTTCGCTGGTACGTAACCTTCAAAATAGCTTCCTCAGCAGCACAGCGAGTCCATGGACCACCTCTGTCATGCGATAGTGCAAGGAGAGAACTATCCTACCTAAAGCGAAGCTGCTGAAGATGTAACGCGTTTTTATCTGGATGACGACGCCTAGGATATATAGCCGTGTATTCACAAGCGACATCAGTCCGGTAAAGAGATGCACGAAGGACCAGAAACATATCCACATACTCATCGTTCGTGTAGACCAGACGCCTGTCACATTGTTTTACAATAATACAAGAAGAAAATACGATATGCGTACGAATGTTCGTAGCGTGTGCCATGGTTGCATTACTCCGTTAGCGACTAGTCAATGTTTGGTGAACAGCGCTTACCGTATTAAACACGTCATTATACACAGCGGGCTGTCCTACCTGACGCCCATCACCTCTCCTACAGCTTTTGTTCTGTGAGACCACGCAAACACTGCTAACTGTGAAATGTTAGTTTTCGAATTACACTGTTTCCCCAGCGGTAATGGACGTGATGTTTCCACATTTTCAACGATAATAATAATAATAATAATAATAATAACAGTAACACATTAAGATAATAAACAGTATGCGCTTATGAGACTCAGTGTTGAAATGCGTAATTAGTGATTGCATGGTGATAATATATACAAGTTCTAGCTGAGTTTGGAAAGTATTTGCAAAGCATGTTGCTAGCGCTACTGCTGACGTATGTCCCAAAGAAATGTAATGGAGCTCAGCGTTGCAAGAATAATAGACGGTACTAATCGATGGGACCATTGAGGGTAACTACAAAGAAAACAAGTTTGGAATCTAGAAGAGGCAGTGGTGCAAAAAAATTCGCATGTACGACGTGCCAAAGGCTTCATAGAAAGATGACCGGTGAAACCGACTGTACTTCCATTTCATACGTAAGAGCAAAAGTTTGTAGAAAACCCACTGCAATTTCAGTATGACGATTAAGACGCCAGATACCGTACTACGCAGACACCATTTTCTGTGGACATCTGTCAAATTATATTTACTTCAAGAGCAAGTAGGCCAGACTCAGATAACTCCAATGGTAAAATTACACCTAAGAACTAAACATAATCAGAAATATTGACACGTGTACTAGTTACAAAATAAACACTGTTGGCAAACTAACCCTTAAAATAAAATTATAACACCCACTGAACACACACAACGGTACGACACCACTACATACCTGCAACAGACACACAACAGAGAACGCACAAAGTACGCAAGGTTAAGAAACAACAGTCAACAGGAAACATAGCACATCCAGAAATTTGACAACAATATATCACACAGAGCAGGAAACATCAGGAGGATAGAAGATATACATGTAGCGTATAAGACAGTCAGCAAACTGCAGAAAACATTAAAGGTACCCAACATCACCACAGACAAATTCAACAAAGCAGTTACTGCCAGTTAACCTGCGAAGACTGTGATTCAGTATACATCCGACAGAGATGTTGAAATTTCAGGATACGATACTCATAACATTTAAAAACACTGAAAAGTAGCGACACACATTCCAGATTTGAGACCATCTCATTAAAAACAACCACTACTCCAGCTGCATAGGAAAATATCTCGAAATCGTAAAATACAGTAAACATCTGAAGTTATCAACGTCCAAAAAGAACTAATATACAAAAAATTATTGAGCAGTCCAACTAACTATTGGACAACACAAAATTAAACAAACACACAGACACACAATTATGTAGATTGACAAATGGAACAGATTCAAAGTTCGCTGACGTGCAGTGGAACTACAGCATATAGCTCACTATGCCAAAGCGTCACAAAAGGTTTTATGGATATCCAGTAAACACTCCAGCTACACAAAAACAACGAAAACACGTTTGGCACACAAAAACAGACCTGTCACTGCAATCGTGAGGCCAGTGGTGCATATGAAACGAATTTAACATAAACATATATTTCACGGATTAGCAGACGATCTCCTAACATACCTCATATTTACAGATGACATGGTGTACTAACTTAGACCTGTGTCTGATTTCAGTTGGCAGCCACCGGATACACACAACGTAAAATAAAAGGAAAAGAGAGTATATAATTTAAATTACAACACTCACGGAAAAAACTTATAACATCAAGAAACAAGCAACGTAGAGTAGTAAAATTTCTGACATACTTATCTCTAGATATCATATTTGAGCGATTAACGTTGCAAAATCACAAGTTAATGTAAGCGCGGGGTAAATCGTTACAAATGAGAAATGCTAGTGCATTAATAACAGGTATAACTGCCAAACTCCTTCTGGGCGTAGCGATTTTTTTCCGCCAGTGTATTTCGTAATCTAGACACAATGTGCATGCATTTATTTCAGAAAAGTAAAAGAAGAAACCCATTTGGGATGGCACAACTTTGCTGAGATGTGTTTGGAGGTTAAAGAAAAGCAATAATGTGTGTACTTGCAGGAAAGGTTTACCGATCCTTAATTCATCATTTAGATACATAGATCTGGTTATTTACTTTTGCAGGACTTTTATATTTATTACATTTCAAAATGCTCCATGCCATGTGTAAACCAATTATTTGTTAGCTAGCATCGCATTATGAACTAGGGTGCAATAGAGGATTCTGCTTCTGTAACATCACAGTTATCACTAATGGAAAGGGCATGAAATGGTTCGAATACTGTTTCCATTATTTTAAATGTAGTGTACCTATATAACGAATATGTTGAGTTTCTGCTTTATTCAGTTAATGCAAATATGTACTGTGACAAATATAAACTTGTGATCTTAAGCGTCTAAGTTATAACAATTTTGCAATTTACGATAGTTGCGAAAATTAAAGTGGAAATTAGATTTACACCGATATTCCGGTATATACTCCATAACCCGACTTGCAATTCTATTTAGGGGGACCTTCGGGGACTAGCAACACTTACTTTTCCAGGTGCAAGTGTGAATAGCGTACGACAGCAACAGTTGTTGCCCTGCCTCCTAGAGCTCGAATCTCTAATTTTACGTTCATAGTACGAGATATATATGTAGGAGGAGGCAACAGTGGGTTGACCTACGAACGAATTATAGCGGTAAACCGCAACTTCATGCACAACGCCTCTCGTTTAGCTTCATGTATGTACGTATCTAAAGCATAACTTTCAACAAGTAGGGTGAACTTCTCCGTAGCCTTTTCCGCTCTTGCTAAAGTAACGCGTGATGTATCTAGTCATTTTCCTTCTGTTGATTCCACTGGAAACTAAAACTCTACCCGAACAATCCACGAGGGCCCCCGCGAAATCTTCATCCCACTGGCGCCACTGGATGCGAATATGGATGGGTATGTAGTGAACACACCGCTCTCCTAGCCGTATTTCAGTTTACGAGACCGCAGCTGCTACTTCTCAAACAAGTAGCTCCTCAGTTTGCCTTAGAAGAGCTGAGTGCTCCCTGCTAGCCAACAGCGCTCCTCAGCCTCCGTACTCACCAAGTGCTAGCACAGTACGACCGTGCTTAACTTCGGTGATCTGACGGGCACCAGTGTTACCGCTACAGCAAGACCTTTAATTCCGCTAGCAGTCGCTCTTTAACGATCTTGTTTGATTCTAGTGATCCCCTGAAAATCGTTTAGTCAAGGAAAGATGGTTCTCCCACACCTTCCTCCCCCACCCATTTACGCGTAAAACTATTCATTTGTTTATGCTTTTTGTGTAGTCGTTGGCACTGTAGAGTCTTGTACCATGGGAAGGCTGGAGAGGATGTTCTTTGGTGGCCAGTGTTCTCTTTCTACTACACAAATGCACACCTGTGTCAACGGGGTTCTTCATTCAAAAGAACAACAAGCTACTTTTCTTTGAACAATTTTTTGTGGTATAAATTCTCCTGTAACAGTCCACATAAGCCTCAATGCTTGTGAAGTACAAGCTCCGCTATGTACACTACTTTGGTCGCTAAGCACTGACTGATTCTGAGCTAGAGATTGTAACTCTGATTGACTGTGACTGCGACTCTGACTGCTACTGACTGTCTGTGGCTGACTGACCCTCCTGTCCACAGCGGAGATCCGGATACTCGCGGCTGAGAGGACGTTGACGGTGCATTTCTTGAGCGTCTGTCTTTGGTCTCTCTTCTGATAGGCGCTGAATATCGATCTTCTCACAACCTCTTTGCGAACCGGTGTGCTGGCGACAGCTTACACTACCACATCCATCGTCCTCAAAATGCCACACCATTGTCGTGTGGTGAAGCTGCGAACGACAATGGGGAAGGAGGCAGGACACTGGACGTACAGATAAGCCAGGAGCCATAACTGTGGAGGACGGCGTCCTCCCGACCTGACCCTGCGATCTGGCCTGAGAGGCAAGAGGAACATTCTCCAGAAAACTGCTGCCACACCACGGTCCAGGCCTGAGGGCATGTCCTGGGGCGATTACGGCAATGGTGACAGGTGGACCTAGTCCACCGGGTTGGCGACTGGGGTTGGCGGGGCGAGGGAGCATTCTCCACACGTTGTTTAAAATTGTTCCGGATTATATGGCCGTGGTTCATGGAATTCTTCTATTCCTAACGTTTCGTCCAACGTAGTATTGGACGAAACGTTAGGAATAGAAGAATTCCATGGACCACGGCCAATAACCCGGAAAAATTATCAGCAACAGTACCATCCGGTCGTGAAAGCCGTCATTGTATGATTCTCCATATGCTCCTCCTGGAGTGCCCCGGTAGAACCAGCGGCTGGCAGCCATGGCCGCGCGGTCCTGTGAGGCCCTTGAATTTAGGGGAAGGAAAGCATCAAAATCACGGGGCAAATAACACGCTAGAGTAAGTTCTGGTGGCGGCATGGAAAACCATCTGGACCTGCAATGAAGTACATAAAAGAGCCATGCGCTCCTGGATCACGCCTCTTTCCCAACAACCATGGTTGCCATAAACCCTGAAAAGAATCAGTCCTTGCTGCTCAATGCGATTCTTGCGAACCGTTAGCGGCGCCGGGTGCTGTGATGGGTGTGACAAGTGGAACAGCATCCGATGGCGGGGGCCATGCAGAAGTTCTGAGAATGATGGTCCGTCTCGTGAGTGGGAGCGATAGGAGGCGAGAAAGGGTTGCAGGATGTGTGGGTAGTGCGAAGCTTATCCATCTGTTTTCTGAGAGTGCGTACAAAGAGTAGACCTATGGTTATCTGTCACCTTATTTATGTCGTTTCATTGTAAGCTAGCTATTTTTGTTACTGTCTTTGTGGAATAAAAATAGAGGGTAGCGTCTTTGATTCATAATAAAAACGCTTTTGGTCCCGGGTTCGAAACTCGCTGCTGCTTAAATTTTGATTAATAATTAGCATTGACGGCTAAGGACTTCCGGCATAAGAAGTCATCCTCATTCATCAAAAGGCCTTGTCAAAGAGGGCGGAGTAGTAGACAGAGGTTCAGGGCACTCTTTGTCCCAGGGGTGGGAAACTGGCCCTAAACGCGGAAGAATCAGCAATGATCAATGGCATGAGGATGCGGTAGGCAACGGAAACTACTGCATTAAAGACACGTAACGTATATCCACACGACATGTGGACCGTAATACAAAAAGTGTCATGATGATGTATCCATTGGCAAATGATTCTAGAATAGTCCCCCATTCTGATATCCGGGAGATGACCGTGAAGATGGAGGTGACCATGAGAAAAAGATTGAGTTATCAGCGGAAGGATAACGTTCTACGAGTCAGGGCGTGAAATGTTGGTAGCTTGAAGGGGGTAGGGAAACTATAAAATCTGAAAATGGAAATGTAAAGGCTCAGTCTAGATATAGTGGAGGTTAGTGAAGTGAAGTGGACAGAAGACGATTTCAGGTCAGATGAATTTAAGGTAATATCAACAGCAGCAGAAAATAGTATATCAGGAGTAGAATTCGTTATGAATAGGAAGAGGAGGGGGCAGAGAGCGTGTTTCTGTGAACAGGTGAGTGACAGGTTGCTCTTATCAGGATCGACAGCAAGCCACCACCGATAACGATAGTTCAGGTGTACATGCCGACGTCGCAAGCTGAAGATGAACAGATAGAGAAAGTGTATGACGATATTGAAAGGGCAATACAATATGTAATGGGAAATGAGAATCTAATAGTCATGGGTGACTGGAATGCAGTTGTAGGGGAAGAAGTAGAAGAAAAGGTAACAGGATAATATGGGCTAGGGACAAGGAATGAGAGAGGAGAGAGGCTAATTGAGTTCTGTAACTAGTTTGAGCTAGTAATAGCAAATACCCTGGTCACGAATCACAAGAGGATCCGTGCTAGAAACTGAAGAGCAGATTCAGAAGTACTGTATTGGAGTGACTGTGTTTCTACGATGTGCTCTGCTATGTCCTTGAGACCATCGTGCATGGATGTCTAAAGGACATTGCCGAGTACATCGCAATAACTCAGACACTGCAGTATGTTATTTAATGCCATGACAAGACCGCGACAAAAATCGTGAGTCTCGTCCTGTGTGGAAATTCTAGTACAGCGCGTAGTCACAGTGTGACAAATGGAAGTTTGGGCGACAGCTCGCAAAAGCGAGAAATACGGATTCGTGTCCACGTCCAGCAGAAATTTTCATTGTCACCAATACACTTTGCAGCTGGAGCCTGATCGTATCCGGGATTGCAAATTGCTGCCTCGTGTGAATCTTTCACGGGTACGAGTGTAATATAGACCGCAAACTTCCCGTACTGATGACCATAGGATGGACAATTCTCGTGACACCGCAGGAGCACTAGCATTACCCGGGCCACGTGCCGTATGGTCAGTTGGGATGGACAGCAACTTCACCATTAACTTACACCGGGATGGACAGAGTGCTCTTCCGTGTGCCACGAGTTCACCTACGCTTTCAAATTTCATTATCATCTTCATTAAACCATTTAATGATATCAGGCCTATCCTCCAGCTATTCGGTCAGCGATACTTTATCTATGCAGCTGTGTAATTGCAGCCGTTACACAAACAGTTTCAGTAACAATACATGGTCCCTCTTCTCAAAAATGGTTCAAATGGTTCTGAGCACTATGGGACTTAACATCTGTGGTCATCAGTCCCCTAGAACTTAGAACTACTTAAACCTAACTAACCTAAGGACATCACACACATCCATGCCCGAGGCAGGATTCGAACCTGCGACCGTAGCAGTCGCGCGGGTCCGGACTGAGCGCCTAGAACCGCGAGACCACCGCGACCGGCGGTCCCTCTTCTCGCCAGCCTTAATATTCGCTTATGTTATGGCTTGTCACTGTGGATGCTATACCGTCATACAAACAGTGTACAGTGTCAGATAAGCACCTGACTGCCGAAATTGGAACTAATTTTTTTTTCAGAGTAAATCGGTTCCGCATGCACGCATTAGCATATGTACTAACTTTCGCGGCCGTACGATAATTACCGTCTACAATGGACGTTCGTAACTACACTTTAATTATAACCATCCGGTATATTCCTAGAGTCATCATATAAAGCCGGTTCATGTCACTTTGTAAGCAAGTTTCATCAGTTTGCCAATTCAGTTTCTTCAGCATCTTTGTGACACGCTCCAACAAGTCAAACAAATCTGTGGCAATTCTTGATGCTCTTCAACATTTACGTGCAATATCCCATGTTACTGTTTACGTTTGTCCAACAGATTCAACCATGATATTGCGACCTTAGTTTGTTACTACTTTTAACTTTAGTTACCAGTTACCAGCTTTATAGCTGTCTCAAAAGTAGGCCACATTGTTCAGTCCTATTTGATATGTTATGTCAAGGATACTCTTGAAGCAAACTCTTCATGCTTTCACTAAATCCGGGTAGCACACGCTCTTAAAAATGTAGATTCTTTCGTAAAGGTCTTATCTGATATTGTGACGAATATAATTCTGCTAATAAAACTGCTACAACGTTTCTCCATCTTTGATTTTCATGTTGTACATAAAAATTAGCGATAAGGAAATTTAATAGTATTAGTTTATTTAAAGAGAATGTTAAATATCAGGCTGCAAATTTTTGCCTAGGAGGAACCTACGAGCGACAGCAAACCAGAAATCTATGTACACAGCCATTATACATTAATTCCGAAATTAACTGAAAACTGTTCTTTAGGAATCTGAGTTGGATGCACTTAGATGCATTCTCTTGTCTATGATACGTATTTTTTAACTGTACAGGTATGATGTATATTGCTATTTTGACATTGCGATGGAAATAGAATGAAACGGAGAGGCATCTTAGTGGTGACCAGCCAAGCGGATCTAGTACCTTTGGACACAGTCACTTGTTACCTCACTTTATACCACGCCAAATGTTAGTTTTTCAGTGCATTCCACATGGAAGTAAAGAATTACAGAACATACATTTTAAATTAGCCTTCTGTTTTGCAGGGGGCCAATGTACTTTTGTATAGGTGTGAAAATAAGCATGGAGAGGTTATCTCACGGATACGAATTTTAATTTAAATATTCATAGTACAAATTATATACATATATAAGCAATAATTAGGAATTAATAAGGTTTTAGTCAGACACGCAGTCAACTGTTACAAATGAACGATTTTCGTGTCGTCCAAGTCGATACGATACGCTGACTACTGCGGTATCTGCTACGTACATATGGTTCCTTACCATGAAGCATAGCCGCGCGGGGTAGCCGCACGGTCTAGGGCGTCTTCCAACGTCTCGAGCATGGGTGTGTGTGTGTTGTCCTTACTGTAAGTTAGTTTGAGTTAGATTAAGTACTGTGTAAGCCTAGGGAACGATGACCTTAGCACACCTATTGCCGCTAACATACATTGCGCGCTAGGACTACGAAAATAAGATTCGAGAAATTACAGCTAATTCAGAAGCATGAAGACATTCGCTTTTCCCTCGCCCTGTTTGCGAGTGAACAAGGAAAGGAATGATTAATAATGGTATATGGTTTCCTCCGTCACACACCGTACAGTGGTTTGCGAAGTATCAGTGTAAATGTAGATGAAGAGTTCAGCCAGCGCAAACAGGCTGCGTAATTGGAATACCGACCAAGGTGGCATTTACTTTTGGCACGCAGGACCCGCTTTTGAGAAACAGCGTTTCAAATCACTGTCCGACTATTGATTTAGGCTTCCCGTGATTTCTCCTAATCGCTCCCGACAAATGCCAGGTTGGTGCCTTTGGAAAGGAGACGGTCACTTCTCTTCCCCATCCTTCTGCAATCCGAGCTTGTGCTTCGTCTCTAATGACCGTGTTGACGACGGCAAACTTAACTCTTCTTTCCTTCCACCATCTATACTCTGAAATATGTCTCACAGGGTACTGTAAAATAGGTTTCCTCTTCCAATCAATTTTGAGTAATATTACATACGTCACGTGACTACAGCAGGCTGGAGACCTGTACCTTATTCGACACTGGAAATCGTTGAGGCCTTTGAAACGTGCTGTCCTGTGACTCCGCTCCAATCACGTAGCACGTCGGCAGACAGGTCCGTTTAATGCGGAACGTGACCGCTGCCAGTGCGAACCGACGTTGTAATTAGAGAGATTGTCGTCTACGTGTCGACAATACCGTCCGCACCTGTCCGCTACGCGTCCCGTACGATGTAATTCGCGGAATAACCTGTTTACATTTCGCACTGCGTCATTTGCAAATAAGGCAGGACAATGAAATTATAACGATGGCACGCAGCTTCATTTACGCCGCATTGTACCGTCTCGTTGTAAATATCTGCCAGCAATGCGGGGTTAGCTCTTACGAAGCGTTGCGTTTGCTATGAAATTTTCGGATTGCATATCGTTCAACAGTGTTTCATTGTAGTTTTGTAAGGCTCGTATTTACAGCGTTATAATTAAACCTTTCCTTGGCAGTTAAATTAATTGAATAAAATCCTGTAGAGAAACGTAATGGACTTTTTGCTAACGCAGAGCCGACCGGAGTGGCCGAGCGGCTCTAGGCGCTACAGTCTGGAACCGCGCGACCGCTACGGCCGTAGGTTCGAATCCTGTCTGGGGCATTGATGTGTATGATGTCCTTAGGTTAGTTAGGTTTAAGTAGTTCTAAGTTCTAGTGGACTAATGACCTCAGAAGTTAAGTCCCATAGTGCTCAGAGCCATTTGAACCATTTTGTTAATGCAGAGAGTGGTGAAGTCTAGGTGGTGCATTCCGTGAGGTGTAGCTGTTCGCGTGAAGTTATTCAACGTGTAATGAGAATTCCACAAGCAATTTAGATATCTTAGAAGGAAAGGGTCTGACCGATTTTCAAAAAGTTTTGCACGGACGACCTATTTTGAAAATAATAACGTCTTTAGGCGTTTTACTAGACACTCTATAGTCTTTGAAGAACTCGAGATCAAAGCTGAAGACGTAAAATCGTATTTTTATGCTGCAAATGAAAACGTCGTCTAGAAACAAAACACAATTTATTAATGTGATATGGAGTCCAATGTTAATAATGATCGAGCTGTTAACTTTTTTTTTTTTTTTTACTTCATCGTGTGCCTTGGAGACCCGTCATTCTACGCGTCTAACAGAGCAATATCGACAATCAAACGGTCGTGGCATTACATTACCAAACTTCCGGTCCGTATTCGATTCTAGGTCGTCGCTTTTTTTCATTCAGTTTACGTTTCGGTGACTCTCATAATATTCTAAGAAGAGCAGTATTTTTGTTTGCTTTATTTTATTTATTTTTTTGTAGTAAAAGATGGAGAGGGGAGTTTTATAACCAGATTACTATGTACAATGTACTGACAGCTATTTTTATCGTATTGCGTAGTAGAAAATAACACCTAAAGGTATCGTCTATTCTTGATTGCTCTCGCAATCAGTGGGGCGAAACATAATTATTCTCCCACCACGCGCAACGCACGGATTAAATTTTCTATGTTTTCCAGTACATTGTTCACGGAAAAAATATCTGACTGAAGTTGCTAAAAACAGATTCACCAGACCAATTTGTGTGCGTGTCAAGCGTATAAAGGAATATCCTGGTTATGGACGACAGGATGAATTTTTATACCATCCTTCCTATCCTTTAATTCTTCACTCTGCTGTATGTCGCATGATTTTGAAGTCATGCGATGAAATTCTTTACATCTCGGGAAAAGTAAACGTTACATACTTGACGAAGAGGTGTACATTTCTCTGGTACCACTCTCAAGGTGCAGGTCGGTTGAGCGTCATCATAGCGTGTCATGTATCAACTGTCACGTATAACTGTCAGTATATTAAATATAATTATTCAGCAAACCTCCTGATGTGTTACTTAAAAAAGTATTAGATATACTGAGAAAATTTTCGAATGAAAAGAAATAAAAACCACGACCACATTTTGTTGGTCTAATGCCTCGACCGCTCGACCAGCGACCTCGCTCTCTTAGATGAATAGAACTACAGGTATCTAGCTCCAGCATTAAAACAGAAAATCGTCAGTAGCTGGATGATTATTAACTTTGGACCCAATATTATAATAATAATAAAATATTTCTTTTTAGACGATCTTTCGATCTATAACATTGTAAATAGGATTGACCGTCATCAACTTTGACCTCGATTTTTTCAAATACTAACGAGATCATAGCAAAAGGCCAAAATATGTACCTCCTTATTTTCAAGAGAGAATGCCCTCTTAAAACTTGATCAGATCCTGACCACCATGTGACATGCTCCCCTTGTTAGTCTACCTGAAGATAAGGTTCTGTGCTGTAGTTTCGAAGACGATGGCTTTCCTAATGCTTGTAACACGTAAGAGACAGAGTATCCTCTTCCTTCCGTAGATATTCAACACCCTAGCCTTATAAGAGACAAGAAAGAGGAATCCACCACCACCTCTGCCAGTGGGAACAAAGTGGAATTTGGCCTGGCAGAGCAGTAACCTTTGCATGGGTCAGACACATTTTATGGGAAATACGCTGAGAGGAAAGATTGCTTTTGACTGCTAGTCAGCCGAGACGTAACAGGACGTGAGAGTGGAGTTCGGATCAAAGAAATTAACAACGAGGTGCGTTCTCCTCGGGCGGAAACGCCACTTTGCATGTTGACGTGGCTCTCCACAAACTTAAAGTGACAAGAGCGAGTGTAAGTGAGGAACTGCGTTTTCGAGAACGACTCAGTGTTGCTTTTATAGTTTAGCCGTTGTAAACGGCTCTCCCACCCTCGACTGATACTTTGGACAAGCCATGGCCGAGAACTTCCCACAGCTGGAAATAAACGGTGACGTAATTCATTGTGAGGATACAGAACCCAATGGACACTACTGGATAAAATATACACAGCACAAGTCATGTTGCTTGTAACTGAAAAAGCTATACCATGATGTCTGCAACGACAGCAAATTCAGCATTAGTCTCCCATTCTGATCTCTGTCAAAATTGAGATAAATATGGGTAAAAGGCTGAATCACAAACGAACGGTAACATTACACGAGTCAGTGTGTGGAAGGTCAGATGTTTCGACGTGGAAGGGCAATTAAAAAATCTGAAACGAAATATGCGAAGAAAATGTAAGGAAGATAAGGAGCCCGCATCTAGTGGTCGTGCGGTAGCGTTCTCGCTTCCCACGCCCGGGTTCCCGGGTTCGATTCCCGGCGGGGTCAGGGATTTTCTCTGCCTCGTGATGGCTGGGTGCCGTGTGCTGTCCTTAGGTTAGTTAGGTTTAAGTAGTTCTAAGTTCTAGGGGACTGATGACCATAGATGTTAAGTCCCATAGTGCTCAGAGCCAAGATAAGGATGTCTGGTCAGATGAATAAAAGACAATTTCAAGAGCAGCAGAAAACGATATACAGGGACTAGAGTTCAGTATAAGTGGGATAGTAGGGCAGAGAGTGTGTTGCTCTAAATAGTTCAGTGGCAGGGTCTCATAAGACTCGACAGCAAACTACCGCCAACAGCAACCATTTATGTACATATGCCGACACTGAAATGGTCGTCGGGAGGACTGATTAAAAATGTAGGAACGTCAACACAATCTTCGGTGAAAACTAGATTTAGAGTTGTGAACATTAACGATACAATTGAAATTCGATTTCTAAACTCAGACGAGAGAGCGGGTACACAAAATGATTTGCAGGCCTCTACGAGAGAGACGAACAGCCTGAAGACCTGATAAAATTCGATATGGAAGACAAAGGGGAGCTGTCAGTCAGAGTTCAGCAGAACTTGGGAAAGGTTGGGGCTAAATAAGATGGAAGTGATCGACAATGTTCCTTTGGAATTTCTTAAATATTTGGTAGTGGAGTACCAGTTTAACTGCTGTACATGTTGGCGTGAACATGTATGACACTTCTGATATACCAGCAGACTACCGAAAAAAATCATCCACGAGATAGCAAGGGCACATAAGCGCATAAATACCGTACAATCGGCTTAACAACACACACGTCCAATTAACTGACAAGATTATTATACGGAAGAATGTGATGGAAAATTCATGATCTGTTACATGATGATCAGTTTTGGTTTAGGAAAGCAAAGTGTCCCGGAGAGGCAGCTCTGAAGGTACGACTGATGATAGAAGAAGTACATAAGAGAAATCAAGACACGGTCACTGCACTTGTCGACCTAGACAAAGGGTACAATGATGTCAGAACGGAAGAAGAAATAACAGACCTGCTAAGGAGACTACCTGCTCTACGCTTGTCCGTCCTCTTTTAGAATACTGTTGCGCGGTGTGGGATCCTTACCAGATAGCACTGACGAAGTACATCGAAAAAGTTCAAAGAAAGGCAGCACGTTTTGTATTATCGCGAAGTATGGGAGAGACTGTCACAGAAATGATACAGGATTTGGGCAGGAAATCATTAAAAGAAAGGCGTTTTTCGTGGCGATGGAAGCTTCTCGAGAAAATCGAAACACCAACTTTGTCCTCCGAATGCGAAAATATTTTTTCGACACCGACCTTCATAGGGAGGAACGATCACCACGATAAAATAAGGGAAATCAGAGCTCGTACGAAAAGATATAGTTGTTCATTCTTTCTGCGCGCTTTACGAGATTGGAAAAATATGGAATTGTGAAGGTGGTTCGATGAACCCTCTGCCAGGCACTTAAATGTGATTTGCAGAGTATCCATGTAGATGTAGATGTATATGTTAGGAATTCTGATCAATAGTGGAGTGAACTGTAGGAAAAGACGTACCAAAAGGGAATTATAAGAATGGAAGAAGAAGAACTAAATCCTCAGACTATCTAACATATGTGAGACTGGTTGTGATGTATCTTCATACCACAGTTGAGCAAGGACACTCTATGAATGTTTTAGGAGTTTGGTGTTGAACCTACGGCCTGCAAGATAGGCAGATACCATCCCACGCATGTAGAAGTCAGAAGAGTGCAGCAGTTTGGAGAGTGATGTAAACAGTGATCTCATTGTCGGTTCCACTACACTATCTGTAAAAGAAACGTTATCGCTAACAGAAATTAGTGTAAGGTGTGGTGTGTGTACTGTAAGACCTTCGGTATACATACCTTCAGATTATTTGACTTGTCACTTTAACGAAGTAGGCGAGTGTCAGCAATATGTCTGGTGGTCTTATCGTGGCGTGTTTATCTTCTGCCGTTATGTCAGAAGATAGAAATGCCACTTGCACGCTTAGAGTAGCAGATTGACGGTGACCAACTTTAAACTGAACTTGATTAATTTTCACACACAATTATTACGTAACTTGATTCTGGATGCTGTTCACAATTGACAATCTGAAGTTCCTTTGGTCTTGGTACGTTAATCTTATTCTCACATGCCTCTGATACTTGACAAAGTGTCTATACATTTCTCTTCACGAGTATGTTCAGGAATATGATAATCTTATTAGGCGCAGACTGAAAGTTGACTATAGACTGGTACAGACTAATGTAGACTGGTACAGACTGGTGTAGACTAATGCAAACTAATGCAGACTGACTAATCGGAGGTCTGTACAATCGTTATAATACCTCACGCATTCAGGTATCACTGCGCGAGTGTGATCCGCGAAGAGAAAAGGTTCTACGTTAGCAGCAATCTCATAGGGTGCGTGACATACACTCCTGGAAATTGAAATAAGAACACCGTGAATTCATTGTCCCAGGAAGGGGAAACTTTATTGACACATTCCTGGGGTCAGATACATCACATGATCACACTGACAGAACCACAGGCACATAGACACAGGCAACAGAGCAAGCACAATGTCGGCACTAGTACAGTGTATATCCACCTTTCGCAGCAATGCAGGCTGCTATTCTCCCATGGAGACGATCGTAGAGATGCTGGATGTAGTCCTGTGGAACGTCTTGCCATGCCATTTCCACCTGGCGCCTCAGTTGGACCAGCGTTCGTGCTGGACGTGCAGACCGCGTGAGACGACGCTTCATCCAGTCCCAAACATGCTCAATGGGGGACAGATCTGGAGATCTTGCTGGCCAGAGTAGTTGACTTACACCTTCTAGAGCACGTTGGGTGGCACGGGATACATGCAGACGTGCATTGTCCTGTTGGAACAGCAAGTTCCCTTGCCGGTCTAGGAATGGTAGAACGATGGGTTCGATGACGGTTTGGATGTACCGTGCACTATTCAGTGTCCCCTCGACGATCACCAGTGGTGTATGGCCAGTGTAGGAGATCGCTCCCCACACCATGATGCCGGGTGTTGGCCCTGTGTGCCTCGGTCGTATGCAGTCCTGATTGTGGCGCTCACCTGCACGGCGCCAAACATGCATACGACCATCATTGGCACCAAGGCAGAAGCGACTCTCATCGCTGAAGACGACACGTCTCCATTCGTCCCTCCATTCACGCCTGTCGCGACACCACTGGAGGCGGGCTGCACGATGTTGGGGCGTGAGCGGAAGACGGCCTAACGGTGTGCGGGACCGTAGCCCAGCTTCATGGAGACGGTTGCGAATGGTCCTCGCCGATACCCCAGGAGCAACAGTGTCCCTAATTTGCTGGGAAGTGGCGGTGCGGTCCCCTACGGCACTGCGTAGGATCCTACGGTCTTGGCGTGCATCCGTGCGTCGCTGCGGTCCGGTCCCAGGTCGACGGGCACGTGCACCTTCCGCCGACCACTGGCGACAACATCGATGTACTGTGGAGACCTCACGCCCCACGTGTTGAGCAATTCGGCGGTACGTCCACCCGGCCTCCCGCATGCCCACTATATGCCCTCGCTCAAAGTCCGTCAACTGCACATACGGTTCACGTCCACGCTGTCGCGGCATGCTACCAGTGTTAAAGACTGCGATGGAGCTCCGTATGCCACGGCAAACTGGCTGACACTGACGGCGGCGGTGCACAAATGCTGCGCAGCTAGCGCCATTCGACGGCCAACACCGCGGTTCCTGGTGTGTCCGCTGTGCCGTGCGTGTGATCATTGCTTGTACAGCCCTCTCGCAGTGTCCGGAGCATGTATGGTGGGTCTGACACACCGGTGTCATTGTGTTCTTTTTTCCATTTCCAGGAGTGTATTAATACGAAGATCGGTGGAAGCAGAATTTGGTCCGTCTCTAAGACAGCGCCATCTCGTAGTGCGGAGACGGACGAGCGCTGCGCCTGCGCTGTTGTGCTTAGCGGAGCGCGTTCTAGTGGGAAAGTTGTGTACGCGCTGACTAAGCGGAACTATGTAAACAACATAAGGTTTCTGGAGGAACTATATGCTAGCAAAAAATGAAGATCTTAGATTCTCGTTATTGAGGTTTCTTATTACTCTAAAGTATAACTTCATGACACAGCAATGTTAGCAAAATTACGTACAGGATTGTAAAATATTGATAACTGTGAAGCTAAATTCCTATCTATTATAAGGTTGTATAATGGTAAGATGGTTGAAGACCATGTCTGGAGGTCCGTAAGAATACAAACAAAATTAGTACAATTGGGGTCAGAGATATTAGTTACGCTAAAATGCACGATGAAGATACAGAAAATTGAATTGCGGTCGGTAAAGAGCAATGAAATGGAAATAGACAGTTAAAACAACTCAGTGACTTTTAGTTATAAAGTACTTTGCAGTGGCTGATCAATTAGCTCGTCAAACCGATAATCTCGCGTTTCTGCTTCAATTAAGCCTGACAATCGTGAATATGTTTCACTACAGGTCATATCTGAATGTACGAAAATTATAAGAGACCGAGACGACCGCATTTCAGAATTTCAATTGAATATCACTTGCTGGCGTAGCGAGAGCTCGTGTGATTACCTTGCATCGCCGGCGGCATTGACTGTCGGCGTGAGCTATGAACCTGAGAATCTATTCTAAAGCTCTGTCGACTGTTAAACACCAGTCGGATACGTTTCCCACATCTTCGGTGAAGCCGAGACTCCTAGTTAGTCCATAGCTAAGTTAATTGTCGTGGTACACGCTATTTGGCTGGAACAGCGTGTACGTCGTTGCCCTCAAAACACCCGCAAGCGTTAACTGTCATTGCTCGGTGATATTGTCCGTACTAGCAGACTTTGCTGTTTAACTTCTTACTAGTTAAGACGAGCCTGTGAACATGTGTTCACATAATTACTCTCGCAATCGTCTCAGCGCGGCGCGAGTTGCCTTGCTCAAACACTTGACGATTTTCTGAAAGAGAAGAAGCGAATTACGCTGTCGGCAATTTGCCTATATCAATGCTGGTTTCCTTTCTGGCCAATCAGAGCGTTCGTACTTGTTATAACCCCACCCAATAGAGTTTTTGTAGCCTATCACAGGCGTCGTTTCATTCGTAGGACCAATTTTAGCGTTATATTGAAAGGCTGCCGTAAACTGCATAGCTTAAGCAGCTGTGTGCTAGTATAATGCGACTAGCTGCATCAACCGGTGTTATCCGCGATTAAACAGTTATTTGCAAAGAAATGTTAATGTCGAAACACTCTGTCTACGCGTGTGCGCCGTCACAAATATTACAGAATCTATAGGAGAAGCTGAGGAAAGCACGAGATTAGGAGACGATGTGAGGAGCTGACTGAAAACATGACACTCCCAAATCACACATTTGAAGAAACAAATAATCTGTGCGCTAAATGTAATGTATTCATTTTATAGTTTATCTTTCATGGAAGACCTTTAATCACTTTACCCATCTCACCAGAACAATAGTCGACATAGTATTGTCCTTACGTGGTTTAAAGAGGAAAGATAGATATGTGTTTCATATATTTCTTTTGCCCATCTGCGGGGTAAACAATAAAAGACTGTTTTATGCTGGTATCTGAAATTCCTTTTATTTTATTCCTCCCGTACACGTAGTCGATATTTTCGAATATCAGAGTATGGCCCGTATTAAACTATTCTTGGCCCGTCCAAAAAAAAAAAAAAAACCTAAAAGAATTAAAAGTGTTACCAGTTTCTTTTTACCCTGTTTCTTAAGCATGGAAATAAAAGCTCACCCATTTCAGTAACTAATGTCTCGTAAATATCTGATTACAAAATGTGATGAGTACTCGACGCAGGCTTTTCGTTATGTAGTAAATAATTTGGTCCCCTACTGCTCATAGCTCCAAAACAACTGCATGCAAACCGGTTTGTTGTTGTAGTGCTCTTCAGTTCAAAGACTTCTTTAGTGCAGCTCTCCATGCTGTTCTATCCAGTGCAAGCCTCTTCATTTCCGAATAATTACTGCAACCTACATCCTTTTGAACTCGCTCACTGTATTCAACTCATGGTCCTCCTCTACAATATTTACACCCCACACTTCCCTCCAGTACTAAGCTGGTGATCCCTTGATGTCTCACGATGTCCCTATAAAGCAATTCCCCTTCTTTTAGTCATATTATACCTCAAATTTCTTTTCTACGTAATTTATTAACTGCTCATCATTAGTTACATGATCTGCCCATCTACATTCTTCTGTAACATCATATTTAAAAATCTTCTATTCTCTTCTTGTCTGACCAGTTTATCGTCCACATTTAACTTCCACTGAAGGGTACACTCAAAACAAATGCTTTTCGATAATAGCAAATTTCTCTTCTACGGAAACGCTTTATTTGCCATTCCTAGTCTACAGTTTAAACCCCCTCTCCATCATGTTACTTCGCTGTTCAAAACTGATACACTACATTCAATGTCGCATTTCCTACTCTAATTCTCTCAGTATTGTCCGATTTACCTTGAGATTACAGAAGACGTATACAGATGGCGGTAGTATCGTGCATAGGAGATATAAAAGGGCAGTACATTGGCTGTTATTTTTACTGAGTTGATTGATGTGAAAAAATTTCCAGTGTGATTATGACCGCACTACGGGAATTGACAGACTTTGAATGTGGAACAGTAGTTGGAGCTAAGTGCATGGTACATTCCATTTCGGAAATCGTTAAGGAATTCAATATTCCGAGATCCACAGTGAGAAGGATGTGCCGAGAATACCAGATTTCACTCACTACCACTCAACACAGATAACGTAGTGGCAGACCGACTTCACATAGCGATCGAGAGCAGCAGCGTTGTGTAGAGTTGTCAGTGCTAACAGACAAGCGACACTCTGTGACACTGCCGTAGAAATTAATGTGAGACGTATGACAAAAGTATCTCTGAGGATGCAGTGGTGAAATATGGCTACGGGCTATGGCAGCAGGCGACCGGCTCGAGTGTGGCTCGAGTGCCTGTGTTAACAGCTCAACATCGCCTACAGTGCCTATCCTCGTCTCGTGACAATATCGGTTGGACCCTAGACGACAGGAGAACAATGGCCTGGTGAGGTGTGTACCAGTTTCAGTCGATAGCAGATGATGGTAGTCTTCGAGTGTGGCAGAAATCCCACAATCCATGGACTCAAGTTATCAACACTATATTGTGGAAGTCCATTGAGGCTCGATAATGGCGTGGGCTGTATTTACATGGAATGTACTGGGTTATCTAATCCAATCGAACCGTTCATTGACTGCAGATAGCTACTGTATGTTCGGCTACTTCACTTGCAGTCATCCCTAGACTTCATATTCCTAGACACCTATGAAACTCTCATGGTTAAAAATGCGCATGTAAGCGGACCACAGTTGTTCGCCATTGATTTGAAGAACATTTTGGACGATTCCCGTGATTGATATTGTCACCCAGAACGCCCAACGTGAATCGCATCGAATAGTTACGAGTCATAATCATGAAGTCAGTTAGTGCAAAAAATCCTGCACTGCCCAAACTTTCGCAGTCATGGACGGCTGTAGAGGCAGCATTACTCAGTGTTTATGCAGGGTACTTCCACTTACGTACTTGTTGGGTCCATGTCACGTAGAGTTGCGCCTCGCAAAAGAACGTGCGACACGATATTCCTTTTGTCACCTCAGTGATATTCTGCTACATTCCTGTATCTTTATTTTGCTTTTGCTAATGTCCATCTTATATCGTCCTATCGAAGTCTTTTGCTGACTGAAGGAATTGCAATGTCATCGACAAACCTCAAAGATTTTAATTCTTCTCCCTGGGTTTTAATTCCTTCTCCGAATTTTTCTTTGCTTTACTTTCCTTTTGAATGCACCAATACATTAACATCGGGGAAAGATACAACCCTATCTCATTCCCTTCCCAACAAATGCTTTCCTTTTACATTCCTCGACCGTTATAAACGTCGTCTGGTTTCTGTAAAAGTTGTAAATAACCTTCCACCCTCTGTATTTTGCGTCTGCTACCTTCAGAATTTCAGAGAGTGGATTCCAATTGACAGTGTAAGAAGCTTTCCCAAATCTAGAGAAGTGATAGACGTAAATTTAAATTCCCTTAGCCGGTCCTTCGAGGATATTAATAGTTCTGAGGGAATGTCGTCTACTCTAGGGGCCTCATTTCGACTTAGGCCTTTCATTAGTCTGTCAAATTATTCTCACAGTATCATACCTCTTTTCACATCTTCATCTACGCCATATTCCTTTCTATAGCATAACCTTCAAGTTCGTTTTCCTTGTATGGCCCTTCTACATGAACCTTCCACTTTCCTTCTTTACTTAGTATTGGTTTTTCATCTGAGCTGTTGATATTCGTACAGGTGCTTTTCTTTTCTCGAAGCGTCCCTTTGACTTTCATGTCGATGGTACCTATCAATTCTGTCGTTATCAATGCTTTTTTGTACTTACATCTATCCTCATGCTGCTACATTTGCTGCATTTTTATATACTGCGTCTCACTAATTGAATTTAATATCTCTTGGGATACCCACGGATTTCTATTAGGTTTTGTCTTCTTATCTACGTGATCCTCTGGTGCCTTCACTACTTCGTCTCTCACAGCTACCCATTCATCTTTTATTTTGTATTTTCTTTTGCCCTGTTTCAGTACATGTTGCCTAATGCTGCTCTGAAACTTCCTTCGGCCTTTCGATCTTTCAGTCGGATAGCAAACCAGGAACGGAGTGTTTATGTAGGATTCAGGATCATATGCTTCCTGCAACATATATCAGGAAAACAATAGCAACTGGAACCATTTCACCAACAGAAAAACACTGAGTCTAGTTATCATTCAAAGTGACCTGCTACGACAACAACAAAAGAGAAAATAGTTAACGTTTCCATTAGATAAAGTTCAGCCGACGAATTATTCACGAATTCGGGTTAACGAGCTTTTCAGTTGACAGTCCTCTAACTTTAAACATTTCTCGGAATCTGTCTGAGATGTACCTTACTTCGCGACCAACTAATGACGATTGTTTCCTTCACAACATAATATTCGGTTAGAAGTGTTAAATATTTGTGTTGTCATAAGTGATGGTTTCATCTATTTTCTCCGGAACTCGTAGAGCCACAAGCAATGAAAACGCCATTTATTGAGACTGAGCTGCTGAAAATATAAAGAAATATCGAATTATAGGCGAATTCAGTTCTTCCGTTACCAACTAGATTACGATGCTCCCCGACCAGCATTCCCAGTCAATTGCAAACACAAACGCTAAACGTCCGTAAGAAAACAATTCAGATCCTGAGTACAAAAGAAAAAAAACAATGGGAACAGTATTTAAAGTACTGCGCTTTCATTTTACAACATCCAACTTAGATGCTATGTTCGTTCAGCAGCATCTACGGCACATACTTCAAATCTGTTGTAATAGTCGTGAGTTCTGACAAGCAAGGACCTACTTCTTCCTGCGTAAAATTCTGAAATGTTTTAAAAATAATTTCCTGTTAATAGCCAATACATAAAAAAGAACAGTTCACTTAATTTTAAAACAAGGAATGTTATTAGTGGTTTACAACTTTCCTTCCGCCGTTTTTTCCCCAACATTTCGGGCTTTAACGAAACAAACTGGTTACACATGTATCATTGAAAGTGTTTTCCATGGCTCGCCACTACTGTCTCCCATCTTTCGGGTAGTGTACGAATCCCGCACGGAAAAAATTGTTCATCTTTTGAAGTGATCCTCGAATCCATCTAATTTGTGACTTCTTCATGAGATGGGAAGTGTTGGTCAGGCAGGCCATGTGCCATTGATCTGAAAAGGTGATAGTCAGAGGGAGAAATGTCTGCAGAATACGGCGGGTGAGGTAGGACTTCCCATTTTAACGTTTCCATGTACGTTTTGACTTCATTTGCAACGTGGAGTCGAGCGTTGTCGTGCTGCAAAATCACTTTATCGTGACTCTCGCTGTATTGCTGACGTTCCTCTTTTAATGCTCTGCTCAAAGACATTAATTGCGTTCGATAACGCGCAACTGTGATTGTTTCACATGGTTTCAGAACCTCATAGTACACGACGCCAAGCTGGTCCCACCAAATGCAGAGCATGATGTTGGAGCCGAGCATATTCGGTTTGGCCGTCAACGTGGAAGCATGGCCGGGATATCGTCATGATTTTCTACGTTTACGCTTACCGTAATGAACACATGTTTCGTCCCCGGTCACAATACGATGCAGATATCCCTCAGTTTTGGCCTCTGAAGCAACTGTTCAGAAACACACAAATAACGTTCAACGACTCTTGGTTTCAGGTCACACGGGGTCAAAGTTCCGTCTTTCTGAATCATGCCCATAGCTTGAGACGTTTTGAAATGACTTGCTGTGTCACTCATACTAATGGTGTCAATTCTTATTAAGTTTGACGCTAGCCTTCACTCAGCTATGTCCCCAATTCTGCATCTTCGAAAACATTCCCTCTTCCACCATTATGCCGGTATATTACGTTAAGATCACCGGTCTTGAAGAGTTGAAACCACTCACAACACGTTCTTTCACTAATAGCGTCTTTACCATACGTACTTGAGAGCACTCGATGAGACTCATCCGCTGTTTTCTTCGTACTGAATCAAAACACCCCCTGCATATGACAATAATTAGGTTCGTAAACTGACATTTTCAATCAAGAACAACTTTTCGATGCAGACGCAAATCGAGAAATGTTTGAATGAGGTTATGCTGACCGAGGTCCAAGGTAACTGCCTGACATCTGCGATCTGTTTCTTTCGACCGATACTTATCGTTGTAGCCACCTAGCGGCAAACGGCGGAAGCAAAGTTGTAAACCTTGTATTTTAACAGCTATCTGTATACCGTATAAGATGGTGCGATACCATTCTCACTTTACGCATTATTCTTCATTTAGGTCATTCGCAAAATCTGTCTGACCGGTACAGAATAAAATAGGGTCTAGGCTCAGGAGACAATTTTAAAGGTCTGACAAGCGTCGATAACGTTGTCACATACGAGTGCGTGGCACCTTCATGTCCTTCTCAGTGATTACCGGACATCGGACGCTGTTCACGCCGCTTACATGTCCTGCAAAGCTTCGTAACAACACTAATCATGAACAACACCACTGCACTCTTGTGGACGTTCTGCGTGTCTCAGCGATTTCCGTCTCTAGTCATTGATGTATCCCCCGATGGTGTGTACGTGTAAGAAGTTATGACGACATCCAGACATCTCATATGGATGCTTAACTTTTTATCATTCAGTGTGGCCTTCCAAAAAAGTTTAGGCAAAGGTTGAGACGGTCACCAATCTTCAGCTCCAAATTCACGATTCTTAGAAGAAACTTCGCCTCTTCACAGATAGGCGACACGCTTGAGACCCCTTCCGTGACTGCTGTGATGACAGGAGTGGCATTCGGTCACATACTGAGAAGACAAAAAATTTGGAAAATCCTGAAAAACAGTGGATTCAACACGACAGAATAATTGCTGAGAGAAATAGCTGCTTTTGTGAATATGCTTGCTTAGCAGGTGTAATAGTCACCAGCAACAAGTATGTGCTACGACTACAAGCAGTACCGGAAGACGCAAAGGGCTTTTAATCCATTGCTCATTAATGAAAAGTATTATGTGAGTGTTCACGTATATTATACAGCACAGATTCGTCAGACTCAGTCTCTATCGTTTAATTTCCAACACGGATGGGATATAAAAACATTTTTACTGCATCATAGGTACAGAGTTTGAACAGAGGCGTTGCAAAACTGTAAACCCATCGCCACCCTGCCTCATGTCTTCACTTTAAAAATTCCCGTGTATTTTACTTATATGGCAGGGGGGAAAATCAGCGCCACATGAGGCTCACAATATACCGGTGAGTTATTGTGTTATCTTTCCACGATGCGTTCTGCCGTTGTCGGCTGTCAGTCATCCGCTATGTTTGCTCGCCTGCTTTCAGTTCACTCGCGAGTGTCAAATGCAATTTCAGCTTTATCAATCTCCTGAATAATAGAAGTCCATCTGTCGGTCTGTGTACGAAGTTCTCGTATCAGCATCGGACGGGCATCCTTCGTGCCCACCCTCCTGTCCCTCCAGTCGATATGTGTCAGGTAGTCGTCACTGAGTTCAGCTTACAGTGGTGGAAAATTAACGCAGCAGTACCTAAGGGCAAATGTGATACAGGTAGGGAATCCGGATACAGTAAAGTGTGTGGGTGGTCTTTCAAAGAGCAGTGCCGTGGTGTTTCATTTCGGATAGTTTGAGACCATACATAAACAACGATTGCAAGGAAATGTTTAAACCTTCAGCCTACCGTTCCGTCGATACGTCGGTCATTTGAGAGGGAGCATTGTCCCATAATAATCGAGGAAGGAAACAGTAACGGACGGTTATGGGCTCAAACAATCTTCCGAAGACAGAAGGACCGATAGAGCACTGGCAATTTATCCAGTCTTACGTACTAACACACTGATACGAAATTATGATATTAAAGAAGCTTCTAGCGTCGACAGTACAGTTTAAAACGTTCTACATCTCCTTGCCGCATCAAATCACAGTAATTTGATACGTAAGTCTGTTACGTTTATTTCCGTTATATTACCAATTTTGTAAGAAATGGCACTGCTTCTCGTATAGTAACTTAAAAATAAACTATAGCTTCAGCCAAGATATACAGGGTGAGTCACCTAACGTTACCGCTGGATATATTTCGTAAACCACATCAAATACTGACGAACCGATTCCACAGACCGAACGTGAGGAGAGGGGCTAATGTAATTGTTTAATACAAACCATACAAAAATGCACGGAAGTATGTACACTCCTGGAAATTGAAATAAGAACACTGTGAATTCATTGTCCCAGGAAGGGGAAACTTTATTGACACATTCCTGGGGTCAGATACATCACATGATCACACTGACAGAACCACAGGCACATAGACACAGGCAACAGAGCATGCACAATGTCGGCACTAGTACAGTGTATATCCACCTTTCGCAGCAATGCAGGCTGCTATTCTCCCATGGAGACGATCGTAGAGATGCTGGATGTAGTCCTGTGGAACGGCTTGCCATGCCATTTCCACCTGGCGCCTCAGTTGGACCAGCGTTCGTGCTGGACGTGCAGACCGCGTGAGACGACGCTTCATCCAGTCCCAAACATGCTCAATGGGGGACAGATCCGGAGATCTTGCTGGCCAGGGTAGTTGACTTACACCTTCTAGAGCACGTTGGGTGGCACGGGATACATGCGGACGTGCATTGTCCTGTTGGAACAGCAAGTTCCCTTGCCGGTCTAGGAATGGTAGAACGATGGGTTCGATGACGGTTTGGATGTACCGTGCACTATTCAGTGTCCCCTCGACGATCACCAGTGGTGTACGGCCACTGTAGGAGATCGCTCCCCACACCATGATGCCGGGTGTTGGCCCTGTGTGCCTCGGTCGTATGCAGTCCTGATTGTGGCGCTCACCTGCACGGCGCCAAACACGCATACGACCATCATTGGCACCAAGGCAGAAGCGACTCTCATCGCTGAAGACGACACGTCTCCATTCGTCCCTCCATTCACGCCTGTCGCGACACCACTGGAGGCGGGCTGCACGATGTTGGGGCGTGAGCGGAAGACGGCCTAACTGTGTGCGGGACCGTAGCCCAGCTTCATGGAGACGGTTGCGAATGGTCCTCGCCGATACCCCAGGAGCAACAGTGTCCCTAATTTGCTGGGAAGTGGTGGTGCGGTCCCCTACGGCACTGCGTAGGATCCTACGGTCTTGGCGTGCATCCGTGCGTCGCTGCGGTCCGGTCCCAGGTCGACGGGCACGTGCACCTTCCGCCGACCACTGGCGACAACATCGATGTACTGTGGAGACCTCACGCCCCACATGTTGAGCAATTCGGCGGTACGTCCACCCGGCCTCCCGCATGCCCACTATACGCCCTCGCTCAAAGTCCGTCAACTGCACATACGGTTCACGTCCACGCTGTCGCGGCATGCTACCAGTGTTAAAGACTGCGATGGAGCTCCGTATGCCACGGCAAACTGGCTGACACTGACGGCGGCGGTGCAGAAATGCTGCGCAGCTAGCGCCATTCGACGGCCAACACCGCGGTTCCTGGTGTGTCCGCTGTGCCGTGCGTGTGATCATTGCTTGTACAGCCCTCTCGCAGTGTCCGGAGCAAGTATGCTGGGTCTGACACACCGGTGTCAATGTGTTCTTTTTTCCATTTCCAGGAGTGTATTTTAACACAAACCTACGTTTTTTAAAATGGAACCACGTTTATTTTGTTAGCACATCTGAACATATAAACAAATATGTAATCAGTGCCGTTTGTTGCATTGTAAAATGTTAATTACATCCGGAGATATTGTAACCTAATGTTGACGCTTGAGTATCACTCCTCCGCTGTTCGATCGTGTGTATCGGAGAGCACCGAATTACGTTGGGATCCAAAGGCAACGGTGATGGACCTTAGGTACAGAAGAGACTGGAACAGCGCATTAGGTCCACATGCTAACACCTTTTTATTGGTCTTTTTCACTGACGCACATGTACATTACCATGAGGGGTGAGGTACACGTAGACACGTGGTTTCCGTTTTCAATAACGGAGTGGAATAGTGTGTGTCCCGACATGTCAGGCCAATAGATGTTCAATGTGGTGGCCATCATTTGCTGCACACAATTGCAATCTCTGGCGTAATGAATGTCGTACACGCCGCAGTACATCTGGTGTAATGTCGGTGCAGGCTGCCACAATACGTTGTTTCATATCCTCTGGGGTTGTAGGTACATCACGGTACACACGGTACATGATGGCCACCACATTGAACATCAATTGGCGTGACATGTCGGGACACACTCTATTCCACTCCGTAATTGAAAACGGAAACAGCGTGTGTACGTGTACCTCTCCCCTCATGGTAATGCACATGCGCGTCAGTGAAAAAGACCAATAAAAAGGTGTTAGCATGTGGACGTAATGTGCTGTTCCAGTCTCTTCTGTACCTAAGGTCCATCACCGTTCCCTTTGGATCCCTACGTAATTCGGTGCTCTCCGATACACACGATCGAACAGCGGACGAGTGGTACTCAAGCGTCAACATTAGGTTACAATATCTCCGGATGTAATTAACATTCTACAATGCAACAAACGGCACTGATTACGTATTTGTTTATATGTTCAGATGTGCTAACAAAAGACACGTGGTTCCATTTAAAAAAACGTAGGTTTGTGTTAAAATGCATACTTCCGTGCATTTTTGTATGGTTTGTAATAAACAATTATACTAGCACCTCTCCTCACGTTCGGTCTGTGGAATCGGTTCCTCAGTATTTGATGTGGTTTACGAAATGTATCCAGCGGTAACGTTACGTGACTCACCCTGTATACATGTACGAATAGGAACTCTAAAATTTTTTCCGTGGCGGCACTCTGCTGAAACATAAATATTTTCCCACTACCCGCGCCATTTTTTTCTTTCTTTCCTTCCTCATCACTTCTCACCCTTGGCACAAAAATACTGCACAGTCTGTGTTATTCACATATTCATAACTACGATGCAACGTTCCATCGGACATGCACACGTATGGTAGACTCATGGTTGACGACATATGAAAGTTTTGCTCTGACTCTGGGGCATGCTCGGTTAGCCTAAGGCGACTGTTCGCGATATGTGGAAAATCCGGGTTTGTAAGGGGTCCACAGCTCCTTACGCAATGATAAATGTAGTTTTTCCTCACACAAGTCGAGGTAGGCGAATTACAGACAGTCGAACGCCACGAGAGCCGGAGAGATACAGCAATTGTTAATAAGTTGAAAGGATGCAATGTGCCGAGGCATAAATCGCAAGGATAGCTCTAAGCGATCAGGAGGTGGTGTAATGGCGGAAAGCCGCACGTAATACGCATTGTCGACTGAGGGTGTCACTTACGTCGCGGTGTGACTCTCTGCAATTTACAAATCGTGACAAAAGAACTAGTTTTGAAGCGTTTTTTCTTAAGTATCTCAAACGTAACATGATTATGCGTTTCCCGTCAACCGTGCCTGCCACCTACACTTGCATTGCAGTGGTTAATTAATGTTACAGCATGTGATCACAGAGTGACCTGTGATGAGTGTAACTATCTAATGGTGTAAGGCTAATGGAGTAATTATCTCTTATTTGGTTAAAATCAAGAATGTAACACTTGATTACAGCCGAACATGGTAGTGATTGTTATTGCAAAAGAATCTCATTAGCTGAGTTAGTTCATTATTCATCTGCTGAAATACTGATATGAACTCCCACAGCTATATAAGCCGACCAACCCCTTACCCTTAGGTCACGGTCAGTATAACCCATTTATTAGGCTGCTACTTGGTGATTAATAATATCCAAACCAATGGGGATTGTTTCAGGTCCCACTCTCCGTCCGGTACAAATTTTCACAGATGTCATATCATTATACAGCCGATGGTCGTCCATATTCGCAACTGTGAATTACTTAAGTCTAATGAATTTTTGTTACAACACAACAGTAATAATAATAGTAATAACATTTTTTAAGAATTATCATACATTGTATTACTCAAAAGTGGTGAAAGTTAACAATTACTACTAATTTATAAATAACCACGGCTGCGTGTGCAGTTATTGAAACTGAGGAGATCCATGTATTTCTCAAATATTTCTTTTACAAGTTAGTTCACAAATTACTGTTTTTATTTATATGGCTTTTAATTAATTTAGAATGTTATAGTATTTAAAACTCCACGATGTACTAATGACGATAGAACAATAGTCAAATGCCAATTTAAAACTGTTATGTTCAAATTGATCGTTCAAAATGAAATAAACAAGAGCAAAAATGCACACAGTCAAAAGTCGGAAATTTTTTTACATTTTCACATTGAGTTTGTGAAGAAAGCATATCCAGTCTTCGTTGGATCTTTCGTGCTGATTAATGGCGTCGCGGAAAATGGTGACCCACAGGTAAGTCGATGCCTGGTGGTAACACTTCCACTGACCTTCTTACTAAGTTGATGTATTGCTCCGAGTCTGTGCTCATAAATTTTCAAGAGAATTCGTTATAAACTGATATCGAAGTGTTCTGTCACTTGAGAGTTCTATTAGTTCCTCCTTTTCTAATGTTAAAAACTGGTCTGTTACGATCGTATCGAAAGGATTGTAGATCCACTCGTACTCAGGTGAAGCTTCTGGCAATTTATCCCTGAATTGTTGACGAATGTTTTCGAGATGTACTACGCCAATTCTACTACGTTTACCTATAACCAACCCATTTTTCTTCACGAAATCTTTCAGGCAAGAAAAATCTGGCATCTATCTTTCTCCACTTAGTTTTTCAAAGTCTAATTTTCTCCTAAACGCAGCACGTTTTCGCTTAGAAATATGGTATTACTATTTCGGCATTTACGTAATTAGTTAAGACCATTTCCATTCTCAAATATGTCCGCTAGGTAGCACAACATAAAAATGCATTTTTCATCCAGATAAGAGTGTTGCAAGTATAGGACGGCTGTTAAATAAGTAAAAACGAAGTTCCTCTCTTAGCTCCATAACGCGGTGAAGAACTTTACCACGAGACAGCCA
The DNA here is from genome assembly GCF_023864345.2 of Schistocerca serialis cubense. NCBI lineage: Eukaryota > Metazoa > Arthropoda > Insecta > Orthoptera > Acrididae > Schistocerca > Schistocerca serialis. The sequence goes on from NC_064643.1 coordinate 353,415,713, forward strand.
ATGTACCTATGTGTGTAATAGAAGCAAATCATGAGTAGAATCCATCCACACACAAAGAATGGAAAACAGCTCACCGTTTAAGGTTCGTGCGATCACAAAATATGAAACAGTGTTTGCATCGTTTAGTACTTCTTCGACTTCCAGTAGAAATACTATATTAGACAAAGCATCCCTTTGCATATTGAAGTACAGGATTTTCACAGTACGTGGAACAGAACACATTTTTGCCACGAAACCCCTTTTTAGTTCCGGTTAATTCTGCACACCAGCCGCTGTGGCCGAGTGGTTCTAGCCGCTTCAGTCTGGAACCTCGCTGCTGCTACGGTCGCAGGTTCGAATCCTGCCTCCGGCATGGATGTACGTGATGTCCTTATGTTAGTTAGGTTTAAGTAGCTCTAAGTCTAGGGGACTGATGACCTCAGATGTTAAGTCCCATAGTGCTTAGAGCCATTTGAACCATTTGAATTCTGCCACCCAATCGGTACATATGCCAACACAATTTGTCCATGACAGATTGTGTGCAACAAAAAGAATTCAAAAGAAAGAAAATATTTGCGTCCACAGTCCTTCCATCCAGATATTTACAAAATAAGAAAGCACTCACACATGTCATTTTCATAACAGCAGCGCACAATATCAAGAAACTGGGAAATGTTTCTGTACCGTTATTAAATCGCTGGGTGAATTTTGGGCTGTTTTGAAGACAAGATAGCAACTGAGTTTTCATGTAAGTATTTACAATACTGGCCATTGAAATTGCTACACCACGAAGATGACGTGCTACAGACGCGAAATTTAACCGACGGCAAGAAGATGCTGTGATATGCAAACGATTAGCTTTTCAGAGCATTCACACATGGTTGGTACCGGTGGCGACACCTACATCGTGCTGACATGAGGAAAGTTTCCAACCGATTTCTCGTACATAAACAGCAGTTGACCGGCGTTGCCTGGTGAAATGTTGTTGTGATGTCTCGTGTAACGAGAAGAAATGCGTACCATCACGTTTCCGACTTTCATAATGGTCGGATGGTAGCCTATCGCGATTGCGGTTTATCCTATCGTGACATTGTTGCTCGCGTTGGTCGAGATCTAAACGGCTCCGAGCACTATGCGGCTTAACTTCTGAGGTCATCAGTCGTCTAGAACTTAGAACTAATTAAACCTAACTAACCTAAGGACGTCGCACACATCCATGCCCGAGGCTGGATTCGAACCTGCGACCGTAGCGGTCCCTCGGTTCCAGACTGTAGCGCCTAGAACCGCACCGCCACTCCGGCCGGCTGGTCGAGATCCAATGACTGTTAGCAGAATAAGGAATAGGTGGGTTCAGGAGGGTAATACGGAACGCCGTACTGGATCCCAACGGCCTCGTATCACTAGCAGTCGAGATGACAGCCATCTTATCCGCATGGCTGTAACGGATCGTGCAGCCACTCAATCCCTGAGTCAACAGATGGGGACGTTTGCAAGACAATAACCGTCTGCACGAACAGTTCGACGACGTTTGCAGCAGCATGGACTATCAGCTCGGAGACCATGGCTGCGGTTACCCTTGAAGTTGCTCACAGACAGGAGCGCCTGCTGGTGTACTCAACAACGAACACGGGTTCACGAATGGCGAAACGTCATTTTTTCCGATGAATCCAAGCTCTGTTTACAGCATCATGATGGTCGCATCCGAGTTTGGCGACATCGCGGTGAACGCACACTGGAAGCGTGAATTCGTCATCGCTATACTGGCTTACCACCCGGCGTGATGTTATGTATTGGTTACACGTCTCGGTCACCTCTTGTTCGCATTGAGGGCACATTAAACAGTGGACGTTAGATTTCGGATGTGTTACGACCCGTGGCTCTACCCTTCATTCAACCCCTGCGAAACCATTTCAGCAGGGTAATGCACAACCGCATTTTTCAGGTCCTGTACGGGCCTTTCTGGACACAGAAAATGTTCGACTGCTCCCCTGGCCAGCACATTCTCCAGATCTCTTACCAACTGAAAAGGTCTGGTCAATGGTGGCTGAGCAACTGGCTCGTCACAATACACCAGTCACTACTCTTGATGAACTGTGGCATCGTGTTGACGCTGCATGGGCAGCTGCACCTACAGACGCCATCTAAGCTATGTTTGAATCAATGCCCAGGCGTATCAAGGCCTTTATTACGGCCAGAGGTGGTTGTTCTGGGTACTGATTTCTCAGGATCTATGCACCCAAATTGCTTGAAAATTTAATCACATGTCAGTTCTAGTATAATATATTTGTCCAATGAATACCCGTTTATCATCTGCATTTCTTCTTGGTGCAGCAATTTTAATGGCGAGTAGTGTATTTCATCAAAGAGCCAAAGTTTCATCGGATAGTTGTATCTGCTCACCCCAGGACTTTCTATATGTATGATCTCTCACATTTTGATGGCTACAAGATGAAGTAAATTCATATCAATGATGTGTAATGATTTGGATTTTATTATTAGACAATAAGACGCATTTACCTGTAGGAATGCCGTCAGCACTTTCTTAGAAACTGATACCAGTTTTCTGTGTTAGCTGTTGCTCATCATGGTTAAAAAATTCGATAAGTTTATTTACATGATTTGGATGTTTCGTTTGCAAGTGTCTTTTAATCTAATACACTTAAAGCTGTCATTCGCCAAAATCTCGAAACAAATGAAACATTGTGGTCGTTCCTCATTTTTCAAGAGAATGCTGGTAATGTCTAATGTGAGATAATGAACGTGATATTTATTAACTTTGTTTTTGCGTCTAGAACTACGGTTGCTGATTGGAACAGAGGAACATGCGAAAGAAGAATGTACTTTCATTAAATTCGAATCATTTCCTTATTGATACTGCATACTTTAGAAGGAGAAGGGACTCGGTGAATTACTCGGATGGAACCTCCTGTTTCACTGCGAATCAGCTACTTATCACTGGTAAGGGCAAAACTCGTATCCCTTTATTTTAAATTCAGACGTCTACATCCATTGATCACGCACCAGAATTCAACTTTTAACTAACCCACTATCTTCATATTGTTTCCGGAAGCCTGGATGAAATCGAGTGGACGATGAAATTGTCTGTTATTAACAATCTGTTCTTGTAGCCAGCGCTGGTCACATTGTCAAGCGGCTTACTGTCCTTAGTGGTCGTTAAATGTGAGGTAGGTAGTTAATCCAAGGAGTGATCGGTGACAGGTGCTCGTGAAGACATATTGTGGTGATTTTACTCAGAATTCCTGCTGACACGATCTACCGGTCGGTTCTTGTGGAATAAGACAGCAATTTAACGATGGGGAAGCTACCTAACTTGGTTCCTGGAAATGAGTATCTGACGCTTGCAATATTTGTTCACTGGAATTCTCTTTCTTAGATAACATAAAATGTAAAAATTTCAGTGTGAAAGCCGGTGGCCGGCCGAAGTGGCCGTGCGGTTAAAGGCGCTGCAGTCTGGAACCGCAAGACCGCTACGGTCGCGGATTCGAATCCTGCCTCGGGCATGGATGTTTGTGATGTCCTTAGGTTAGTTAGGTTTAACTAGTTCTAAGTTCTAGGGGACTAATGACCTCAGCAGTTGAGTCCCATAGTGCTCAGAGCCACTTGAAAGCCGGTGCTCCCCTCTGCTACTTTCTGCACCGGTCCGCCCTCCCACTCCAGAAGAGGAAGACGGCTCCTCTAGAACACAGGGCGCCACTGAATCTATTAACATTATCCACCATTCATACGATTTAGTGGTACGTGATAAAAAATTTTCCTTTGACTTCTGTGGTCGTCATTTCCCCACTCCCTATCATCCTGTTCTTAATTATGTCGTCAGTGAGTAACAGGGGAAACTGAAGCAAAAGCAAGTTTTAAATTTCCTGATTATGCAATGGTACCGCTAGAGTTTTTCAACTTGTTACGTAGAATGGGGCAGATACTTGTTTAAATCTCGAGCCAAACAGTTACTTTTGTGATGCCGTCCTTAAGGCCGTTCCTGAAAATTAATTTGATCAGTTGGAGAATCGACTCATTTGCATAATATCTGGCATATCCTAGTAGCTGTCGGACCCCAGATTATCAAATCGGTAAACGTAGATGCTGCCTTAGTATGGATGACTGCAGAAGAGGAAGGTTAAGAGAGATGGAAAAATTGTTTTGCTTAATAGGAGGAATAAGAAACAGATTTCTGATTGTCTCAGCAGTCAACATTATAATATTCATCTCCGTGGACGGAGAGGTGATGACTTAATACACCCAGATTCAAGAAAAGTGTACAAATATGCCCTAGAAAGGTATATGGTGAGATGGGTTAAAGGGATGAGAAAGCCACACCGTGGTTCGAAAGCAGCTACAAAATCAAAGAGAGCGGCATTAGTGACTCAAATCAACGTGTTATTGACAAACAATAGTGATCGGTGCATCCTGAACATAAGGACTGGCATACGAGAAGCATATAATGAATTTGGAAGGAACGTATTGGTGTCCGATCTTATGAAAAAGTAATGAGATGCTTTTGGACTGACGTTACACCCGTCAACAGTTCAGTATCATGTCTTCAGCCTTTCAGTGATCGTTCTAACACTTCAATGGGAAATGATTATGACCACGATTTTAGGGGTCTGAAAAGTCGGATAATCAGCGGCCTGAAACGATAAATGACAAGAAGGAGACTGAATTTGGCCAATCGAAATGGTTTCGCTGCAGAAGATCCTAATATGGTTACTCCTTGTAAATCATTGAAGAAAGCTTAGACACTTCTCAACCGTTAGGGGAGCTGCAAATCTTCTTCAGCTTCTCAGTAAATTAAAAAAAAAAAAACATTTGGTCCCCTTAAATACTGACTTGATTTGATGAGATGCCTGTAATAAACGAAAGATTTTTTGGCTGTTAATCAGACGCCGATGGACGTAGGAATGTTTCTATGCGATTGAAAAAAAGGCGCTGGTTTGAACGTGTTTTGAGGAGGGACTGTCCGACAGATGCATATAATTATAGACCGTCAATGTGCTACACAGTCATGGAAAATATTTCGTGTCTGGATAATATGGCTTTTCGGATTCTGTCATAAAATATCCTTCTAGATCTACTGCTGTAAGATCTTGTAAAATGCTTAGAATATTAAACTAAACCCACGTTCTACTGTGTTGCACCCGTTTTCTGAAAGTCAAAGACTCCACTGGATGAATACATATAGATCCCGGAAACAAATTTAGTCTTAGGCTGTTCGGATATTTGATTCCGAAAGCTTTAGATACCGGCATATAAACTGATTCCGTATCTTTGCCTGACGGAAGATTTTTTTACAGATGCTCAGTGAACAATACGAAATTATGAAGCACCTCACCATACTGTTTCTCGTAGATGATAGAGCTCAAAATGTAGTTCCTAATGTGCTGCTCTACGGCCCCTTAAGCCAGAGGTTCGAGTTTTCCCTCGGGTATGGGTGTGTGTGTTGTTCTTAGCATAAGTTAGTTTAAGATACTTTAAGCAGTGTTTAAGTCTAGGGACCGATGATCTAAGCGTAACCAGGCAAAGAACTTGCTTAGACGTCCTACCTTTGCTACTCCGAACAAAACAGCTTACTATGGAAAATTTTGGCAGGAAATCGTAAGAAATTTTGGTCTTATGTCAAAGCGGTAGGTGGATCAAAACAAAATGTCCAGACACTCTGTGACCAAAATGGTACTGAAACAGAGGATGACAGACTAAAGGCCTAAATACTCAATGTCTTTTTCCAAAGCTGTTTCAAAGAGGAAGACTGCATTTTAGTTCCCTCTCTAGACTGTCGGACAGATGAGAAAATGGTAGATATCGAAATAAACGACAGAGGGATAGAGAAACAATTAAAATCGCTCAGAAGTGGAAAGGCCGCTGGACCTGATGGGATACCAGTTCGATTTTACACAGAGTACGCGAAGGAACTTGCCCTCCTTCTTGCAGCCGTAGGTCTCTAGAAGAGCGTAGCGTTCCAAAGGATTGGAAAAGTGCACAGGTTATCCCCGTTTTCAAGAAGGGACGTCTATATCTCTAACGTCGATTGTAGAATTTTGTAACACGTATTATGTTCGAGTATAATGACTTTTCTGGAGACTAGGAATGTACTCTGTAGGAATCAGCATGGGTTTCGAAAAAGGCGATCGTGTGAAACCCAGCTCGCGCTATTCGTCCACGAGACTCAGAGGGCCATAGACACGGGTTCCCAGGTAGTTGCCGTGTTTCTAGACTTCCGCAAGGCGTTGTATACAGTTCCCCACAGTCGTTTAATGAAAAAAGTAAGAGCATATGGACTATCACAGCAATTGTGTGAATGGATTGAAGAGTTTCTAGATAACAGAACGCAGCATGTCATTCTCAATGGAGAGAAGTCTTCCGAAGTAAGAGTGATTTCAGGTGTGCCGCATGGGAGTGTCGTAGGACCGTTGCTATTCGCAATATACATAAATGACCTTGTGGATAACATCAGAAGTTCACTGAGGCTCTTTGCGGATGATGCCGTGGTATATTGAGAGGTTGTAACATTGGAAAATTTTACTGAAATGCAGGAGGACCTGCAACGAATTGACGCATGGTGAAGGGAATGGCAACTAAATCTCAATGTAGACAACTGTAATGTGCTGCGAATGCATAGAAAGAAAGATCCTCTGTCATTTAGCTACAATATAGCAGGTCAGCAACTGGAAGCAGTTAATTCCATAAATTATCTGAGAGTAGGCATTAGGAGTGATTTAAAATGGAATGATCATATGAAGTTGTTCGTCGTAAATCAGATGCCAGACTGAGATTAATTGGAACAATCCTAAGAAAATGCAATTCGAAAGCAACGGAAGTAGGTTACAGTACACTTGTTCGCCCACTACTTGAAAATTGCTCACCAGTGTGGGATCCGTACCATATGGGGTTGACAGAAGAACTAGAGAAGATCCAAATGAAAGCAGCGCGCTTCGTTACAGGATCATTTTGTAATCGCGAAAGCGTTACGGAGATGATAGATAAACTCCAGTGGAAGACTTTGCAGGAGAGACGCTCAGTAGTTTGGTACCGGCTTTTGTTGGAGTTTCCAGAACATACCTTCACCGAGGAATCAAGCAGTATATTGATCCCTCCTACGTATATCTCGCGAAGAGACCATGAGGATAAAATCAGAGAGATTAGAGCCCACACAGAAGCATACCGACAATCTTTCTTTCCACGAACAATACGAGACAGCAATAGAAGGTAGAGCCGATAGAGGTACTCAAGGTACCACCCGCCACACACTGTCAGGTGGCTTGCGGAGTATGGATGTAGATGTAGATGTAGATGTAGAACCTGTGTCCAGCTCTTATTCCTTTCCAAAATTTTCTCCTCAATGTTTCCCTTTTTGCTTTACATGTTCCACATTGTGATTCATGCAGACAGAAAATAGAGACAATTAATTTAACAACTAATGAAAGTATTATAGAAATTTCTTACTGTATCAATAGTTGACAAACACTACTTACAACCGGTGCCCTGAAATCGTGGCACTCAGGTCACCAGTGGTGTTGCAATAATAAAAAAAGAAATATGTATGTGAATGGAAAACATTAAATGATAATACAATTGCATTATTAGAAATTTTCTTCTTGTACGAATTTGCGCTATTCGGACTTCCACTCCTAATTCAATAGTAGCTGAAGGCAATCGACTTCGAGAACACCAGTGCATGTCAAAAACTGAAGAAAGTCCTCCTTACTTGGCCTCACTTCACTTCAATGAAAATACTTAATACTGTTGTTAAGTCTTATCTTATTCATACACACGTATAATACAAAACACTGGCACTACATCATACTTTAAGCAGTACGCCTTGATCATCCTTCTACATACGAGAGAATGGAAACAATATTATGTACAAAGAAAAACGAATGATATTTTTTTTTCGTTTTTCTACGCCTTACCGCGCATTCATAATTAATGGCCTTGCAGACACTTATGGTCGATCACTGTTTCGGTTTTCCTTTTTTAATAAAATTTTAACCTTACCATATCAGGGGGTCTTTCACGATGTATCTACACATCCTCTGTACTGCAGGAATTAGAACGGAAAGTATATTAGAATCCGCATTTACCGCACGCTAGAGACTATGAAGAATTTGAAGAGGACATATCACAGATACGTACCGCAGAACAAAGATAAATTAATATTTATGCTAAAGTTACTATTTAGGAATATAAGCAGAGCAATATTGATGCCCTGATCTGACTCAACCAATGTGGAAGTCTAAACATTTGGGCAATAAGTTCGTGCTGTATGGCAGGTCTCTCCACATAGAAACACCCATCCATCCCCCCTCCTACCCACCCACACGCGCTCACACACACACACACACACACAGAGAGAGAGAGAGAGAGAGAGAGAGAGAGAGAACACTGACATTCACGAAAATACTCACGTCCTAATTTTCTTAACACCTTTCCAATTACAGTTGTTATCATTACTTCTTGATTTGTAGGAGATTGCTGTACAGAGCGTAGGTTTCTTCCTTTGTGAATGTTGTCCGATGGTAGTGCTCATAGCGGCGAGTATCATGTTCCACTTCACGAAACTTCCTATCAACGTGGCTAAGCCGTTGTTTAGGGTATTTACTGCTGGAGACGTTGCGAACGCCAGCGCTGTTTCCAGCGGTCTGTTCTCAAGTCGGTACGTCCAGTTCACTTCTTCTAAGAGCCTTGCAGCTGTCCCTCACATCACAACAGTTAATTCAGTATATAGCCATGGTATGATCAGAAGAAGTCTTCATAGACTCGAAGTGTGAATGTCAGGGTTCTAGGAGAACGCTAACAGAAGAGTTGTGGTTTCTTGACAGACGGTGTCCGATAAGAATGATGATTTAGTTGATGCGCAGACAAGTATTCGAAGAGCACTGGAATACTTCGCAGAGGTAAAGGGGGAAGCCTGCATCGAGGTATCGAGAAAAATGTATGTTCTGGCAGCTGCATGACCTAAGCCATATCTTAGAAGAAAATTTATGCGCTTCTGTAGTACGTCTATATGGTGTTGTTCGTATTTTGCACCGTAATAGCTTCCTTGATGTCCTCCTCTTCACTTCGCTATTGGATTAACCATCTGGATTGCTGTGGATAAATGGTATTCTGGCTTTCGATTATGTTGCTATATGAGGACAACAGGATTATTCTTTGAAAAATTCTTTGTACAGGTAAAGCAGCCCTTAAAAATCAAGGAAAGCTGAATGAAATAAATATGCATTACTGGACCGCTGTGAAAACCTACTGATCAAGGCAGTTTAATCATTAGGAGCAGAGGAGTGTGGTCGTGAGTTACTGGAGATTATACAATTGATCATTCTTTCATAAAAAAAAGTTTTGGGGAAGACAATTTCAAAAGGAATCTCTGATATAATGTAATACTAGAAATACATAGATGTCTGTATTATCAACACCTTGGATTTTCGCTCCAGTCCCTATTCGCAAAGAGAAATGTTCTCACTCAGTAATTTGGCGGTTGTTTGGAATAACGTGAAGGCCTTAGAAAATGTATTCACTTTCTCCAGAAATCCTTCCATCACCGAATGCAAACATGAATAATTTTAGAATTCTTTATTTCGTTGTTATTTTTACAATGTTTCTTGTTGCTTATCTAATTTTATAGTGGATGAGCGTGTTTCCAAACACAGCAGAGGTCAATGAAGTCATTATTTTACATTACTGTTACATCAGTTTACTGTTTCGTAATTCTAGTCAGCGTGATACTTCTCCTTTCCCCCAAACCCATTTTGGAAAAAGAGGAGCTTGTATAAATACATTTCCTAGCTATCACCCTGTATACAAGCTGTAGACGCCGGGTGTGAAAGCTACGTGTAAACGCACTCAGCTGAAATTATACGATACTAGAAGCAAAGAAATCTAGCCGACAAGGTTTCTTAAAGGCGTACACCGACAGCTGAGAGATATGAGCATTTCCTCATCCTCGAAAAAGGAAAATAAAAGGAAAAATCTCTTCTACTGCAAGCTCTTTGCTTTCCATACTTTGGGAGGTTGTAGCATTAGCCAAAACAAGGAAAAATTGTCTAGTAGATAAGGGCTCTTGAGCACATACCTTAAGAGTTACTAGCACTTGTTCTGTGGAAGAGATGTTTCACAGTAGCGGAGATGAAAAAGTGCTCGTAGCTCTTTAAGATGCATACCTTAGAGCCCATGTTTACTAGATAATTTTTTTTGTTAGGTCCATGCCACCGTCACACAACTTCAATTATATGCATTTACGCTATTCATTAAGAAACACGCTGCATGAAGCTCGCCAGTATGGGCATGAAAAGTCAGTAAGAGATACAAACATAGCTAACTATTTCATATTACACTTGTCTACTTTGTGAATCTCACTACATGGAGCAACAGGCTTCCTACAAGCAAACAATACTAAACGCTAAGTCGAAGTAGTGTTACTTCAGTCATGTAATTAGCAATGGCCTTACGTGTGACGATCAAGACTTTCTTGAAATATTTATTTTTTGCTGTCAGTCCCAATCCATTTAACATTGATCTAATCTTCAGTAATGGTGGCGATCATCATTTATGTGCGTGCATTACTCCGGTGGGTAGCTGTAGAGATCTAATGATCATGGCTAAGTAATCAAGCTGCGTCCATGAAACTCAGTGAAGGAATTGTACTCCCTCAACATATTCAGCCTTCACTCTGACAAATCTACCCTATCATTGATCACATGGCGCAGAGCATTTTAGCTGTTAACCTAACGTTCCACTTAGAAATTCGCCACATCATCATACAATAAATACCTTCCACGCAATGATTTCTTAATCCGTGAAAGGAGAAAGAAGTCTCTGGATCCCATGCGAGAATATGGACGGTGAAGCACTGATATTTCAACGAAGCTGCATGTGTGGCGACGTTCTTTATACAATTAGGTGCATTGGGAGGGAACTGTCATCGAGCTAATGAGCACATTCACATTAAACACCTTTCCGCTACGCTTCTTCTTGAAAGCCTTCTGTACCTTATCTGGGGATTTCAGCGATATACTCCACTGTCGAATTGTCCCTCACGAGCGTTATCTGCTAGCGACACAACATGGCAGTTCGAAAGAAAAATAAGAGTTTCATCTAGAATTATGATTGTTGGTCTTTGTATTTTTCGGTGGTGCTGTATCAATATGTTCCCGTCACTTGCTTTGCCCCATTGTATCGGCACAGTAATTATCCATCTGTTGTCCATTATGGTTTAACTGATATCTAGTTTGCCTTGACAAAGCTGCAACATTTCCGCAGCTGCAGCATTCAGTGGGATGTTTGAATTGGTGTGAACAGACTAGGAATATTGCGCAAGCACACTACGTCAGGTTCAAAATGTCATGCAAATATAGATCAATGGTTTCCACCCCAGGGGGTTAATACCCTTAGGGGTAAAATTAAATAAAAAATGTACATATTTGCTATCACCAGCGCTAGCATGTGACCGCAACGTGGTGAAAGTGACTTTTTTTTTTTTTTTTTTTTTTAAACGTCCGATCGGTGGCGAAGTTACAACCACTCTGAAAATCCATTGAACTTTTGCGCAAATGTGTTGCAGAGGGCCTCGAGTGAACCCGACTGTCTCGTCACGCCTCACATTTCAGTTCCGAGCGTACAGTGAACACGTAAAGATGTCTAGACAGTAGTATCCTTCTCCAAGTGTGAAGTGCTGCTGTGGGGTTTCGCCTGATTTCACGCAGCCCACATAACATAAGTGTCACTCGCTTCCTTCTTTATGACGATAATCTCAATAGTACCCTACAGGTGGAACGAAGATGCTCTTTCAACGTATTCGATGGTAAGTGTTCGTTCTCCTTCCACACAGCCCGCAATTGGTGTCCCCTGATTTTAATCTCCTCATTTACATGAACCGCTGTCAATGAGGACAGCATTTTGGCACACATAACGAGTTGCAGACCAGGGCCGGAACCTAGTGGAAAACACAGGTGGCTGCCTTCTATGATGGAGGTTTAGACAAGGGCACCGAGGTAAGACAGATGTCTATGGCGAAGCGGCGATTGTATAGGGGCAGTATGGGGAAATTGTAGCTAAATGTAGCAAATAAAAAATTTTTGAATTTTACTGTGATTTTCATTTCGTGACCAGTCGAAGACTGAAATATTGATATTCTTCTAAAATACATCATCTTCCTCTTGAAGTCCACCCACCACATCCATACTTTGTACTTTGTGTCATGCATCTGTAACAGTAAATTGAAACACATACATCCAATATGCTAAAATAACTATAGAATATTCCCACAAGAGAGCAGGAATGGCTTCATTATTCACTTCACAAAAACAAAAAAAGAAATGAAGTCTTTGACATTCCAGCTCGACAGGAACTACCTAATTGCTATTGCAATACTGTATGATTTACAGTTATTATTATTATTGTTATTATTCTAATTAGTAGCATTGGTCAGATTGCACATGGGTAGCGCTTTCAGTTTTTGCCAGTTCAGAAGTAAGGAGTCCAGCAGTTAAGTTATTTGCTAATAGTAGTTATAGTGCGTGGGTTTTAACTTGGCTGATTATAAAGGCGGGTGAACTGTGGGGGGGAAGCAAGTTTCACTAGGGAGAGGGGTCCTGTAGAGCAAGCACGTTTTGTGTCTACTCTCACTATGAATAGCTATCTATATTTCCTGAGTAGGAGCTGTAGGTATCACTCGCGATGCATGTAAAGTACCTCTTCTTCGCAGATAACTGTGAATTTTACTTTATTTCCAATTTTGCTATTTCACATACGTGAAGTGAATGTATCAGCACTGCAGTACGTACGGAGTAAGCAGCGAATGGTACGTTCCCACGCTGGTGGGACGAGGTGCCGATGCAGAAATCGCTCAGGACGTCAGAGAAGAGATTTGTGGGGAAAATACATTTATTACTGCGCGTATCAAGTAATTGTTATTAATAAATATTTGCTAGCAAAAGTTGTCTTTTCCCACTCGGATATTAGGAGGAATCTACAGGTAATAAATACTATGTGACAGTAAGTTTACAACGCCCAGAAACGTTAATATTAATATAAAAAAGGGATATCTTTGGCACAACCAAAGATGAACGATCTTATACGAAATATACCGATACTATGCTCAAGCTACAAAGTGACAAAGTCGGCAGTCGTCGACAAGATGCCCTTCGATCTAGCCCTGCGGTAGATCATCCACTTCTATCGTTAGTAGTCAATTTAGAATCAGCATGAACAAGTTCATTTCACTACGTTTATTAAATAAACGCACCATAAAGGAATGTAAAAATTATTTCCGGAAAAACATCTTCTCGCTTCATTACGTAAAACATAGAGAGTAGTATTGAACTTTCAGAATCCGATGACACTGCTACGGCTCTGCAAAGGGGACATTAAACTGCGAGAGCATCTCCACATAGCAGGTCAGTTCAATGACGGACTGGCTTAATATTCGCAAAACTCCGGTGGGAAATCGAGACCACTTATACCATACGCCCCTTATACCACCATATAGTGACTCACCAGCTAAACAGACATTTCTGGGGTTTAGTACAAGCGGGTCGGGGCGCGGGGGATTCTTGTGTGTACTGAAAATCACTTCATAACACCGTAAAAAAGGCTGTTAGAAATAACGAGCATTAACTGCGTCATTGATGCTTTAGTCCGTAGTTTAATAAAACGCTTACAAAAACTAAATATAATTTGGATTTCGTGATCTCAAGAATAAAATTGTTCAAACAAAAGGCGTTTCCTTTCTAACGTTTAGTTAGACTGTAGCGCCTAGAACTGCTCGGCCACTCCGGCCGGCTAACAGCTTTTACAGTCGTCACTGATCGCGACTGATGCAACTGTCATGACTCTTGTGGCTGTTCTCGCAGTGTCATTCCTGGAATGCTGTAGTAATACAAGACAGGTAATGAAACCAAACAGGTATCGTACTTTCACCAATTCATGTGATACTACTTGCACATATCGAAATTATAATTATATGCATACTTCTGTAAAACATATAACTCAGAAGTAAACACCCGTAAATGTACTTCAGTATGATACAATATAGTTGGTCGTATAGACACCTTTTTGCGCAGTATTCCTCAATCGGAACGGCTGTTTCAATCCATTTCTACATCTAGAACTTATCGTTAGGAATATAGCTTTTCTAAACGGTAGTACAAAAGACAGAAATTTCATTGGCTTTCACAACCTTTATAAAAATTACTTGCTGAAAAATTAGTAGAATACCACGCGCTATAGCATTAAGAGTCCTCAAAGGCTCACATATTTGCCATGTACTGGCCAAAAGTGAAAACAATAACAGGTAGAAAGTACGCTGGAAATGTAGCGTTCTACATATGCACGTATTTACCTCTTCTATTGCGCATACGTGATTGCACGGCAGAGTAGAAGGGCTCCTATTTCTACCCGCTGGATAAACTGTCTGCTGAAATTACAGCTACACTCGTTCTGCCGCTAGATGGCAGGCGGTATACACCTGACTTTTACGCGTTAGAAGCGTCGTGTAATATCAGCTTAAGCATAAGAAGCGAGAAAACGAAAGAAGTATTTCTAACGTCGAGATTTAGGTTGAAAACTGACAATTTTGTTGTGAATGGCGAAACCAACGAATGTGTCACCTAAAAAAAACTTTGTCTCAGACTGAAGGTTGTAGCGTCAGACTCAACTCTGACCGAGCGACGTGACGCAGTGGTAGCACAGTGTACTCACATTCTGGAGGGCAACGGTTCAACCCATCGTCTGGCCGTCCTGTATTAGGTTTTCCGTGATTTCCCTAAATCACTTCAGGAAATGCCGAGGTGGTCCATTTGAAAGGGTACGGAGGACTCCCTTGCCCATCCATCCTTAATCCTATGACCTCGCTGTTTGCCCCCCCCCCCCCCTCAAATAAACCATATCAAGAGCTTTAAGATTGGCTGAAAGTTGTAATTACTCTTTGAGCTGACGAAGCCAGTGAGCGTTTCACGTAAAAACTATCTAAGTTCTGAATGAAGGCTGCGGTCACTGACTTGTCTGTAGTATAACCCTCGTTACACTACAGAATAGTTGGATTGCAAGTAGGCGAAACCAACGGATGAGTCAGGTGAAAAGAAACTTTAACCGAAGGTGTAGGTTATACTGGAAGATGGTAATTCGGTTGTGGGTGGACAAAGCTAATGAGTCTGTCACCTAAACAGATACTTTGTCTTGTAGTGAACGCTGCGGCTGTAGCTCAACTTGTAGTGTAGCCCAAGGTCCAGCTTAGATTGCAAGGTGACAATGTTTTGGTAATACACCTTTCTTTCTTGCAGTCAAACATTTCGTCTGTCAGCAAATCTCTCAATGGCCGTATAAAACCAGCAGCTGAACAACCCTTTCATTTCTGAATCGACGGTGAACGCTGGTAATATTACTGCGTGAAGTACATAAATATGGTACTGATACCAATCTCCAGCCGACGACATTTGTGTGAACAAGGGGAGTGTAGAGCGCTTCATCCACAGATAACAGCTGTTTCCCTATTATTGAAAGCGTATCTGTTTTGGATCTGATATTAGTTGCAGGTCCGCTGCAACGGTGCGTGATCCCTCCCCGCTGCACCTCGCTGCTTTTTCACCTCGTGGGCGGTCGCCGGCACGGCAGAGGGCGCCCTTTATCACGGCGTGCTCGAGGCGTTTTCTTGGCGTGGCGCGGGCCCTGCCGCTGGCGTGGTATCAGGCTGTGCGGCAGCGCTGCGCGGGTTGCCAGCCAGCGGGGCAGCGCCGCGCAGAGACGAGCGGGCGCGTCTCGCCGGCCCTGAATCATGGCGCGCGATTTATGGGCAATATAGCGCCCACTCGCCCAAACGCGCGCCGTTTTTCTGAGTCAAAACCCGTCACCCGCCTCCGCTGCTGCTCCCGCAGCCGTAAAGCTACACCGTTAAAGTTTCTAAGCTCCGTAAAGCACCCCATTCAACCACATGCGTTTTTGATGCAGTATGCAGCTGGCCCTACAAAACGACGTTTCAGTAATAAACGTTCGTTGTTATCTTAACGATTCAAATAATTTCAATGACCAGGCAGTAGGCGTAGTCGTTTTAATTTTTTACGTACAGACACTCCAACCCAACTGTGACATATATTCCCTCAAGGTTCCGTCAAGGGTCAGTATTAGACCCACTGCTTTTTGGTTTATTTATTTTATTTTGTGTATGTCACATTTACAGAATCATATGGCACATTTACTTTGAGGAGATATTGCATATAATAAACCAGTAACTTTTGTTGAGAACAGATATCAACACCGTTAATTAAAAATTTGTAAACGTCACACTGTAAACCACACATAAAAATGATTAGGCAGAGCAGGTCAGATATTTGCAAACAATAATGTAACTTAATGTTATTATCGCAATAGCATATCTAGTGAGCTTAACCAGCAGACTGCCATGGGCAAAATATTGAAGAAACCCTTCATGGTTCATTTGAATTAGGGCATTCGTATATGATGATTTTTCTTTAGCTCTACAGCTGCACTGGGGGTCGTCGACTATTTTCCCACTGTATACAGTTTCTTTGGTTCGGTCGTGTCTGGTTCTGATGCGACTGTGAGCACTCCATCTGTATCTTGAGAGAATCAGTGCTGGGAGAGGCAACAATCTGTGCCATTCGCTCGTGCACTTAATAGCATGTCCACTGCTTTTTCCATTCATCTTGTAAGTTGAAGGCTGACGGCTGTTCTCGTGTCATGCATTAACACATTAGCATCTGAGACATTAATAGAGGTTAACGGAGGCTATTAAGTATTTTGGTAAGATTTCCGGAAAAGTTGGATTATTTACTTTCTCCAATTCAAGAAATGTAACCTGTTGACTTCGAAGAGGTGGAGTTGCTGTATTAGTGAGAACTGGAAGCCGTGGTGGGAATGCTGATTGTAGAGTTTCGCTGTTAATGTCATTGTATCGTTCAAGTGACCATTGATCCTATAAATGTGACAGCTTCTATCCCACACATGGCAGCAATGCTGAGCAACAGGGAAATGAGTGGAGCCTTTCTTAGGGTGTCGGCGCTGGTTCTGCAAGATGTGCCAACAAACTTCGTAATTACTATATTCCTACTTTTCAATTTCTGTCCTATATGTCAGGGTCCTTTCTAGGTCTGTTCTCAGATATCTGGGTAAGTGGCTGTGTACAGTGTTCCACATTCAAATGTGACGTGTAAACAACCTCCAAGATGGTACATCCTGAGCAATTCTTCATGCAGCAAAAAGACTACTCACGTGGCAACCGCACTAAATGCGACATTTCTACAGAAACAACATAAATTGTTTTAGTTAACTCATATGCCCCAATGTGCTTCATAAGATATCGTGTATGTTCCATACCTCACAGCAACACGATATTTAATTAACTGGTCGTGGGTACAAGTCGTCAGTTACCTGCATTTGACGTATCAACATTGAAGAAGGGCGTACAACGATGGTGTACATTGTTCAGCCCTATTCACTGTTGTATACGCGCGGATATGAGACCACTTTTTGTAAGTACGAATGCTGGAATTTTAGAAATGACAACTACTTAGTTAGAACTTCTTTCCATAATCTGTCCCGTTTTGGACCACAGATTGAGACCAGCTTATGAGAAGAAGCGGTGACACTTTCGATAAGACCCACCCAACATATTGCCCAGGTATATATGTCGCAGGTTGTGAGTGATTTGTTGGATCGATAGGGATGTTGACCTCAATTTTATTCCTAAATTGAAGGAATCACTTCATGGCTACTGAGATTCGCTGGTAAATAGACCGTTCCACTGGATCTATGAACACATTTGGGGCTGCTAAATATGTACTACGACTCCCGCTTCGCTTGCAGTTGGCCACTACTTTCAGGGACACAAAAACTATGACACATGTATCTATTTTATGTAAAAAGTTGCTGCTATTAAACTTCCAAGCCTTCTAGATTTTGTTGCACTGTATTTTGGAGTTGAAGTTAAAACCTGTAAGAGTCGACAAATTTTTCAAGTTGCGCTTATTCCCTTCTTGCTTTATCGTTCATTGTGTCTTCTTATGCGACTGCGCACTAATATTCTATGACACATACTCTTTCTACTAGATATGTTTTACCGTGACGCAGCATTCATTATTCAGCCCAATACATAGTCCCATCTAACGAAACAGAGGAGAATGTAAACAGATCTAAAACATATTTCTGAAAATTGAACCCAAGGGAAGTTAAGTTGCAACTGAGGCACAACTATGGCATTCGTTCACGACAATCAGTTTCATCTTATATACCTGACAATGAAACAGCTGTTTGGTATGTCAACCCACCTTGACCTAAGACTCGCACAGTTTACATCACTCACTTACTATTTAACATCCTCCAGATCAGGTACTATCTTCCTTCTCATAAATTAAATACTATACAAGTATACTTAACATTTCCTCGCTAAGCAAGCGCTGAGGCTTAATGGTGAACAATGAAGATGTGGAGAATTCTCACCAGCAAATTCTAAGAATCCTTGGTGGTCTCTATAGGGACTATAGAGATAGAAAAGAAGTTTTCATCTGTAGCTCATAAAAGAACCTGAATAATCAGTATTTGCAGTTCCAATTCTCGATTACGTTTTAAGAACTTTCATTACTAAGCTATTGCCTACTGTAGCTAGTGGTGATCAAATTTGTCAATACATTTGTAACGTACTTCATTTTATGTGCATCGTCCCATCAAGACTTCCACTATTAAGCTATTGCCTACTGGAGGTAGAGATGGCCAATCTTGTCAATACATTTTTAACGTACTTCATATTGTGTGTGTCATTCCATAATATGAAAAATTGCTTTGGCTACTCATGGAGAAGCATGCCCAGTCCGCAGTTCCGATTTGCTTTGAGATGTGCTTGATATCTGTAACAGTTCTACATTAACACGCATATTGGAAAGCTGAGCAGAAATCCTCGTTCGCAATTGACCAAAATTGTCATCGTATCAATGTATGGTTATACTTATTACTCAAAAACATATCAACTTAGGAATATCATAGTCTACTAAGAAAAACTTTCCTCATTACGACATTTTAGTATTCAACTGATGGTCGTATGCTCGCCACGGCACCTTATATCAGCATTTGAATCATTTCGCGATTTCCCAGGTGTAATGGCCGGCCGGTGTGGCCGTGCGGTTCTGGGCACTTCAGTCTGGAGCCGCGTGACCACTACGGTCGCAGGTTCGAATCCTGCCTCGGGCATGGATGTGTGTGATGTCCTTAGGTTAGTTAGGTTCAAGTAGTTCTAGGTTCCTAGGTTCTAGGGGACTGATGACCACAGATGTTGAGTCCCATAGTGCCCAGAGCCATTTGAACCATTTTGAACCAGGTGTAATAACGAAATGTCACAAAAATGTGGAACAGACACTCGATGTTAGAGTAATGCTCAGTACACATTTCCATGTAGACTAAACAGCGCCAGACCGAAATGCTCCCAGAAGGAACCGACGTCACGGCCAGTCCCAAAAATCATTACTCCTTGGGGGGGGGGGGGGGTGGGGGGGGGGGGCGGTGGAAAAGGACAGATAACGAGTGGATACTACAAGCTGAATTCCAACCTACATACAACGGTGACAATTAAGAAATATACTAAACCAAATACCGATGATAATCCGGTACAGAATGACGAAGCCACAGAAGAGAAGGGATAGTTCAAGCCTAATTATTAGCAGGTAATGATTAATGGGGCTAGAATCAGAGCGGTATTTGCGAAATAAGAGCGCTCTGTCAGAATGAACAGGAATGTCTGGTTATGGAGTCAGTTTTGATCTGTTTTTATTCCGTCAATAGCTGGAAACCGACACATTCGTGTCGAGTATGTTTATCGTGCAACACAAGGTCGCATTTTGCATTATCTGTATATCATGTAATTTCGGTTATCGAATATTTTCTTTTAAATACATTGAGTTTGATTAGGAAGGTTTCTACTGTTCATTTACGAATTGCCTTGGGACGAACTATGTGTGAGTGTGGGACGTGATGAAAATGCTTGCTTTTACCTAAAAATCATTCAACTATAAATTTGTACATGTGGACAGTTCATTCATATGCTCGTTTTCTTGGATCTGTAGGTTTGTTACGCATTTAGTCATCGCATGCCATCTATGTACGCAGTTGAGATACCTTTTCTTAAGACTTGACGTGTCTGAAGTTAAACTATTACTACTTTTGGGCACGTAATCCAAGAAGATTTGTATTAACAGATGTTAGCTTCCAGAAAAAATGTGACCAGTGCCAAGTTATCCCACTGTATGACGACTTTCTACAGGCTTCTCTTTCAGCCTGCGTAAAGAAGGCTACGAACCAGACTAAAGGTAAGTGGCAATTTGTCCGCTAATTCCATCGAGCTGTCTTGGGTGTAGCTGATACCGATAAACAAAAATGTGGTGTGATTGTCTTTGTGCCATAACAAACATCACACGGTATTATTTTCTTAAACAATAGTAAATAAATTGTGTTGTGTTTAACTATTCAGCATTAGACAGAGGCAAGTAGGATGGCAATTAACATTTGAGAACACTTCCACTGTAACTAGTGTTGGAGAGAAGAATTACCAGTGGCCTTCATGCAGGGACATTGGTGTTAAAAATCATATTCTTTATCTATGACGTGAGGATTACTTTGCAATCCACATGTCGTCATGCTCCTCCATTTTGTGGGGCAGAGGGTTAAAATTATGAAGATAGTGGCTGTTTAATGTTGTACGCCGTCTTTCTCACGCGAGTTTGGCAGCTATTTTTGGGGTCAGATAGAAAACGATGGAGAACATACTGACATTAGCTTCAAGTCTGTACGCCCACATTTTGGTCGAGCCCACTGAAAGAGATATTTCTATTCTCTTTCTACTTGAGGGATCAGGACTATAATTATAAATGAAGGTATAAAATTGTCGTTCCAACATTTATTGAGCAATGTATCTCACGCACAACATTTTGAAAACTAGTATCTTCAAATTGAGAGTATATCTCTCTATTCAAAAAATAACAACGATCAGTTCAGAGGCGACTTCTACAGTAAGAAGCCACCAAATTGTCTTTCGCTCTGACTAATAATACACAAATAAAGGTCTGAAATAAGTGCTCACCACAAAACTGGAAATAATAGTCACAACTAGCATCACGGAATTGTAATTATCACGGGCGGCACATTAACAGTTACTTTAGCGAATTCTAAGCGGCGATCCAGGACGGTATACGGTCCTTGCGAGTTCACTATCAGGTGTTACACAAAATACACGTTTTGTGATTGTTGGTCTCTGACGTCATCAGAGGCAGAGCGCAATCCGATGTTTAACAGAAACGGATCTTACAGTGGCTGAGGGTGAAGTGCCTCTCGGACTGTATTTATATATGTGCCGCAGCGGACGGCCGAGGGAACATTTGTTGTTATCTGCTTTATGCGCACGACAGCATCCTCTGAACGACCGTTTTCCTAGACACATAATCTTTATTAACAAAGTTGTGAATTAGTTTAGATTCTTCTTAATTTTTACATGCATTCAGGTGAGTTGGTTGAAAGCACAGAAGAAGTTACAGCTCGCTTGAATAAAAACTTTGCCTTCTAGAAAATTTAGAGCGGAACCACGGTAGATCTCTGAACCATAACATTAACAGAGCTTGTATTGGCTGTTATTAATACTACAATTCTGAAATTTGTTATAGCACAATTATTTAGTACGTCTTATCTTCTCCCCTAACCAAAATTTTTTTTCATTAAACTTACAGGTATTTAATCCACTACAAATGCGTATATTTCAGTTACAAATTTGGTTTTCCTAAGATTATTCAAAAACTATACTAGCCCAACGTGGTCTCTTATTTTTCAGGTTGAACTGAAGTATAAAAAAATTTTTATGTTTCTAAATCTAATATTTAGTGCCTTCAATTTTTCTTAAGAACGTTGATTCTGGCTGGAAGGTACGACGAAGGTGCTTTGGATCTGTCGTGAGGTACTGTGGACATCTGATATATTCCTACCTCGAATCTCAGATGATATGCACTTCCAGTACAATGGGTTAGTGTCAAGTATAACTCAGTTTACCACTCACGTACCGACAAAGAATTTTCCCCATTTTAGTTTCCATGTCAGTGGTTGAGACCTATGGGCTAGATGAAGATTGAACCAAGCCTTAGTTTCGTTGCTGCTGTTGTTTGGTACTTTTGATGCGAAGACATTTATTCTTCGCCGCTCTCATCTATTTACAGTGCGCTGAAGGAAATCGCTTGAGAGTACAACGAGGAGCGTGTCACATACATTTATTGACGAATCGTGAACTTGTACAAATCTGCTC
This sequence comes from Schistocerca serialis cubense, assembly GCF_023864345.2. Classification (NCBI taxonomy): domain Eukaryota; kingdom Metazoa; phylum Arthropoda; class Insecta; order Orthoptera; family Acrididae; genus Schistocerca; species Schistocerca serialis. Next base: position 353,437,983 of record NC_064643.1, read on the forward strand.
AGGCAGCAGACCCTCAAGTTCAACTACTATTCCTTAAGATAAAGCTGGATAGTAATCAGTTCTTTAAGTAGTAGAATGTTCACTGAAGGCGGGCTGGTGTGAACTCGCGAGAAGAAGACGATACGGTTCAAATGGTTCAAATGGCTCTGAGCACTATGGGACTTAACTTCTGTGGTCATCAGTCCCCTAGAACTTAGAACTACTTAAACCTAAGTAACCTAAGGACATCACACACATCCATGCCCGGGGCAGGATTCGAACCTGCGACCGTAGCAGTCGCGCGGTTCCGGACTGAGCGCCTTAACCGCGAGACCACCGCGGCCGGCAAGACGATACGGTTCGCAGCACACAAGTACAAGGCGGTCTTCTCGGTAGTCTAGCTGACTTGGAACTCCCACACTCTACTGTGGCGCCACTTCTCTGGCGGCACCTCTGCTGCGACTTTTTGGTGCGGCAATGGCTGGCCTAGGCTCCGCCTCAGTTATGGGTTGTCGACCTGTCGACTCCTGTAATGCTGCCTGGTGGTGCGTGCTGTGCTTACACAGCTGCGTTATACTTTCTTCTACTACCGGCTCTAAATGGTAGGAAATCCTATAAAGAATCTGAACTACTGACCCTGCGTCTCATTCTAGAATTTCATGTTAAGTCAGTGGTAGGCAAATACAGCCTTTCCCCAAACAACTATCTCTCCTATGTCAATTTTGACAAATAGTATTATTGGAAATATTTGTACTGGGAAACGTTCTATTAAGCTGTTTGTAGAGATCGCTTTCTGTGTCTTGTGGTTCAACGATTGGCACTCAGACTTTACATAGGCTCCATTCCTCCATCTTGCATTGTTCAATCTCACCCTCTTGCTCTTGCTCTCTTGCACACTGTCCAATGATTTTCCATTCTGAATTGTAACATCTTGCTTCAAAATATTATCGAAGTGCAGAAAACAAATATTTGTTCATCAGTAATCTGGAAAATTCAGGTGTCGTTGAGGGTTATCCAAAATAAGTTTCTGTTGCACTGATCAACCAGAACGACGGCTTCTGGCAGTTCGCCAGCTTCCGTTAGTACACAGACTTCTTTCCATCCAAACGTGAACGATATCATGGATATGCGCTTTCTACTCTGAGATACACAGTTTCGAGCAAACTTGGGGAACTGGCCATTTTCCCTCTGTTTCTTGTCCCTTTGCAGTGCTGTCATCACAAAATTTTGGCACATTACATCATCTATCTAGATAGCTTGCAACCGAAAGGCCACAACCTCATGAATATGTAGCAGGAATTCACGGCCAAGAATAATATCGACATACTGTGCTTTTATCTGAACGTCTCAATATGAAACTTATATAACTGTATTTCTAGTACTGTCCAAGTTCACGTCCGTTACGGAAGAATGGTTTCTGTTCCTAACTCACTGATACGACAGTGCAGCGGCTTAAACTCCAGACTGTCACCAGGGGCTGCAAATAATAAACTCACTTCATTTTAACAACAGTTGTCGACTAATCATAAAATCTGTAGTAAGTGCAACAACTGCTGTTTTGAGAAAATCGCAAAAAACTTCAGGAAAGCATTCCTTTTTTATATCCTCATTTTTTGTAGCCTATGCAATTGAAGAAAGTTAATCTACAAACATCCTTTTAGTAAAGTCACGGTAAAACATTTAACAACAACAATAAAATTTGTTGATGGAACAAAACAAGAATAGGGCTATGTGCTAGCTTCCCTAACATAAAGACCGAGCTAATCTAAGACTTATATCTGTAAATAAAGGGGTATGGGAAGGATAATAATAATTATTATTTTACCATTATAAAAATCTGGAAACTACTGTTTACACATCTTCTATAATAACGATATTATTACGAAAAGTCAGTTAGGTCTACAGAAGTGCTGTGTTAGCAAACAAACTATTTAAAGAACAAAGACAAAATCATGCACGTTACTGTGTTCTTACAAGTTTTATTTCAAAATAAATGCCTTTTATAAATATTAAAAAGATACACTTTGTATTAATTTACCACTATTTTAGAAACAAAATATTACCATGTGACAATCTATAAACAGCTGCTGTGTTTACTCAGTCACATTTTAGTAAAACAGTTTGTTTTCTTGTTTGAGATAAGGTATCATCTTTTTAAAGAGCTCTTTCTTCTCACTTTTCAATCTGGCTGTTAGTTGAAGCTGGGGTAGATCGAAGTCTTTTGTGGTTTCCATCTTCACACTTTTTTTTAATACATTCTTTTGCGTCGACGTTTCAACTTCAGTTAATGTAATTTTTGCAAACTCTTTTTTCAGGTTGGTTTTGGAAACTTTGAGCCGAACAGCCTTGGAAATTTCTAACTTTTTGTGATGATGCGTTCTTCAGCTACTTTGGAGGAGTCTTAAAAATCGTCATCGTTCATCACGGTTTAGCTATTAGCATTACACAAAACTCTCACACTTTTTCTTTTTTCAGTTAGAGCAAAGTCTCAGTTACAGGTTACGTATGAGTGTCCAGAGACGATATACTTGTGGTGAACTTCCTCAAAGAAATCATTACACACCAAGTATATCCATAAGAACAATACCATTTGTTTTATATTTTGGTCATAGCTGTTGTCATCCTACACTATTAACTTTCTTTCAGGGTAATTTTACTTTTAATTCCCCTTAACATACAGCTCGCTATTTCGTTGCCTCCTCTGCCACTTATGCCCTCGTGCCAAAGAAACGTAAAACATTTACTATTATATTCAATACGAAATCCCAAATTGTAACAAGAAAGTTGACGTAAATAATACGTTTGGTAGCGCGACAAAGTTGGCAAAAAGAAAACCTGTTGTAAATCTATGGATACTGTGCATGTATCACTTGTAGGAGTGTTATAATATACATGAACACTCTCCATCTCTTCACTAGCTTTTTCATCGTGTCTGCGATGAAATTCTACTGAAGCACTTTTGGTAAGCAGATCACATGTATTACAGTTATCTTTACTTGTGCAGTGAAATCTCACTATGGGAAAGTGTTCTTTCAATACATTTCGCAGTTAACTTTTATCAACTGTATAAAGACACTAGCCTCTCTGCGACTATCCTCTGGTTCTTCATAAGAACCATGACGCCTTCTTCTAACATTGCATAAACTTACGTTTCCATCAAATAAGAATTTTATTTAACAATAACACCCAGTTCATAGAACTGACTGAATATGTTTAATTTGTGTTCCAAGCAACGTCTCTACATTGATAGCTTCACCGGCATGAAACCTACAACAAACAAACACGGGAATTACAAGCATTAAATAATTTGTGACTGACACGAATTACCTGTTTGTTTGCTACTCTGCACAGTTGGTGGGTCTACTGTAGTCCAAGAACAAAGTCAAACATAACCTAACCTGGTCTGCATAATCTAAACATAGGTTAGCTTAAAATGCCACAGAAAAACCATGATCAAGCTAAGTTCTTAAAAAAAACCTTTGTCCTAAGGCGTTACAGTTATCATATACACTAACATCAGGTAGAGGTTGCCTTTGAGGTACAGTAACTTTCTTGTTGTCCTCATATGGTTTTCCCTCGACTCTTAGCTTCTTATTCATTTGGAAAAGCTTGCCCTCACTCCTTTTCCGACGTTTTCTTGTTTAATCCATCACATAAACCACAATAGTAAACACAACAGACAGGACTTATCAATGAAACTTGAACATGGAAAACTACAGCATGGGCACATAGCCCGGATTTAGTTTTAGAACAGGTGGCATTTATCATCTGGTGCATTGTGGTGGCAATGTTTTATACCACTTCCTCACTGATTACTAGATAGCCCGGTTTTTACTGCCGAAGGTTATGCACATAGCCCATATTTTGACAATATAATCAATTTCTTTTTTTTTTGGCATTTTTGGGATTTTATAACTTGTTCACAATTCTTATCGGTGGTGGCACACATATTATACATAATGTAGTATTCAATAAAAATAACAATAAAATAGTCGCATTTTCACCTCTGTAGACAAATGGAAACTGTCGTAATTAACTGATGTTAATATAGGTATTGGGGAATAAGCTGATATGTGTTACTTTTCTGAAAATCGTAACTAAATAAAATTGCAGATTAACATTTATATTAAACAATGTAAAAATACTTTGCTGTAGGTACTACGTAGGGGAGCTACGCGTAAATTAACAATGTACAAATAAGTAAATGACAGGGCCTTGTTCCCGGCCACTGTGGCCTTGCGGTCCTAGGCGCTTCAGTCTGGAACCGCGTTACCGCTACGGTCGCAGGTTCGAATCCTGCCTCGGGTGTGGATGTGTGTGATGTCCTTAGGTTAGTTAGGTTTAAGTAGTTCTAAGTTCTAGGGGACTGATGACCACAGATGTTAAGTGCCATACTGCCCAGAGCCATTTCAACCATTTGAACAGGGCCTTGTTGACTGACACATCACACCGACTGCGAAGCAATCAGGAGCTGCACATTACGAGCAGATTTCAATAGCTCCTACTACGTAAGGTGGGGCAGTGATTAGCACACAGGACTCACATCCGGGCGAACGACGGTTCAAATCAGCATCCGGGCATCTTGACTGACGTTTTCCGTGTTTGCCCTAAATAGGTCCAAGCAAATGCCCGCTTGGTTTCTTTGAAAAGGCATGCCGCATTTCCTCCCCAGACTTTGCAACAATCCGAGCTCGTGCTGCGTTTATAATGATCTAGGTGTCGCTGTGACGCTAAACCCTAATCTTCCTTCCATCCTTCCGGTATCCGTCGTCACCATCAGTGAGTCACGCTTTGACTCAAATTTTGTCAACGTGCAATAGTATCTGCGACGCCGCTAGTGATAACTGTCAGTGGGATATACCTCTAAAAGTCGTGCTTGGTGGTAATTTACAAATTCTTTTCAACAATAATAGCGAAAATCTTGAGAATGTCGTACATCAAAGACTTTCCTTAAATTACTCCCCAAAGACGGCTAGATGGTGAAAATACGGGACATATGAAGAATTTTATGGACGTCTGTTAATCCTATTGTGGGGGAAGTCGTAGGACCGTGTATCTTCTGCATGATGGTGCCGTTGGCAAAAGCAATAAAAATAGGTCCACCATCAAAGACAGTGTAGCGTTGCAACTCTGATTCGACTAAGAATCGCAGCTGCATTCCTCTCCGCAACCTCCACAGGCTGTAAACGGTGCAGCAGTAAAGTGAGAGAAGTTTATGCGCTGCGTCGGTGGACTCTCAGCGACTCAGGCGGCCACAACGCCGCACATTTCCGTGGCCCACCGTGGTGGCGGCTGGACGCTAATGGCCGACGCCGGAGTTTATTTGCCCGTAAACTATTCCACCGCTGAGGCCCCGGAAGTCATCCACTAAATACCAGCAGGCAAGTCCGCGGTGGCGATGGATTCTCCCTCTCCGCAAGCCTAGTTTTCAAGTGCTCCATAAACCGGTGAATGCATTATCTGCAGAAAAGGTACGTATTGGGAATTGCTTGTGTTTGTCAAAATAAAAAAGTTTTATCATGACCAGCAAAGCACAGAGTTTGCTATTATGGAGTGAGTTCCACACAGACAACAGCATTTTCCAACATTTTCTACATTCGTTTGAAAATGATCTCAACCGACTTCAAGAGGAAGTTTTGTGGTACATTGATGAGAACATGGCGGATCCAGCACACGTGCGTGATGTAGATAAAACTTGCCTTGTCCATGCCTACAAGTCTCACAGTCCAAAAGCAGGGCTTTGCACGTTCCGCACTCGAAGACCATGGCGACCCAAGCGTCACCCAGAGTCATTTGCGTATACTGACTGCAGAATATGGTGAGTCACTATCTCACTTAAGGAGGAGGTTGTTGATATTGTCGTATATGGGTGCAATTGGCTAAAATTGCTTATCCAGCATGGCTGGGTACCGATATGAGCTTATTGTTTTGCAAAGAAGGAACACTGAAGGCAAAATTACATCCATGTTAGAGGCATGCGCCCATTCAGATTAGGCACAGCTTTTACATACAGAAAACTTCTTGATGGCACAATTCTTTATTAATCGTTACGGGTTTCTAAATTTCATCTTCAACCTGAAGGTGTGGAATAAACTGTAGCAGGAAATTAAGAACAGCGTACCAGATATGTACATAATAAGTATACATCTTAGTATGCCATACACAGATATTTCAATTAGTACCATACTCATATTTAAATCAAAGTTGAGTAAAAAGCTCACTAAAGTGAGACTGAATATAATACAGATATCATCTCATGCAGATATATTTGACAGTGCCATTGTCTATCCAAAGAGAACCGGTGCCAAACTGATTGTGGCGATTAAGCTATCAAAGAAGTAAACGAAGGCCAGTATGTGGCGCTAGCATTAATCGTGGAAATGAAGTCAAAGAGTTACTTTACCAACAACTATGCATTGCAATTAACTACATGTCAGAACATCGTCAACAATTTGACAAATATGTATTTACGCTTCTCACATGGAGGAGAAACTCAAATACTGAAGCACGAAATGTGCGTCGCTAGGTAGCATCGTGAACAACATTACAGAGATATTCGTTAGTCAGTAATCGAATCAGACAACATATTTGCATCCAATAACTGGTGCGGTATAATATAAACATAAACCTGATATAGATTAACAATAAAATATAAGTTGGGAAAGATTAAATTTACAACCATCAGTAAATAAAATGCTACATAAGTATCACCAGACGTAGTCACATTACAGTAGTCGAACATATTGTAAGTGGCATACAACAGAATCATTTAGGTGAGCCTAGATGAGGGGGAACAACTTGAATAAAAAAGTAACTATTATTGCAAATAATAGGGATTTTTTGTATTTTTTAATCTTAATGGTGCAACATTTATTTGTGTAAGAATGCAGCTATCACAAGATGAAATGTTACGAGAATACGAACAACTGTAATCATATTAAAATAGTCGAGCAAATAATGTTTGACATAAAGTATAGTGATGTAGGTAAGTCTAGGTGAGTGGCAAGAATTTCAAATAAAATAGATACAAATAATACAATATTCTTTTCTGTATTTTTGTTTCTTTCCCTTTTCCTTTCTATTACATTAAAAAGTGTAAAGAAATAAATCACAATGTATAAGAGCTTAAATTGAATTAGATGCGTGACGACTTCCGAAAAACATCTTAGATATTTGTGGTTGAGTTACGGTCATTAGTTGACGAAAACTGATGCCAGGCAATAGCAGTGCTGAAATAGTGATCATAGTATTTCGGAATTAGTGGATTCCGCTTGAACTTGTAATTACACGGAATGTAATGTGAACGTGTATAACAGTATTGATATTCGGAACTGTATGTAAAAGAATAATCACAATGTAATGTACATGTGATAAATTTACTGTGCCCATAATGCGAAACGCATGCCGAGGAAGCACATGTGTATTGGGATAATATTGTGAAGTAAGTCAAGTGGATAGCCTGAAGTATTAATGTTGGGGAAACGCAAAGTATCGATGTAGTACTCTTCGTCTGTAATTAAAGGAGCTACATACCGAGGCATATATATTGTGGTGGCGGCCTGTGAGAACAGTTAAGGAGTGAATCTATAAATGAAGTCTGAGAATATAGCCACATCAAATCGGCCCATGGTTTAATGGAAGTAGGATATTAATTGAAATATCTGTATATGGAATACGAAGATGACCATTTACGTTACTGTGCAGACATTTTCTATCGTTAATTTTCTTATACGCTTTATTCTATAGCTTCAATCCAACGACGAAATTTTGAAACGCGTTACCATTAGTTAAGAACTATGCAATCAAGACCTTTCTATTCTTAAAGTTGTGCCAAAGAAGGAACAGCTCGATATGTTGTTTTGATGTGAAGTCATACAACACTGCTGCCTTTTTGTGATGCTGCATTTTATCAGTGGCGATATTTGGAAAAATTTTTTCCCCTTTAGTGGGTTTTACGGTGCTGTAGAAGCCATTCGATGTGAAAAATGGCTTCACAGTGACCCTTTACGTTTTTGTGTAATTGCTTAAGTCTCCTAACCAACCTAACATGTGTTCTCTGTACTCCATCCACGGTCACGATCTACAACAGATGGTTCCTGGCAACAATTGAGCTTCCTCAATGATATTGCAACTCCTATGAAAGGACATTTATGATAGTGAATTCTCAGTGGGTGCATAACGTGTTGATTGTTTTGGGGCTCTGTCTGAACATTTCTCGCGCCAAGTGGAAGCGGATGTCCTGGTATGACCACTGCTCACAACGTCCAGCACAAATCCCACAGCCACCAGTTTCGTTTGTCAATTCATGATGGCCTTTGGATGCGAAGTACCTCAGGGCCCATGTCTACCGTCTACATACACGAATCACAGAATGACACCATTTCGATCTGGCTCTGAGCACTATGGGACTTAACTTCTGAGGTCATCAGTCTCCTAGAACTTAGAACTACTTAAACCTCACTAACCTAAGGACATCACACACATCCATGCGCGAGGCAGGATTCGAACCCTCGACCGTAGCGGTCGCGCGGTTACAGACTGAAGCGTCTAGAACCGCTCGGCCACTCTGGCCGGCCATTTCGAGCTAACTCGTGCTGCGGCAGACGTTTATCCATTAAGATAAATTTCTACCACTACAGAAAAAGAAACTCGATCAGTTTAAGTAATTACTATTTTTAAAGCTATTATATATTTGTAACAAGTGCTTACTACCGCCCACCCAGTTTATCCACAGCGTTCTTGTGTTCAAACGTATCACTACAATTGAGATAAATAATTCTGATTCGTTCATGTTCATTTCCTGTTCCTTATTTATACTTCCCCTCCCCCCCCCCCCACCCCCATGATCCATGGACCTTGCCGTTGGTGCGGAGGCTTGCGTGCCTCAGCGATACAGATGGCCGCACCGTAGGTGCAACCACAATGGAGGGATATCTGTTGAGAGGCCAGACAAACGTGCGGTTTAGATTACAGTTCAGTCTTGACCACGTTATGTCTGTTTTAATGAGTAACCAGTTTCGGTTTTTTTTTCTATAAAACCATCATCAGACCCATGGGCTCCCTTGGGTTGGTAGGTGGAGCTCTCCTTGCTGCTGTGCAGTCAACTGATCACAACGTCCAGCACAAATCCCACAGCCACCAGTTTCGTTTGTCAATTCATGATGGCCTTTGGATGCGAAGTACCTCAGGGCCCATGTCTACCGTCTATATACACGAATCACAGAATGACACCATTTCGATCTGGCTCTGAGAACTGACTGCACAGCAGCAAGGAGAGCTCCACCTACCAACCCAAGGGAGCCAATGGGTCTGATGATGGTTTTATAGAAAAAAACCGAAACTGGTTACTCATTAAAACAGACATAACGTGATCAAGACTGAACTGTAATCTAAATATAACAATTTGATCACTGTATTCCAAAAATGTTTACCAAAATTGTGCAAACGTGCGGTTCCTGAAGAGGGACAACAGCCTTTTCAGTAGTCGCAGGGGCAACAGTCTGGATGATTGACTGATCTGGCCTTGTAACACTAACCAAAATGGCCTTTCTGTGATAGTACTGTGAACAGTAGAAAGCAAGGGGAAACTACACCGTAATTTTTCCCGAGGGCCTGCAGCTTTACTGTATGGTTAAATGATGATGGTGTCCTCTTGGGTGAAATAGTCCGGAGGTAAAAGAGTCCGCCATTCGGATCTCCGGGCGCGGACTACTCAAGAGGACGTCGTTATCGGGAGAAAGAAAACTGGCGTTCTACGGATCGGAGTATGGGATGTCAGATTCCTTAATCGGGCAGGTAGGTTAGAAAATTTAAAATGGGATATTAATAGGTTAAAGTTAGATATAGTGGGAATTAGTGATGTTCGGTTGGTCAGGCTAATACGGGGTTATAAATACAGAATCAAATAGGGGTAATGCAGGAATAGGTTTAATAACTAATAAAAAAATAGGAGTGCGGGTAAGCTACTACAATCAGCATAGTGAACGCATTATTGTGGCCAAGATAGACTCGAAGCCCATGCCTACTACAATAGTACAAGTTTATATGCCAACTAACTCCGCAGATGACGAAGAAATTGAAGAAATGTACGATGAAATAAAAGAAATTATTCAGGTAGTGAAAAGAGACCAGAATTTAATAGTCATGGGTGACAGGAATTCGAGAGAAGGAAACATAGTGGGTGAATATGGAATGGTGGTAAGAAATGAAAGAGGAAGCCGTCTGGTAGAATTTTGCACAGAGCATAACTTAATCATAGTTAACACTTGGTTCAAGAATCATAAAAGAAGGTTGAATGCATGGAAGAATCCTGGAGATACAAGAAGGTATCAAATACATTATATAGTGGTAAAACCGAGATTCAGGAACCAGGTTTCAAATTGTAAGACATTTCCAGGGGCAGATGGTTATGAACTGTAGATTAAAAATGAAGGAACTGTGAAAAAGTGGGAATTTAAGGAGATGGGACCTGGATAGACTGAAAGAACCAGAGGCTGTACAGAGTTTCAGGGAGAGCACAAGGGAACAATTGACAGATTGGGTAAGAAATGCAGTAGAAGAAGAATGGGTAGCTCTGAGGGATGAAGTAGTGAAGGCAGCAGAGGATCAAGTAGGTAAAAAGACGAGGGCTAGTAGAAATCCTTGGGTCACAGAAGATATATTGAATTTAATTGATGAAGGGAGAAAATATAAAAATGCAGTAAATGAAGCAGCCAAAAAGGAATACAAACGTCTCAAAGATGAGATCGACAGGAAGTGCAAAATGGCTAAGCAGTGATGGGTAGAGGAGAAATGTAAGGATATAGAGGCTTATCTCACTAGGGGTAAGATAGATACTGCCTACAGGAAAATTAAAGAGACTTTTGGAGAAAAGAGAACCACTAGTATGAACATCAAGAGCTCAGATGGAAATCCAGTTCTAAACAAAGAAGGGAAAGCAGAAAGGTGGAAGGAGTATACAGAGGGTCTATACAAGGGCGATGTACTTGAGGACAATATTATGGAAATAGAAGAGGATGTAGATGAAGATGAAATGGGAGATACGATATTTCATGATGAGCTTTTACAGATCACTGAAAGACTTGAGTCGAAACAAGGCCCCGGGAGTAGAAAACATTCCATCAGATCTACTGACGGCCTTGGGAGAGCCAGTCCTGACAAAACTCTACCATCTGGTGAGCAAGGTAAATGAGACAGGCGAAATACCCTCAGACTTCAAGAAGAATATAATCATTCCAATCCCAAAGAAAGCAGGTGTTGACAGATGTGAAAATTACCGAACTATCAGTTTAATAAATCACAGCTGCAAAATACCAACGCGAATTCTTTAAAACGAATGGAAAAACTCGTTGAAGCTGAGCTCGGGGAAGATCAGTTTGGATTCCGTAGAAATATTGGAACACGTGAGGCAATACTGACCTTACGACTTATCTTAGAAGAAATATTAAGGAAAGGGAAACATATGTTTATAGCATTTCTACACTTAGAGAAAGCTTTTGACAATTTTGACTGGAATACTCTCTTTCAAATTCTAAAGGTGTCAGGGGTAAAGTACAGGGAGCGACAAGCTATTTACAATTTGTACAGAAACCAGATGGCAGTAATAAGAGTCGAGGGGCACAAAAGGGAAGCAGTGGCTGGGAAGGGAGTGAGACAGGGTTGTAGCCTCTCTCCGGTGTTATTCAATCTGTATATTGATCAAGTGGTAGAGGAAATAAAAGAATTATTCGAAGAAGGTATTACAATCCATGGAGAAGAAATAAAAACTTTGAGGTTCGCCGATGATATTGTAATTCTGTCAGAGACAGCAAAGGACTTGGAAGAGCAGTTGAACGGAATGGGCAGTGTCTTGAAAGGAGGATATAAGATGAACTTCAACAAAAGCAAATCGAGGATAATAAAATGTAGTCGAATTAAGTCGGGTGATGCTGAGGGAATTCGATGAGGAAATGAGACACTTAAAGCAGTAAAGGAGTTTTTCTACTTGGGGAGCAAAATAACTGATGATGGTCGAAGTAGAAAGGATATAAAATGTAGACTGGCAATGACAAGGAAAGCGTTTCTGAAGAAGAGAAATTTGTTAACATCGAGTATAGGTTTAAGTGTCAGGAACTCGTTTCTGAAAGTATTTGTGAGGAGTGTAGCCATGTATGGAAGTGAAACATGGACGATAAATAGTTTGGACAAGAAGGAAATAGAAGGTTTCGTAATGTGGTGCTACAGAAGAATGGTGAAGATTAGATGGGTAAATCAAATAACTAATGAGGAGGTATTGGATAGAATTGGGGAGAAGAGGAATCTGTGGCACAACTTGACAAGAAGAAGGGACCGATTGGTAGGACACGTTGTGAGGTATCAAGGGATCACAAGTTTAGCATTGGAGGGCAACGTGGCGGGTAAAAATGGGAGAGATACTCCAAGAGGTGAATAAACTAAGCAGATTCAGAAGGATGTAGGTTGCAGTAAGTACTGTGAGATGAGGAAGCTTCCACAGGGTAGAGTAGCATGGAGAGCTGCATCAAACCAGTCTCAGGACTGAAGACCTCAACAACAACATTTATACTTCACTGTTTACGGATTTTGTCCCGTGGATCCCGTGTGCTGGTATGTATTGCCCTCTGTATTATAACCCGGCTATCAGATCTGATCCGTCCACTCTTAGGGCAGTTTCTCATCCTTCCGGAAAGAGCATGCTTTGAACCCATATTCGATGCTCCACCTTTGTTGAAAAAGGCAGTTAATCAAAAGTCTTCGGCCACCAGTTCTGCGGACCTCTTATCAGGATATGATCAGCCTGTAGGACCGATCAGGAGACACTGGTAAGCAGTCTTAGACGTCATCTCTAAAACAGACGTTCATATGAAAAGCGATACGCGATTGATTATTGGTCTCAACATTTTAATCAGTGTTGTACCGTGCATCCCGCTCCCTATATTTCAACACGGAGCTGGCACAAAGCATGTTGGTACATTTCCACTCTATTTATTCTGCGTATCTGCGCAGTTTAGAACTGTTCTCCACCAATAATACCAGGTACTTTACGAAGAAGTGAGTGATCGATTTTATGATCCAACATGAACGTTTCGCCACATAACTGTTCAGTGTTACATGTAGACATACAGTTCACTTATTTTATGATATCGCAGCATGATTTGCAATCATCAATCTTTGTAATGCTCTCAGTGCTGTTCTTATATTTCTAATTATGTCTTCCAACGACATGTCTCCGCGTGGACACAGTTCATCGGCACATTAAATTAAATTACAACGCATGTATGAAACTCATCTTTCTCTTTCTTGAATGTAGGGAAATATCGATGCTAATATTGGTCCATGAGGCTAGCCGTTGCTTCTAGTTCGTGTTCCAAGATCTTTATCACTGTATCCAATAATCGCTGACATTGCAGCCGTAATCTTTATCAGCCTAGTGCAGAGTTTTCTGGGATTCAGCGTAGCTACGTTTCATGCGAGCGTAGCTACGTTTCATGCGAAAGAATATCCAATAAATATTTACGTACATCGCAATGTGCTACTTGTTGACTAGACAATACATTTGTTCTCATGCACAGGAATGCTTTGATCTAATCTTTGCCTCCGCAAAATGTAGTTGGTGTTTCAGGGAGCACTTATTGTATGTTGATATTTTCAAGTACGTTGTATGGACAAGAAAACAATGTATCCATTCTGTTAAAATGAGCTTGTGTATCACTGTTATTTAGTATAGCGTGGGCACAACACTTACAGTTATCTTCGCAAAGAATAGACATTTTGTTCATACAGTGTTCACAGCTATACGAATTGAATGTTAGGTATTGCGTGGTATTTCTCTTATCATTTGGTTGCGAATGTCTTAAGCACCACGCTCAGTACTTCAACCAGAACACGTACTAGACATACAAGACAAAATGTACAATAAATATTGCAGAGCTACGATTTAAAAGGTGTAATCGCTCAGTGGAAAATTTAAAGTTACGTGCTGGAATACAACAAGCAGAACATATATCGTGTGTAATCTCACATATCGTAGACATGAAGTTTCATAATACTGTGAAAAAACTTACGGTATGTTCGACGTTTCTTTGTTACTAACCTATCACATCCTATAGTATCACAAAAATGAATTTCATGAATTCTGTCATCTATAGATTAGTATGCAGAATTACGTTATCGGCAGTTATCTAGGTGATTGTATTTCAGTGGAGTTAGTCGTAACTGAGCGTATCTGGTTGGCTGTATACTTGCACTGGGCTAAGCACATATAGCACGTCTTTTGCGGAATATTTTACATCTCATAACAAGTAAGAGACTTCCCATGCCGAGTGGACTCATCATTATTATCAATAGGACATAACACTAGTAACTAAGAAAATTACGCATTAGAAACTGTGGGAATAACTGTTTTAATGAGTAGAATAGTGTTAGAGTATTTTTTTCACCCTAACAATTGCTTATTTCTTCATTTCGTGAGAGCCTTTACTGCTGTTCTGTATCTTTATAAATCTCTCTCGCTCAAAATGAGTCAACCAATAATGTTATTCGGTCCCGTAATTCCAGACGGTGTAATTTACAAAGTGATATTCGCTTTTTCTACAGTACCAAACATTCCACAGGAAGTGAATCTCTCTGTACTGAAAATAGTAAAATATTTTGAGAGAATGTGAGTTCGGGGCGCCGGGGCCATTTTGCTCCACAGAATAGAGGGACTCATAGACGGAAATTTTCATGTTATCTGTTACTGAAATTAATAAATTCTGTCTGCACATTTATTGTACGAAACACAATTTTAAATTACGCTTCCACGTACTCACAACAGTTTTTTTAATAACATACGCTGACGCAAGTTCTCTTTATTTATCGTCAAAGTGTATTTCGTTTTACACGTAGTTGCACAGGGCCTGTCTTTTTCATACTATAGTGAGTTTCACTACAGATAATGCACTGTCTATTACTTTCCTTATCCATTCCTGAATTAAATATGTTTCAGTCCAAATTGCTATGTTATATGTCCCACTAAAATGAGGGAGGCACATTATGACTGATGATATTAGCCGGCCACTGTGGCCGTGTGATTCCACGCGCTTCAGTCCGGAACAGCGCTGCTGCTACGGTCGCAGGTTGGAATCCTGCATCGGGCATCTATGTGTGTGATGTCCTTAGGTTAGTTAGGTTTAATTATTTCTAAGTCTATGGGACTGGTGACCTCAGATGTTAAGTCCCATAGTGCTTAGAGCCATTTGATTTGATTATATTATTTTTGACATGCGTCTCTCCAGCAATGTTCCTTCTATTATCCCCATCTTTCCATGGCATCACAAATCGAAGATATAATGAATTTCTTCACTTGATCACAACTCATTGACATTCTTAGAGGGCAATTTTACTTTGTCCACAAAGTAACGAGCTTATTATGAATGATGGGGGAAGTTACATGCATTGCATTTCAAGAAATATGTTAGTAAAGTAATTTCGACCATTGAATCCTGATGTTTCGGGCAAGTTTGATTTGTGACAGTGACGTAAACGGAACTGTAATATTTCCTCACTAGTAATTTGCAATATATGGGGTGGTCCATATATGTTGAACACCCCAAGTAACTTTTCGTCCAGTAGTTGAAATCCAATAGCGAAACGATTTCGTTACGATACCTGTATGGTGCGAAAATTGTAAGTTGACCTTAAATAATGAAAAGTGTGAGCCCAACCACATGAGCACTAACAGTATTTTGTTAAACTTCAGTTACTTGACAAATCAATAAAATCTAAATGCCGTAGATTTAACTAAATACCGTGGAATTATAATCCTGAAAAACTTACGTTGTATTGAACAGATAAGAAATATTGTGGGGAAGACGAACTAAAGACTTCGTTTTATCGGTAGAACACTTAGAAGAGCCTACAGATCTACTAAAGGGACTTTCTACACTACGCTTGTCAGTCCTTTTTGGAGTACTGCTACGCGGTGCGGGATTTTTACCAGATTTCATTAACGGAGTACATGGTGAATGTTGCAAGGAGAGCAAGAAATTTTCTATTATCGAGAAATAGGGGACAGAGTAACGCGGATATGACACAGGATGTGAATGGAAATCATTAAAAAAAGTCGTTTTTCGTCTCCAACTTTCTCCTCCGAATACGAAAATATTTATTTGACACCAACTCTTACATAGAGAGAAAACATTATCATAACAAAACAAGGAAACACAGAACTCACACGGAAGGATAAGGTCTCTAGCTTCTTTTCGTGCTCTGTTCGAGAGTCGAATAATAGAGAAGAAGTGTGAAGGTGATTCGACGAACCCTCCGTTACTCACTTAATTATGGGTTGCAGAGCAGCGGTGTAAATGTAGATGTGGATCTAGAAACAATGTAGAAAACTTATCAAGCATATGTTGAAATGGCTCTGAGCACTATAGGACTTAACTTCTGAGGCCATCAGTCTCCTAGAACTTAGAACTACTTAAACCCAACTAACCTAAGGACATCACACACATCCATGCACGAGGCGGGATTCGAACCTGCGACCGTAGCGGTCGCGTGGTTCCAGACTGTAGCGCCTTGAACCGCTCAACCACGCCGGCCGGCTCAAGCATATGTTGTTTAGCTACCAGGGGACGTTCACCAGCATGATTACCTTTCTTATAACTTCGTTCGTTACGAAGATGAAAATAGGATCTCTTTTTTGCTGCGAATATTTATTAATCGGTAATCCACTTCCTCTGGTCAGGGACGGTTCAGAAACGTCAAGTAACACAGTGCACTATTCAAGTAAACGCGATTTATTACAAACGTATCACAAAATTGACTTTGACTCTCCTGAACCATCGCACACAGTAGGGTAATGCAAGTCGACCCCTTCTTCGATTTGGCAGTAAACAAATGGAAATTGAAGACATATGCACACCGCTTATTCAGCCAGTTGTCTTAAAGGATGATAATAATTTACACCAGTGAAGAGAAGATAGGAATGACGCTCATTTGTGTAGTTAAAGTCCAATAAGAGTGATTGACCACGGTGCGTTTTCGTTGTTTCCATTTATGTACTCTCTGCTGTAGGATTGGCTGTAAGTACTATGTGATTAACATCTGAGGTCATCGGTCCCCTAGACTTAGAACTACTTAAATCTAACTAATCTAAGGACATCACACACATCCAAGCTCGAGGCAGGATTCGAACCTGAGTCCGAAGCAGTAGCGTGGTCCGGACTGAAGTGCCTAGAACCGCGCGGCCAAAGAGGCCGGCGCTGTAGGAATTGGACGAAGTTACGTTATAATGGATGTCTGCTTTACGTGCTGGTGTAGGAAAGTTACTCAGTCTTGCGTTATGTTTACAATAACTTCGCTCCGGCTGGATAGCAATCAGAAGAGAAAGAAGCCCGTACTGTGCTTCCGCTGTCAGAAGCTGGGGCACTTAGCCGCTGACTGCACAGGCGTACTCGCGTGTTTAACGTGTGCAAAGTCGCACCCCACACGCGAATACACGAAGCCTAGGAACGCCGCCGCTACGTGTTCCTACTGCGGCGGCGCACACGCCGCCAACTACCGTGACAGCAGTTATCTTAAGAACTGTGGCCGCGGTAAGGGATGGCACACACGCCGACGGTGAATCACCGAGCAAGAGTAGGCGGCATTGGACCAAGACGCAGTTAACGCTCCGCCCGCTCATCATTGCATTGGCACTTCCGCCGGTGTTGGCGCGAGTGGAGGACCGTGCTTCTGCAGTCCAGACAGCATTCGCAAGATCGACGATGCTGTCGCGAATGCAGTTGCCGCTCTCAAATCTGACATGGCAGAGAAGAGGGCTGCACTTTGCGCCGAGGTGGATGAGGATCGCCTTCAGCTAGCACAACTCCGCGAGTTTCTGGCCTGCAAGTCTCGCAAGCGGAAAGACATTACGACTGCCACCATCGCCACGCAGATGGACGCTCTCCCGGCTCCTGCGATAACGCAGGGCGCTCGATAGAGATGTCTGCACCCTCCTCGAAAGGGGAGGGACTGTGGAAACAAGATTCCGAGCCAGCTCTACCACCAACACGGGATGGCGTGACTAAAGATACCGAACAGCCCGCCTGTCCTCCAGAGGACAAGACAGGACAGCCGTTGCTGGGAGATGAAGGAACAACTGCCCATCCTGGAACAAGACACAGAAAAGGTAGTAGATACGCAGCCGGTAGAGAAAGAGATGACTGCACCAGGGCAACTGAAGATGGTCGCAAAGTCATTGCGTGACAAGATGTACGCGCATCACAACACCGCTACCCTTTTACCGATTCCAATTTTCCTAAACCTCCTCTACTCCACAAGCCTTATGACCTCGTTTGGGCAATTGCAATTTTGACTGCCGTCGTTCCTAAGAGGAACTTCGATCTTATAAACCACTTCCCTATCTTTACCGAGTGTGACTGGCAACGCATAATCGCTGCTATTCCAACAGTTAAGCAGAAGAAGAAGAACATACACGTCTCTTCCTCGCACCATTTGTTTCCTAACACCCACAGTATTTTATCCTGTGGAGCTCAGACAAGTTTTAGCAAATACTTTTAATTCCAGTCCGTTAACTTTGTCTCATATTTGTGGAGTAAATGTCAACAGACAGACTCCGATATTGTAGACCACCTCAGTGGAGGTTGTCCATAACATGCAGCAGAGAGAGAGAGAGAGAGAGAGAGAGTAGTTACGATTTCCAGGGCTCTTAGCTCATGTGTGTGGTCTTGTAGAAGTGTTCATTAGTCACTATTCTACAGATGGCCGATTTCCGGCGTTCTTTCGCCCACATTTGTTTCAATACACCGCTTAAATCACTTGCACTTTACATTTTGTATTCGACATGCTTGTGTTTACTATGTGTAGTACAGACAACTGTCGCTGTTTGTTTATCTTTCGTCTTTTGTTTTATGTTATTTGATAGATTTCATTTGTTTTGTGTGTGTGTCTGAGTGTGAGTGAATTTGTGTGTGTGTGTGTGTGTGTGTGTGTGTGTGTGTGTGTGTGTGTGTGTGTGTGAGAGAGAGAGAGAGAGAGAGAGAGAGAGAGAGAGAGAGAGAGAGAGAGTGTGAGTGAGAGGGGCGGAAGGGGGGGGGGGAATATCCATCCTGTTATGTTTCAGATCTCTATTTGTTATTGTTTTAGTGGCTAACATGTTCAGAGAGTTATTGCTCACACGGTTCTGGTCATTAAGTACCTTCTTGTCCATTCCAAGGGCTCTTTGTATGTGAAAGTTTTCTTCCAACGTCAGGAGCCTTCTTTTGTGATTATTCACTCTAATAACTGCCATGTCTTGTTCTATGTTGGATGGTTCATGTCCACGTTTTATCGGGTGTTCAGCGGTGGTAGAATGCCTATTTTCATATTTACAACTGTTCTTTATATCTAGTTACGAATCTCCTACCTGTCATCCCCAGATATACTGATTCACTTCTTGGCTCTCTATCTGGTATATATCTGCTCCTTCATATGTATCTGGGTGGTCTGTTGTTTGTAACTGTGACTGGAATTTGTTTCCTGTCTGCTAAGCAATTTTTATCCCTATTGCTTTAATATATTCGTTATCTCGTGTGTTTCTTTGTATTTGTATGTTAAAATGTACCATTTTTTTCTCTTAGTCATGTCATGAGTCTAACTGTTTCATGTTTCCGTGTGTGCTGTACTGTCTGTGGGGTTTATTTGGTGATTGTGGTCTCCCCTTGTTTTCATTTTGTTTTACTTGTACTCTAATTTTTTTATTGAGTTTTTCTACTATATGTGTTTCGTAACGAATTTTTGTGGCTATGAGTTGTATTGTTTTGTTTGCTGAGTGGAAAATTATTTAGTGTCGTTGGGCCACACTTCGTGGGTGGATGGATGGAGCATGTATAATTGTGTCTATGGCTGTTGGCTTTCTGAAGATGTCAGATGTATGTTATGGTGGTTTCTCTTTACTATTTTATCTAAGAAATGTATTTGCTTTTGTGTTTCTTTTTCAGTGGTGAACTTATTCACACACAACATAGCTTCCAATGCAGCCAACAGCTGAAGGAAAATTTTTAACATTGCGTCATCTGTAGCCACTGGTTGCAGTACTCACCTGGTTTTCCTCTGAATGGCTGCCATGCATGGTTTTGCTTGATTCTCTGTGACGCCGTCGGCCGATAGAGTGCCGATGGCAATGGCGATAACGGGTGCGGCATTGCTCGGCTGCATAGGTGAGTCACTAGGAAGCGTAGTTTCACTCTAAGGCGTAGTTGCGTTGTCGTAGGAAACGTGTGGCACTTCGTAGGCCATTTAATCGCCCATGGATGATGTGGCGACAGCCTCAGTAAAGCTGACTCCGGAGGTAATTAGTGGTACCGGCCGTGAGGAGGTTTTAGTCCAACTCTCTTCAGCGGTCATCAGTCTGTATGAAGCCCAGCCTCATACACTGAGGAACCAAAACATTTCGACCACTGCCCATTGCGAGGTTGAACACCTCCTGATGGTGTTGAGGGTACGTTACGCAGTAAGGAATGAATGTGAGACGAAGAGAGGCAAAAGGGGAGTCATTACAGCGAAGATGCGGGCCGCAAGTACGGGAATCCACCGATATAAGCCGTTTTGACAAGGGGCATATTGTTATGGCCCTGCGGCTGGAAACAAGAATCTCTGATATGGCGAACCTGGTCGCCTGTTGGCGTACTACTGTCATGATCGCCTACGGGAAGTGGTTGTAGGATGGTGAAATAACGAGAAGGCCGTACGGTAGTGCACGACGACGCCTCTTCACAAGACGTTGGAGAATCCCCTCTGTGTAATCGAGGATAGGCAGTGATCTGTGGCCTATCTGACGACAGAGTCAGTAGGCATTAATGTTTCGGAGCACACCGTTCAAAGGCCGTTGTTGAACGTATAGTTCGACATCATACGGCCCGTAAGTGTTCCTGTGTTGACCCAACGACATCATCAGTTATGACAGCATCACCGAGTTTTCACCGTTGATTAATAGAAACGAGTCGCCTGTCGAATGAATCGCATTTCTTGTCACACCAGGTCGATGGTTGTATCCTTACACGCCGTCATCCAGGTGAATGGTTGCACGAAACATTCATCGCACCAGAGTGCAGGCTGGTGAGGGCGAATTATGCTATGGGATACACTGACTTGGCCTTCCTTGGGACCTGTGGTGCCAATCGAAGACATCATGACTGCAATGAACTACATGAAATTAAAGCGGATCACCTGCATCGCTTCATGTTTGGAGTCTCCACCAACGGTGATAACATTTCCAGCAGGATAACTGTCCGTGTTGCAATGCGAGAATCGTGCTGCGGTAATTTTATGGTCATTATATTGAGTTCACCTTGATGTCTTGGCCACCAAATGTGCCTGATCTGTACCCACTGGAACATCGGACGCCAGCAGCGTGCCTGTGAACTACCATCCCGTAATTTGCGGGAAATGCTGGACCTGTGCGTAGACATCTGATTCTACGTACTTCTAGAATCCTGTCAAGGACTTGTAGAATCCATGCCAAGCATAATCTCTGTTGTAGTGCGATTGAAAATTGGAAAAAGATGCCATGAAACAAGTGGTCCTAATATTTGGGCTTATCGGTGTAATGTCCCAGAAAATTTTTCTCCCTCTCGTCGGGTACGAATGGAAATGAAAGCTATAGGCGCGCAATGTTGAAGCTAGGCATGTGGGAAAGAGCAATTACTGACATCACCGCTTGGATCTTGTGTCACCTTAGGAAAGGTAGGACAGGCCTGGTCTCTACTGCAGTCTGCAGGGGTTCTTCGTTTAAGTGAAACATTTGAGGAATCTATCAGAGCAAAGCCACGTTTGTCAGACTCTGCGGTTGTATGTGATCCAGTCGTGTGGCACCTTGCTTTGCAGTCATGAAGAGATTAGTAAATAAAAAGACCGGTGTGCAATGATTCAGTAAAACCACTGAAAATACTTTCGAAATAAGATGGTTGATTCCTAACAATGGTGACAAACATACCGGTAAACATACAGGCAATTCTGTCACTACTTCCTGAATTTTTCAGATATACTAGGTCTTACATCCAAGAAGTGCCTGTTTCCTTGCCATTCAGCACTGTAGGTCGAAACCTACTGCAGGTGATTCATTAGTGGCATGGTTGAGATTTTTCTTTAAATCCAAAATCCATATTGGACCAAACGATGGTTAGAACCACTTCAGGTGTGTCAAGGCTATAAATATGTCCTGTTCATAAATCTACTCCTAAACTGTATAGTGGCTTTGCAATATCTTTGTGTTCGGCTTTCTCATATTTCATACAGATGTATAAAATTAATCGCCTAGCTTAATCCAGATCCCAAACGCAGAACATACTACATCTATTTGTTTACCGTAACACAATAAATTCGGTATGTTTTTGGAAAATTCATCGTATCACGTAAAATAACATTTAAAATTTTTTATCGTACTGATTTCGAATATGAATGCCTTTTCTTAAGTTCGGTCGCTGAGGCTTTGGAGCATGTCTTCATAGGTTACGACTGGAATGCTTCTCTTAATCGCCCTCTCATTTCGTTGAGTTGATTCAACATCTTTAGAATTGTCAGCATTGAGGGCAAATTTAGAGTTTTGGAAGTGTGTGAATACTGCTTGGATCACATGACGTCGATATATGGGGTTTTTGGAGACTTTTATCCCTCTTTTGGCCAAAACCTGGAATACAAAAACGATGCTACTATTCACTGCATTGTCCCGTACAATGTACCGTTTATCTGACAAGAAGAATTTTAGCAAGCAGTAGTTTGCGGACTTCTGTATAGACTATCATTTTGTCCAAGGTGTACGAATCCAAATGAATAATTTGCCGAAAATCGGAAAAAAATATTAGCATGGTCACTTTTATTTTCGCATGAGCTATCTTGGGGCTGACTTCGTCGACGGATCGTATTCCCTCTTGGCAACCTCAAAGGAGTTACGATTCCTGTATACGCTTAGACGTCAGCGAGTTTGAAACAAACATCGCACCAACATTTCGTACATGAATTCCTCCATCAGCCAAGCGGCAGGTGCGCATCCTCTCTGCCGTGACTGAAGCAGCAAATATGAGAGCAAGGTACAGTCCTTAATTTAGAACTTAAGGCTATTAAAATATGGCTCCACCTGCACAATGCATAATCATGCACTGCTAACCACAATGTTGCATGGGATTTAGATGGAGGGGCGTTTGAGTTGGGTATTGTGCAGAAATGGTTTCAGTTTTAACAACACTTTACTTCACACGCAGAATATGGATACAGAAAACATCAATCACTATGGAAAAAAATTTATTCTTTGTAATCCAAATAAGCCATAACAGCAAATAAAAGCACAAGATTTCTCCTTAAAAAAGGTAGTATACAAATAATGTGTCCCTACGACAGGAGGCCAAATAAAACAGAACAAGCAGCAGCATACTACGTCGGCCATCAATAGAAGCGACACTAGCAAGCCCTTGTACTGCAGATTAAGTCTACTCATTAAACAATATAGCTGCTAATTACTCTTTGCTCTTTAACTACTGATTACACACAATCACAGAGACATCAATCGCTAACACTACGCAGATACTAACAATTACCTGTGAACGAATATCATCCGCTCAAACATTTGATAGATCCGTCATGTAAGACACGTAACAGTTACCAGAACACCTAAGGCGGCGCCTCGGGGGTCAGCTGTCCTGCAGCAGCTGCACTCTTGTGACACCAGTGCTGTATTCCCCAGAACATGCCGTTCGATGCGGCACAGCTTAGAACTTGCGTTGGTATTAAAACTGATCTGTAATTGATGCTTCATCTGCTGAACTAACTATTCCTGTGTGTACTACACACAGTGTAAAGCATTACAATTTAGGCGCAGAACCTAAGCCATGGAAGCAGAGGTAGTTGCTATATTGTAAAAGATGCTGAACCAGATGTTATGGCACAGATGGCGTTTGCATTACCACCTTGCACCTTGAGTGATTTATAAGAGTTAGCGCACCAGGTAGCGTGCTGACATCGTATAGATGGTCGCGCTCACAAGCTGTTGCTCTTCGTCGAAATGTCTTGGCTCAAACTCGTCCAGGAGTTGAACCGCACGTGTCGCAGTACACTCCAAAATTATACACTTGTGACCCTACGGTTAAATTGTCTTGATGATGGCAAGTTCGCGAAATACAAAGTTAACATAAAGTATGATAACAGTAATAATAATATCGGGAACTAAATTAACGACCCATAAATGATGTAGGCCACACAGTTGCGATTTGGTTAGAATAATGTTTATTCAAGAAGCAAACTAATAGCGAAAGTGGTCGTTTCTAGTATTACTGTTACACTCGAGAGCATATCCATTTGACACCGTTCGATCATTCACAGTCTCATGGGGAAATACAAGTCCAATACTCTACCTCGTTATCTACGCGAAAAGTTAAGAGTTCACACCAGGTGCGCGGCAGCTCACCGCTCAAAGACTAGGTCCCGCGATACCACACAACGCGAAATGTTTTAAGTCGTTTCACTTCCTATCTGACTAAGGACCAACCGTCCGCTTTCGCGTCTGCATCCGAATTGTGCCTTTGGTGTCTCCAGCCGAAATGTCCACCTTCGCGTTTTTACCAGCACTGTCCTCTGCCCGTCTCCGACCTCGGGATAGAGAAACAATTAAAATCGCTCAAAAGAGGAAAGGCCTCTGGACCTGATGGGATACCATTTCAATTTTACACAGAGTACGCGAAGGAACTTGCCCCCTTTCTTGCAGCGGTGTACCGTAGGTCTCTAGAAGAGCATAGCGTTCCAAAGGATTGGAAAAGGGCACAAGTCATCCCCGTTTTCTAGAAGGGACGTCGAGCAGATGTGCAGAACTATAGACCTTTATCTCTAACGTCGATCAGTTGTAGAATTTTGGAGCACGTATTGTGTTCGAGTATAATGACTTTTCTGGAGACTAGAAATTGTTGGGATCAGCATGGGTTTCGAAAAAGACGGTCATGTGAAACCCAGCTCGCGCTATTCGTCCACGAGACTCAGAGGGCCATAGACACGGGTTCACAGGTAGATGCCGTGTTTCTTGACTTCCGCAAGGCGTTCGATACAGTTCCCCACAGTCGTTTAATGAACAAAGTAAGAGCATATGGACTATCAGACCAATTGTGTGATTGGATTGAGGAGTTCCTAGATAACAGGACGCAGCATGTCATTCAATGGAGAGAGGTCTTCCGAAGTAAGAGTGGTTTCAGGTGTGCCGCAGGGGAGTGTCATAGGACCGTTGCTATTCACAATATACATAAATGACCTTGTGGATGACATCGGAAGTTCACTGAGGCTTTTTGCGGGTGATGCTGTGGTGTATCGAGAGGTTGTAACAATGGAAAATTGTACTGAAATGCAGGAGGACCTGCAGCGAATTGACGCATGGTGCAGGGAATGGCAATTGAATCTCAATGTAGACAAGTGTAATGTGCTGCGAATACACAGAAAGATAGATCCTTTATCATTTAGCTACAAAATAGCAGGTCAGCAACTGGAAGCAGTTAATACCATAAATTATCTGGGAGTACGCATTAGGAGTGATTTAAAATGGAATGATCATATAATGTTGATCGTCGGTAAAGCAGATGCCAGACTGAGATTCATTGGAAGAATCCTAAGGAAATGCAATCCGAAAACAAAGGAAGTAGGTTACAGTACGCTTGTTCGCCCACTGCTTGAATACTGCTCAGCATTGTGGGATCCGTACCAGATAGGGTTGATAGAAGATATAGAGAAGATCCAACGGAGAGCAGCGCGCTTCGTTACAGGATCACAATATACATAAATGACCTTGTGGATGACATCGGAAGTTCACTGAGGCTTTTTGCGGGTGATGCTGTGGTGTATCGAGAGGTTGTAACAATGGAAAATTGTACTGAAATGCAGGAGGACCTGCAGCGAATTGACGCATGGTGCAGGGAATGGCAATTGAATCTCAATGTAGACAAGTGTAATGTGCTGCGAATACACAGAAAGATAGATCCTTTATCATTTACGGAGAAGATATATAAACTCCAGTGGAAGACTCTGCAGGAGAGACGCTCAGTAGCTCGGTACGGGCTTTTGTCAAAGTTTCGAGAACATACCTTCACCGAAGAGTCAAGCAGTATATTGCTCCCTCCTACGTATATCTCGCGAAGAGACCATGAGGATAAAATCAGAGAGATTAGAGTCCACACAGAGGCATACCGACAATCCTTCTTTCCACGAACAATACGAGACTGGAATAGAAGGGAGAACCGATAGAGGTACTCAAGGTACCCTCCGCCACACACCGTCAGGTGGCTTGCGGAGTATGGATGTAGATGTAGATGTAGACACCGAACATCTTCGCTCAACTAACTAGCGCAGCTCTCTTTCCTGATGCCGTCCATCTGGTTGACTACAGCTTATTCTACATTACATTACATTTTAACATATTTCAATAATCAAGGCTTGACCACTTTCACGTTCTAAATAAAGTAACAATAATATCCATTACATAGTTAATTTTGTATTCCTTTACATAAAACCAATACAATTTCCTTCTTAGCTTTGATTGTCACGGCCAGTAGCCTTGCACCAGTTTGCATTCTGATAAATAAATAAAGAACAAAAGTAACTGTTATGCACTAAACTTTACAACAAATATTCTATTACGTAATGGTTCAATAAGGCGTTATGCTGTCATTGTGTGGAGGAAATGATGATTAATGCTTAACTGTTAATACTTCTAATTTAAATTTTCTATAGTTTTTAAACAAATAAAGGTACAGAGTTTATATTTACAACATTTGTCATTTTAACGATGCTCTTCTATATGAAATGTCGATCGTAAAGATCGACCGAAGCGTCCAAATTTTAGCATTCAGGTCGGTGTTACAAAACTTGTTAATTTCACGTGAACAGTAAGTCCTCAGCTATTATAGATATGATCAATACTGAAGGTCTATTGGGATCTTCTTGAAAATTTATGGGGACTGGCAGGTTAAAATTACTGTGGCTTCATTCCCTGCAGTATTACAGAATTAAATAGTTTTCATTAATGTTTATCTTTATGGGCGATCTTAGGTCCACCATATTTAAAACTGCTACGTCTCCTTGGTCGCAAAAGCTTTCTACTGGGTTTTCCTATGACCTAGGTTCTCGTCTGTATTACTCGCACACTACAGCGCTAAGGCCTCAATAGACAATAGACGCCTGTGAGTTTCCCCATCTCGTTGTGAACCTGCGTCCTTTGTGGCATCCGGTCCTGGATTACAGGGTCTGTTTCATTCCTGAAGGCTGACTTTTTCGGCCATATAGTTAAATGAGAGGGAAATGCTCATTAACTCACAAGGTGGAGAGATTTCGGTATACAGAAAACATTAGTGAATACTGTAGATGTCAAAGGGAGACACATAAGGTAGACTGGAGACCTCCTGCCAAGATTTATGGGGCCTTTAGAATTTTGTAGCTTGTTACCGTTCTGCTAAGGCATATAGGGCAGCCATCGCTCAGCTCAACAGTTTTTTTTTTTTTTTTTTTTGTTGAATTATCAGTCTAATCAGTCTGATGTAGCTCAACGCCAATTCCTCTCCTGTACCAACCTACTTACATCAGATTATGACTTACAACCTACTTCCTATTTACCTGTTGGATGTATTCCAATCCCTGTCTTCTTCTACTGATTTTACAATCCACTGCTCTCTCCAGTACCATGGATGCTTTTCACAGGTGGCTTAACACGTGTCTTCTCGTTCTGTCCCTTTTTCTTCTCAGTGTTTACCGTTCGTTCCTTTCTCTGATAATTCTGCAAAGAACCTGATCATAATTTATTTCATCAGTCCCTCTAACTTTCTCTATCCATCCTTTGCACCACACTTGAAATGCTTTGATTCTCTTCTGTTCCGGTTTTCCATAGTTCATGATTCTCCACCAAACATGCAAAGCTCTAAACATACAGTCTCGGAATTTTCACCCTCAAAGTAAGGCCTATTCCTGATAGCTGTACGCTTCTCTTCGACAGAATGCCCTTCATTCCTCTTATAGCCTGCTTTATGCCCTCCTCGCTTGAGACATCGTGGGTTAATTTGTTTCAAATGTACCAGAGTTCCTTAACTTTCTCTACTTACTGATCACCAGTTTTGAAGTTAATTTCTCGCTATTGTCATTTCTGCTACTCTTCCTTACTTTCATGTACTCAGAATCCGTATTTTGTACTCATTAGCATTGTATGGTAGTGAAACGTGGACTGTGGGAAAACCGGAACAGAAGAGAATCGAAGCATTTGAGATGTGGTGCTATAGACGAATGTTGAAAATTAGGTGGACTGATAAGGTAAGGAATGAGGAGTTTCTACGCAGAATCGGAGAGGAAAGGAATATGTGGAAAACAATGATAAGGAGATGGGACAGGATGATAGGACATCTGCTAAGACATGAGGGAATGACTTCCATGGTACTAGAGGGAGCTGTAGAGGGCAAAAACTGTAGAGGAAGACGGAGATTGGAATATGTCAAGCACATAATTGAGGACGTAGGTTGCAAGTGCTACTCTGAGATGAAGAGGTTAGCACAGGAAAGGAACTCATGGCGGGCCGCATCAAACCGGTCAGTAGACTGATGACAAAAAAAAAGGCCATTTCAGGATCAACAGATCCTGTAATTCTTCTTCAGTTTCGCTGAGGATAGAAATTTCATCAGTGATTCTTATCATTGACGTCCTTTCAACCTGGATTATAACCTCACTCTTGAATCTTCCTTTTATTTCCGACATTACTCCTTGGATTTACACACTGACGGACTAGGGGTGAAAGACTGCATACTTGTCTTACATCCTTTTAAATTCTAGATATCCGTTCTTGGTCGAACAATCTTATTGTATCCTCTTGGTTCTTGTACGTATTGTATATTACTTGTCTTCCTCTCGTCTTCAGTTTCCTTTTCCAGTCTTCTGCGTATTATTCTTCTCAGCACCTTAGATGCATGCGGTGTTAAACCGACTGTGTGATAGGTTTCACATATATCAGCTCTTACTATCTTCGGAACTGAGTGTCTGATTTATTTTCGGGAGTCTGATAGTATGTCGCCAGCCTGAACACCAACTCTCCCCTACATACTTTTGTTGCTTCATCTATCACATCATCAGACAAGTTCTTCACTCATAGGAGCCGTCAGTGGAATTCCCATTGCGCTCTTCATGTTACTCCCCTTGCTTTTAATTTCACACGAGGTCGTTATAACTTTCTGTATGCTGAGTCAGTCTTTCCGACAATTGCTTCATTTTCTACGATTAATCTTGTAGTCATTACACCCTGGTTTCCCTGCAGTTCTTATGTTTTCCATTTGTAACTGATTTAGATTGATGCAATACTATCGTTCTTTTCGTCGCAAGTTGAAGTATTTCTTCTATTAAGAAGGTTTCTTGGCATTTGCCTTCCTAGTAATTATGCTTGTCTTTCCAACAGCTGTGACCGCCCTTTTTAACTGGATTGTCTCCTGTGGTATTCCTTATCGCAGTATCCCCATCTTCAGCAAACTTCAGTGTGCCGCATTCTATAATTTGAAACATAGCTGCTCTCCAGGAACGGTGCATGTAGGAACTTAATAGGATTGGAAAATAACGGCAAGCAATTGCAGCATTAAAGGTTTATTAACCGTTTACCATGAGTTCGAAAGATTTAAATATGTCTTATTCAAAAGTGAACGGACTCATAGAAACACACACTGACAAAAACAGATGTTGAATATGTGATTCTACGAGTCTACTCCCTTCTGAAATGGACAAATTTATATTTGTCGAAATCATGATAAAGGTTAATAGACCTATAATTCTGCAACTAGTTGGCTGTTAATGTCTAATATTTTTAACACAGATGGTTTGATACAAATGTCTTAAACTTCAGTTTATTTTCCATCAGGACTAAATTGTCGTCCGAATATATGTGTGCTCCAGGATCCGCCTTACAATAAATATCTTATTTCGGAATCTCTGTCTGACCTTGACGTAACCCGTGTCTCCAGACCTATTCCACGTATGCCTCCTCTTCTTGTGATTCTGTAACACAGTAATCACAATTAGTATCTGAGATTTACTGAAGATTTTAGTTAGTCTTTTACTCTCATTCCTACTGGGAAGCCCACATTCTCCAGCAACCCTTTCTTCTGCTACTTTCCCTAGAACAATATTCCAGTTCCCACGATTATTATGTCAGGTCATTAGACAAGTCCTCCCCCTGACAGAGACCTTCAGTATACTCTTTCCCAACTCTCTGCAATCCAGTTCTCCGAGGTTTTTAAATATTCATATTCCTTTGTGTACTGAATTATACGTTCTTTATGCTCATATACTTTCTTTTCATCTTCAGTTTGCGGCATCCGCCATACATACTTCACTTACTGCGGTCGCCTTATCATACGTTATGTGTGTATATATATATATATATATATATATATATATATATATATATATATATATATATAACGTATGATAGTAATCCGTCCCGATTACTACCTATTTTCCTAACTGAAGCTTTGGGTAGGAAACCCAATGAAGACGACAACGATCGGAGGCAAGACATTAGTGACTGGTTTCTGAACTAAGAGACAACTGAGTATTAAAAAGGCAGAGGAAAGTTTGTGTACCGTGAAAACTGTCTGTTATAATTTCATACTTACAAATATCATTTTTCACGTTTGTGTTGTGCTGAGGGAAGACTTGAACCAACGACCTCTCGTTTCGCAGCTACTCACGCTAACCACGCGACAACGGCGCTCCTGAGCTCACACTATCCCTGATGTACTCAGTTTGTATATTTTGCTTATTTTTTTCGTAGTTCTTCGCAACTTCTTCCTGTTTTCTCGATTGATCTGTGTTCAGTTTTTCAAGCCCTACCCACTGTGCCAACTTATAACTAAATCTGATGGGGGTGCGATGGGGAGGTTCCCTTGTAAGTGTCCTCACAATAAAACGTAGTCTTTGATTAACCTTCCTCACAAGTTGTTCGTAATAGTAATTCCTAGGAATTTGGTGGAATTTACGGCCTTTACATTTGACTGACACATTGTGTATCCGAAGTTTAACGGATTCTTTTTAGCACTCCTGTGGATGACCTCACACTTTTCGTTATTTAGGGGCAATTGCAAACTTTCTCACCATACACATATCTTTTCTCAATTGCTTTGCAATTTGTTTTCATCTTCTGATGGCTTTGTAAGTCGATAAACGACAGCGTCAAACGAGCTAGTTGTGGTTCACAAAACCGATGATTGCTATATCCATGTTGACTATGTGTCAATAGACCGTTTTCTTCGCGGTAACTCACAATATTCGAACACAATATATGTTACAAATTCTTGCTGCATATCGACATTAATGATATGGGCCTGTAATTTAGGGCATTACTCTAACTGCCTTTCTTGAATAATGGTGTGACCTGTGCCACTTTCCAGTCTTTGGGTACGGATATTTCGTCATTACATCTCTTTTCCATTCAGATAGAGCTTTGTATTAAAATGAGACAGCCAGCCAGAATGTAGTTGCAACAAACAAATAAAGTAATTTGAACTACTGGCCATTAAGTTGCTACACCACGAAGATGATGTGCTACAAGCGCGACATTTAACCGACAGGAAGAAGATTCTGTGATATCCAAATCCTTAGCTTTTCAGAGCATTCACGCAAGAAGGGAGCCGGTTGCGACACCTACAACGTGCTGACTTGAGGTAAGTTTCCAACCGATCTCTCATACATAAACAGCAGTTGACCGGCGTTGCCTGGTGAAACGTTGTTGTGATGCCTCGTATAAGGAGAAATGAGTACCATCGCGTTTCCGACTCCGATAAAGGTCGGATTGTAGCCTATCGCGATTGCGGTTTATCGTATCGCGACATTGCTGCTCGCGTTGGTCGAGATCCAATGACTGTTAGCAGAATACGAATTCGGTAGGTTCGGAGGGTAATACGGAACGCCGTGCTGGATCCCAACGGCCTCGTATCATTAGCAGTCGAGATGACAGGCATGCGCACGGCTGTAACGGATTGTGCAGCCACGTCTCGATCCCTGAGTCAACAGATGGGGACGTTTGCAGGACAACAACCATCCGTACGAACAGTTCGACGACGTTTGCAGCAGCATGCACTATCAGCTCGGAGACCATGGATGCGGTTACCCTTGACGCTGCATCACAGACAGGAGCGCCTGCGATGGTAAACACAACGACGAACCTGGGTGCACGAATGGCAAAACGTAATGTTATTCAGATGAATCCAGGTTCTGTTTACAGCATCATGATGGTCGCATCCGTGTTTGGCGACATCGCGGTGAACGCACATTGCCAGCGTGTGTTCGTCATCGACATACTGGCGTATCACCCGGCTTGATGGTATGGGGTGCCATTGGTTACACGTCTCGATCACCTCTCGTTCGTATTGACGGCACTTTGAACAGTGGACATTCCATTTCAGATGTGTTACGACCCGTGGCTCAACACTTCATTCGATTCCTGCGAAACCCTACATTTCAGCAGGATAATGCACGACCGCATGTTGCAGGTCCTGTAGCGGGCCTTTCTGGATACAGAAAATGTTCGACTGCTGCCCTTGCCAGCACATTCTCCAGATCTCTCACCAATTGAAAACGTCTGGTCAATGGTAGCCGAGCAACTGGCTCGTCATAATACGCCAGTCAGTACCCTTGATGAACTGTGGTATCGTGTTGAAGCCGCATGGGCAGCTGTACCTGTACACGCCACCCAAGCTCTGTTTGACACAATGCCCAGGCGCACCAAGGCCGTTATTACGGCCAGAGGTGCTTGTTCTGGGTACTGATTTCTTAGGATCTATGCACCCAATCTGCGTGAAAATGTACTCACTTGTCAGTTCTGGTATAATATATTTGTCCAATGAATATCCGTTTATCATCGGCATTTCTTCTTGGTGTAGCAATTTTAATGGCCAGTAGTGTAATGCTGTCATCATCATGACGAAATGGCCTCACGCCAGCATGCTCCTCAACGAATTTCTGATAAGTGTCACTCGAAATAAATTTGACAAATAGCGAGTACTGCACAAAGTCCAACTGGAACGTGTCTACTACATCTTTGGGCCATTTCAAATCCTCAAAAATCCACTATAATTTCAAACTCCGTCGGTCGCAATGCAGTGCGATCGAAAACGCACTGAACGCTGTTCGCTCTATTAACTGTCGGCATCGTACTTACAACAGTTATAAAGAAACAAACGTTAACAGCGCTCGCACACGCTGCTCAGCTCTTCACCTCATCGCTGCTCGTGACGTAAACACTGGCCCGCGCTACCGCCCGTCACCGCGCGATGTGCACTGACCGACTGCCTGAACACGACTGATCTGAGCTACCCGCGCACGACTCACCTCACAGTTTTAATTCCTCCTATACCTCGTCTGCTACCTTCCAAACTTCACCGAAGCTCTCCTGCATACCTTGCAGAACCAGCTTTCCTGGAAGAAGGGATACTGCGGAGACATGGCATAGCCACAGCCTGGGGGATGTTTCCAGATTGAGATTTTCACTCTGCACCGGAGGGTGCGTTGATATGAAACTTTTCTGGCAGATTAAAACTTGTGCCGTAGAGAGACTTGAACTCGGGACCTTTGCCTTTCGCGGGCAAGTGGTCGTGGGTCATAATTGGGTAGCTAAGTTGGTAGAGCACTTGCCCGCGAAAGGCAAAGTTCCCAAGTTCGAATCTCGGTCTGGCACACAGTTTTAATCTGCCAGGAAAATTTCATATCAGCGCACACTCCGCTGCAGAGTGAAAATATCATTCTGGACACACAATGACTGAAATCAATGTACTGTAATATTCTTGTTTACAATACTAATGCCGTTGTTGTTGAACAAATGCTGCGGAATCCCTGCTCCAGGAGTTTCTTTTCGTTTAAAATGACCATGGTATCTAAAATATTTTCTTTTTTGTTTTCCGACAAAAGTATAATGCGGCTGTTATGTGACTATTGGAACACCTAGCTTAATGGACTGTTACAATTTGGTGGCATGTGCTCAGATCAAAAGGGATGCTGGTTTGCCGATTTAATGATTAACTTTTAGTCGTTCTTTGCTTAGAATGATCAGTACTATACTATAGCCACACAGAGTTTCTCTGGCTGCGTAGCCTCGTTGACATGTTTCAGCGAATGAACTCGATAATATCTCTCTGAATGGCGCTGCCCTTGAACGGTTTGTCAGAAGTAACAAGGGGAGTCCAGATTCTTCCCAGTGAACAGGGCGAGGTGGCTGCTATAACTTTCTGAGGTAACTTACCGCTGGGTAAAATTAGTAACACTTCAAGTGTGAAGGTTTCAGGAATAGTAATTCCCATTTCCCTGCACAGCAGCAGGTCTCTCCAAATTCGACAGTGAACGGCTGGACAGCTTGTCGGTTCTGGTAATTTCTGGAGCAAATTCCACGCTAAGCCGCCGCTGCCGCCGCTGGAAGAGCAACAAGTACAAAGCCGCCGACTGACGCCTGGGCGACTGCAGTATGGGCGGAGGTGAGGCTCCAGCGTGCGAGCTGCTTGGCGGCGGAGCCTAACTCGATTGCCAAGTTCGGACGCCACTTTGCGGCATAATAAGCTGGAGTGCACGCCGCCAAGAGGCCTCCGCCCGCTCTGCGATCCATTAGTAGCACCTCCCCAAACCCACCTCTCTCTCTCTCTCTCTCTCTCTCTCTCTCTCT
This sequence comes from Schistocerca serialis cubense, assembly GCF_023864345.2. Lineage (NCBI taxonomy): Eukaryota > Metazoa > Arthropoda > Insecta > Orthoptera > Acrididae > Schistocerca > Schistocerca serialis. Next base: position 353,472,616 of record NC_064643.1, read on the forward strand.
CTCTCCTTGGAGGTGAAAGCAGTTCCTTGGCAATCTACTTCAGGCTTTCTTTTGTTCGTCATTTGATCAGATTCACATGAAGAGCTGATACGCAATACTGGAGAATGTGCGGTATGATTTTCTTACGGTGCATGCCATGTGAGCAGGCCAGGGTGGCCGACTGGTTCTAGGCGCTATATTCTGGAACCGCGCGACCGCTACGATCGCACGTACGAATCCTGCCTCGGTCATGGATCTGTGTGATGTCCTTAGATTAGTTAAGTTTAAGTAGTTCTAAGTTCTAGGGCTTTGATGACCTCAGAAGTCAAGTCTCATAGTGTTCAGAGCCATTTGAACCATTTTTTATACCACGTGAAATGAATTACCGGAATGCAGCCGGGTGACGTCATCAGCATGTTATGCCCTTAGAATGCTATCATCAGTGTGTAACATGCAGTGTGTTTTAGTTTTTATACTGTTCATATACACACTCAGTTCTTAGCTATGGCATTCTCTTTTAGGGAACAAATACACAAAATATGAACACAAATTTCAAACTCCAGAAAAGAGCATTAAAAATAATAACCAAAACTAGTAGTCCAGCTCATTGTGAAGAACAGTGGGGATTTTAACTGCTCCGTGTGAATACATTTACCAGTAAGTTTTACACATCAAAAATTACCACACAGACAGCTCTGTACATGGCCATGGAACAAGAGCTGGACTCAACTTACCTTTAGCAATAAAAAATAAACACAAAACTCAAAACACCATTTTCTACCTAGGAACAAAACTGTACAATTAATTACAAAAAGAGATTAAATAAATTGCAAAAGCATACTTCTTTAAAAAGGCAACTAAAAAGTACCTGTTATACAATACATTATATACATTGAAGGATTACTTAGATAAAAGAAATTAGGGGTTTGGTAAAAAAAAGTAATAGAAATAAATAATAATAGTGACGATAAAACAACCCACATTCCATATAACACCTTCGCACTATGTTTTTCTTTTCTTTATTCCTTTTCTAGGAAAACTAACCCCTTAGCTATGCATGGCCAACGGCCTCGCCGCTATGGTAACGCCGGTTCCCGTCAGATCACCGAAGTTATGCGCAGTTGGGCTGGGCTAGCACTTGGATGGGTGACCATCCGGTCTGCCGAGCTCTGTTGGCAAACGGGGTGCACTCAGCCCTTGTGAGGCAAACTGAGCAGCTACTTGATTGAGAAGTAGCAGCTCCGGTCTCGTAAACTGACATACAGCCGGGAGAGCGATCTGCTGACTACATGCCCCTTCATATCCTTATCCAGTGACGCCTGTGGGCTGAGGATCACACTGCGGCCAGTCGGTGCCATTGGGCGTTCCTGGCCTATTCCGACGGAGATTAGTTTACTTTAAGATATGCATCGAATAATACTAACACCTCTTTCTCTTTCTGAACTCAACATCTCACTCAGTGCTAACTCATGTTTTCAGGACAGTAAATGGGAAGTTACGGTACATAACATGGCGTTAAATCACCAGTGCGTGTGTGTGTTTGCGTGTATAGTGAGTGAAGTGTTATGAAACAATGAGTGTACAGTGTGTGCAGTGACTCATAGTGAGGTATGAGTGAACAATGTAGCATTACAATAATTAATGACTTATTTGTAAAAGAACCAGGAGTAAATCTAATGAATGTCTTCAACTAGAAGTCTGTAAATGTATGTGTATGCGAATTAGCTTAATTTAAATTGATCTAAACTTGTAAATACTTTGAAATGTCCTAAATCCTTGTAAAAAGAGACCTACAGATGAAAAATCTACTACTAGTACTACTACTACTACTACTACTACTACTACATCTACAAACGCCGGTATTCCGACAAGTGCACAGCCTGTCATATTCCAGGCCAAACTGCAGCAAGTGAGAGCTGTCCGGGAGAATTGAAATATCTGTCTACAGAGCAATTCCGCAAAGATAATACACACACACACACACATACACACACACACACACACACACACACACACACACACACACATACACATGTCCGCTCGCACACACTGTAAACACTAGCGCCACCACACAACCAAAGATGACCGACACCTCGACACCTGAAATTATCAATAGTGAAAATTAGTGAGCAACGGGTGGGGTAGCGTTAACCTGTCCCTCTATTTTTTATTTTTATTTGTTTGTTTATTTATTTTGGACAAGCGGGAGAGCAGGAGCCCACTCAGAATTTGAGTCAGATTTGTTTAAATTCTGCTTGGAATCCTGCTCTCCCCTTATAAAAGAAAAAAAAAAGGAAGTAGAGGGACAGTTATATATTATATATTTTCGCCACCGATAACTCCCGAAGCCTGTCATCTTTGGTTATGTGGTGGCGCTAGCGCTGTATGCTGTGTTTCAGGATTTGCTCTGCGAAGTGAGGTTTTAAATTACCTTGCACAGGACTAACTTGCTGCAGGTTTTTCTTGAAAATGACATTGTGTGCTCCTGTCGAATTATCGGTGGTTGTTGACGACGTATCCCGACTGCGTTCCCGGAAGCTATTTCAAATACTGCAGACGCATATAGCTCGTATCCACTCTCGTCGTTATACAAGAGGTGTTAAGTAAGTACTGCAAAACTTTTTTTCTGAAGGCATATTGGTTTTACTCTGGTTCCCTGACACTGTACTATTACCCACTTTCTGGCTAAAGAACCCTGGTTTTAAACATTATCTCCGTTCAGTGTGAAGGTCTTACATCACCTTACCAGAGGGCCTTTATAGTCGGATGGTAAACCTCCACCAGTCGACGTCGGAACCACCGTCTTGCCACATCAGTAACGTCTCCATCAACTACGTACTTCCTTCTGCGGAATGCATCCTTCATTGGGCCAAACAGATGTAAGTCGGAAGGTGTGAGGTCCAAGATGAAGGACTGATGAGGTAGAACAGTCCAGTGAAGTTCTGTAAGCTCCTCTCGGGCGTTGCGTTGTCATCGAGAGGGAGAGTTGTTTTGCTTTTTTGAGGAGACGCACACGCTGCATCAATTTCTTCAGTTTACTGAGCTACAATACGCTTCAGAGTTGATTGTTGCACCATGAATGAGGACATCAAACAGAATAACCTCTTCAAAGTCCCAGAACGCCGTCGCTATGACTTTATCGGCTGAGCGTGCGACTTTGAACTTTTTCTTGGGGGGTGAGGTTATGCGTCGCCACGCCAGGGATTGCTGTTTCGTTTCCGGTTGGAAGTATTGAACCTATTACAGACGCCTCCCCCAACCACACAACATGCTTTTCTTCGCTGCCAGGTGTCTGTGGACACTCTGCAAGCGCCTGTGAATAACTGTGACACACTGCTTAACCACCAAAAGAAAGTCAATGAAACCTCTTTTCAAGTTAGAACTGCAGCAAATAAGCACTGTACAAGAGAATTTAAAAGCTCACTTTGTACAGAAATTCCGGAAAGGTAAATCACACATACATGCACACACTTACACACGTCCACTGTTAACACTAGCGTCACCACATAACCAAAGAACATCGACGTCAGAGTGTATTGACAATGAAAACTTATAAGCAACGGGTAAGGTACACTACTGGCCATTAAAATTGCTGCACCAAGAAGAAATGCAGATGATAAACGGGTATTCATTGGACAAATATTTTATACTAGAACTGACATGTGATTATATTTTCACGAAATTTGGGTGCATCGATCCTGAGAAATCAGTACCCGGAACAACCACCTCTGGCCTTGATACGCCTGGGCATTGAGTCAGAGCTTCGATGGCGTGTACAGGTACAGCTGCCCACGCGGCTTCAACACGATACCACAGTTCATCAAGAGTAGTAACTGCCGTATTGTGACGAGCCAGTTGCTCGGCCACAATTGACAAGACGTTTTCAATTGGAGAATGTGCTGGCCAAGGCAGCAGTCGAACATATTCTATATCCAGAAAGGCCCGTACAGGACCTGCAACATACGGTCGTGCAATATCCTGCTGAAATGTAGGGTTTCACATTGACCGAATGAAGGGTGGAGCCACGGGTCGTAACACATCTGAAATGTAACGTCCACTGTTCAAAATGCCGTCAATGCGAACAAGAGGTGACCGAGACGTGTAAAAAATGGTACCCCATACCATCACGCCGGGTGATATGCCAGTATGGCGATGACGAATACACGCTTCCAATGTGCGTTCACCCCGATGTCACCAAACACGGATGCGACCATCATGATGCTGTAAACCGAACCTGGATTCGCCTGAAAAAATGAGGTTTTGTCATTCGTGCACCCAAATTCAAGGGTAACAGCAACCATGGTTTCCGAGCTGATAGTCCATGCTGCTGCAGACGTCGTCGAACTGTTCGTGCAGATGGTTGTTGTCTTGCAAACTTCTCCATCTGTTGACTCAGGGATCGAGACGTGGCTGCGCGATCGGTTACAGCCATGCGGATAAGATGCCTGTCATCTCGACTGCTAGTGATACGAGGCCGTTGAGATCCAGCACGGCGTTCCGTATTGCCCTCCTGAACCCACCGATTCGTTATTCTGGTAACAGTCATTGGATCTCGACCAACGCGAGCAGCAATGTCGCGATACGATAAACCGCAATCGCAATGGGCTACAATCCAACCTTTATCAAATTCGGAACCGTGATGGTACGCATTTCTCCTCGTTACACGACGCATCACAACAACGTTTCACAAGGCAAAGTTGGTCAACTGCTGTTTGTGTATGAGAAATCGGTTGGAAACTTTCCTCATGACAGCACGTTGTAGGTGACGCCACCGGCGCCCACCTTGTGTGAATTCTCTGAAAAGCTAATCATTTGCATATCACTGCATCTTCTTCCTGACTGTTAAATTTTGCATCTGTAGCACGTCATCTTCGTCGTGTAGCAGTTTTAATGGCCAGTAGCTTCGCATTAACACTTTCCCTATGTTTCTTGACAAGACAGAGAGCAGATATAATGGTTCAAATGGCTCTGAGCACTATGGGACTCAACTGCTGAGGTCATTAGTCCCCTAGAACTTAGAACTAGTTAAACCTAACTAACCTAAGGACATCACAAACATCCATGTCCGAGGCAGGATTCGAATCTGCGACCGTAGCGGTCTTGCGGTTCCAGACTGCAGCAGGGAGCAGATATCCACATGGAATTAAAGCCCGATTTGTCAAAAACCGGGGAAGACCGATAATGCTGTCTCACACGTTGGTTATTACTTTCGCTATCGGTAAAGTATGGCTTCGGTCATCTTAGGTTGATTGGTGTTTACAGTGTGTATGTATGAGGTTATTTCTACAGATTTCTTGTGCAAAGTGAGTTTTTAAATTCCCTTGCACATGGCTTACTTGCTGTAGGTTTGTCCTGAAAATGGGAGTGTGAGAAGCTGTCAAAATGTCGAATACATCTCCCGGATGAATTCCTGTACATTATTTGAAATACTGGATATGCAACAGGCTCTTATATGCATTCCTGTACATTATTTGAAATACTGGATATGCAACAGGCTCTTATCGATTCTTCACATTCTATTTATCTCGTACTTTCACACTGCGCACATTATACGCTTTGTTCAGAGAAGTGTCGAATGCGTTGTAGTAGTAAGCGGTTACGATACCCGCCGTCGGTGACGCACGTCAGGACCCCCGAAAAAGATGTGTGTGTGTGTGTGTGTGTGTGTGTTTGCCAGTCGGTTGTTTGGAATCAACTCTATAAGGTGAGTCGACGTAAAGACGAGACATAATGTCATGGAACAGCCATACTGCTTAGGACTGTCGTGACTGAAGTATCCTGATTTTTTGGTGTATCAACTCGGAGTTCACAACATATGTGCCAGGAATGGTGCACCATTTTCAACCATGTAACACTGGGTTACAATAGTGGTCACAAAAATTATCTTAATCGATAAGGAGCGGAAACGATTTTCATCCCTTGTCAGTCAGAGAATTTCTTCGTCAATACATGTCGATTCCTCTTTACCAGTTTCCGAACATTGAGAAAGTGACAACATGCAACGTAAACACATGGAAGGCACAGATTTCCCTATGAATTATTGAAATGCTTAAATTGTTCGGAAAGAGGCAAAGTTAGAATCAATGTAATCTGAAGCGAACAATGAATAAAATCCTGTGTAACACAGTCGTGTAAGAAACCTGCTGCAACGGATATAGAATATGTGACTCACCATACAATAGGACAATACGACTTATTAAAATTAAACGACCTCAGGTATTAAAAGCCTAAAAAATCGCAGTGCTTGCGGCCCAAATGGAATATTGAATTTATTAACTGCAGAGTAATGCTGGGTGACTTAATTAATACTTTCAAATTTAGTCAATGAATGCCGGCCAAGTCAGGAAGTCCCTGCTGATTGGAGCACCACAGGGTCGATTTATATTTTATTAAAGAAGGATTGAGAAATGCATGTGACCACAGCGATTTCATTCCCTTAAATTCAGTTCACAAAATTTACTCATAAATACTGAATAATCACTGAGGGAGATAGCAGACGTATTGAGAGCTGCGGTCGCGTCTTTGGTGTTACCGAGTTTAACATTATACTTCAGAAGGCAAGCAGTTGCTTACTTAACCCCTTCAATCTGATCATTTACCCACCGTTCTTAGATGTGACGCGGTGGATATATATAGCGTCATGTGTCCAACCTATGGGTGGAATATTCGGAGAGAGGACTAGAATAAATACACTACTATGATTTACGGAAAGGTACGGACGTTTCCAGAATGTAGGGAAACAGGAACAGACTACGCGAACTTTACTACTCAGTTGAAGAAGCTGAAACGGTATCCATCCCACACATAAAATCTTTGTTCTGAAATCTAAAACACTGCGGATATTGTTTGAAAAGGAATGCAATGAGACATTCTTGGAACGAAGGGAAGCAATGAAACTGTACAGAGAGCACGCTTCAGAAGAAATTTAAATAAACCCTCAATTCACTGCAGATGGAAGTAAAGTTACCATCAAAAACAAGAAATAATCTATATGGAGACACTTGAGTAACTACCTCAACAAAGACGTACCCAGCTCATTCACCTAACAACAAATTAACCTAATTATTAAGTCAAATTGTCAGAAAAAAGCATATACCGTGTAAAAGATGGAGGTAGGTTTCCTTTTTTACCTAGTTAAACCAGTAAAACATGTAAAATAAAGTTTTTTCAAAAAAAATTACGTTGTCTAACCTTTCTGTTGTCAAAAACACTGAAATTTTCGGTCTTTTCACGTTTTTTTTCAAAATATCGCAGTTCCTAACGCTCTCACGTTTATTTCCTGTTCAACAGAGCACGACATTCTCTACAAATTTCATTACTACAGTTTTCTGTACGAAGAACCAAGAGCGCTACACTTCGTCAAAAAAATCAGTTTTTCAGATTTCCAAAATATTAGTTTGTGGGTAGTTTTATTACACGTTCTGTTCATATAACAGAAATATATCACGTATTATATGTTGCTATTCAACTTTCCGCTATGCGCCATGTTGTTGTGCGATGTAACATTAGAACAGCATACAGGCCCAGATGCAAGAAGTCGTCTCATCAAACAAGTTGGCACGGTCTCTCGTAAGCTTAGTGATTGGTTTCCAGTGCATCCTCACTTCTCCGAAAGTGATTTTATAACGTCTGTCACTAGTGGTGTTGTTGGAACGGAGAACGTTAACTGTCGTATGTGTCACGAAGAGGAGAAAAAGGTACGAAAAGAAAAGCTGGTGCCGATTTCCATGGAAAAGATAAATTTTTGACTCTCTTTTATGCGGGAAATATTATAAAAGCTGGCAGCATTTAAGTTACTCTTAATCATCTTTTAACTCTTTTTCCAAAGGCATTGCTCAACGAAATAAAGTGGAGAAGAATCAAAGTCTTTTCGAAATATGAACTTGCTCCGTATCCAGTGTCTGCATTCTCAGAAAAACGTACGCGAAAAGGAACAAAATTTACATTCTACAACGCATTTGTTCCAGTGAAGGATATAAAGACACTTGTAGCAAAGAAATGTTTTGTCTTTTATGGAGCATAACTTATACACAAAGTGACATTTCTTCGAAAAATTTCCTTCATATCAATAGCAGAATCTTACCGGTATCGTCTTCTGAATCTCATATTGCTATTGTATGTGATGGGCACCCATGTGAGTCAGAGAAATGTCACAAAAAGGTTGTCTTAGAGAGTTCGTTGGTCTCGGAAACATTCTTCGGTTAAAGTTGTGTCTGAATCAGAGATTGTAAACCAAATCTCTCAGGACAAATTTTGAGCTACGAATGACACGAGAATCACTTGATCACGCTTCTTAAAAAGGTATTTTGCGAGTGTAGCGTTGAGGTGGACACGGTACAAGTAAATGCTGATGTTGTGACTGTAATGTTTGCCACTTCAAGTGCCGACGACTTTGGAAGTATGATTCTAGTGATAGAAGATGTTTATCGCCTTGTTCTTACGGTTGGTTTATGTCAAGGCAACGAAACATTTTCTCCAAAGCTAGGAGGAAGAAGTATAAAAGACAAGTGGCTGTGCACTGTATGCTACATGTTCGGCAGTCAACATATTCTGCTCACTCACGTTGTTAGGTGGTATAATACAGCGTCTGCTTTTTTTGGGAGAGGACAAATTAAGTTTTGTAACTTCATTAAGAAACACGAGCACCTAAATGCAGCACTTGGCAAGTTCAAGGATACGGGAAGAAAAAATAACACCTGGAGAACAGTTATTACCGAACTGCATAGTGGTTGTGTCAGCATCTCTCATACACTAGACCCTTCGCGGTACTAGATATTCACCATGAAGCTAATTTAATCTAACAACACCAAGTCCAGAGACGGATGGGAAAGAGAAAAAACCCGCCTGAGACATGGGCCTGGGCACAGTAACTCCGATCTGTGGCCCGTTGTAATGAGTCGGTTCTTCACATTATTTCTTGCTCATGTGACCTGAGCAGTTTCACAGCACCCTTCTGCAAAAAAGCAGGTTTTAAGTTTTATCCCATTAGCAAGAGCTGCAGTGGAGTGAACTGTGATATCGTGCCTGAACTATACGACAAAACTGAAGAAGAAGTAGAATTTATTGAAGTTCTTCAGGAAACAGCTTCGAACCCAGTGAATTGGAAGAGACTGACTGACTGTTGAGGAACGCGGTAATCGTGGGCCGACTCGGTCTACTTACTCTGATTCTAATACACAGGGCCTTTCTGATGACACCAAAGAACTTGGCCCTTCTAAGTGTCGTATGTCATTCACATTTCCACCTCACGTGGGCCAAAAGTTGCAATATCTGAAGTACTGTGCATCCAGAAGTGATAATAGTAACAATTCGTAGATGTTAATACCTTTTAATTACTATGAAATACCTATGGTTTCTTCATATGAGTATAATTAGCCAATTTCAGCTAACAGTTGTTCAGTTCTCTCTCACGGTATATTTACTACATACGAGGAATGACTGAAAAGTAAAGCCTCCACTTTCGTAACTCTTCAACAGTTGGCAGTATTGATATGCGGCAGGTACTGGCTTGATCTGTAGCCTCTTCTCTACAGCCCCAGTTGGCGGGAAACCTTAGCATTGAACGGTTGTTTTGTTACAGTGTAAAGTATGGAACCCTGCGTAGACGGTCGGTCAATGCGATTTAAGCAACATGCAGTCATTGAATTCCTGACAGCAGAAGGTGTCACTCCAAAGGAGATTCATCAAAGAATGAATGCATTTTATGGTGATTGTGTTACGCGAGTACTGTGCGTCTTTGGGCGAGTAAGTGTAAAGATGTTGAGGCGGGAACATCTGACCTGCGTGACACACAAAGATTTGGACGTCCTGTGACAGTAACCATCGAGTTTCACAAGCAAAATGTTGACAGATTGAATCAGGATGACCGTCGTATCAAAATCGGCATTTCACAAGAACGTGTGGGTCACATTATTGCTTTGCTAGGCTATCGGAAGATCTGTGCACGATGGGTTCAGTGACGGCTTCAGAAAACTTGTTCATCGTTGGCAGATATATAAGCAATTGGCTGGTGATTATGTGGAAAAGTGAATATTGGCGATTCCAAGGATTATTTCTGCATTTGATTTATTGAAATATTCCCATCCAAATCCAATTAACGAAGGTGGAAGCATTACTTTTTATTCAACCCTCGTATAATACAATGAATAAATTTTGTACGTTTATAAATATGGGTGAACCAATGCTGTAGTTCTCAAGCGTCAACTCCGACTAGTGATGTACGAATTACAATAATAGTATGTCCAGGAATCACCCAAGTCCGCATGGATCAAATGAATACAGTAAAGTGACCTGTTAAATTCCAATGAATAACACAATATATATTTGTACTATATACACATACACTGGAATAAAAGTGTCAAAAGCTAGTTACTTTGCCATTCTGCACAAAAGTTTAAAAATTGATACTTTTGACGAACTGTAGCGCTCTTCATACTGGTTGCAGAGAAACATAGTATTAATCATTTGTAGAGAATTTGGTGCTCTTTTAATTGATAAATAGACGCCAAGGCGCTAGAAACTCAAAAAACTGATATAGTTAGAAAAAAATTAAGAAGTTCGAAAGTCTCGAAGTTTTTCGTTTGTATAATCCAGCCACGTAAATCTGGTTACGAAAACATGGTTTTCAAATCTTTCCAGCTATACGAACCAATTTAAAAAAAATTCTGTCATATCTCTAACAAGGTATATCTACTATTACACCTAGAGCGTGCAAAAAGAAGAGGAAAAGAGCGCTCCTGAAAAGATTAGTGGATGACTTCTCGAAACTTTTGGCTCTAGGCTAAGCTGAACAACAGAAAACTGATGGGGAAAGAGATCATAACCTAAATGAACCCTTTACTGTTGCGGAACTCTACAGATCGCTGTTACTTTGGAGAAGTTGTGCCCCAGGGACTGGCAAACACTGAATGATCTGTTCCACAACACAAAGAGGGAGGAACAATATTGCTAGTATTTTTAATAATATATATGACAAAAGAACTGTATCTCTGAATGAAATACATCACGATTAGTGCTGAAAGAAAACACGGTAAACCGTGTAATAAAACAAACTGATGTAGGCCAATAACGCTCGTGAGCTGTTTGCGGAAAGTGCTGGAAAGGATTTCAAACATTGAGCTGAGTGCTAGTATGAGCATCACAACTTATTCCCCAAAATACAATTTAGATTTCGGAGAGGAGACCGCACGAACGAAACAGTAATAAACTTAGTAACCGATATCTAGATATATTTCAGCAGCAACTGGTATTTCATTACCTTTATTCTTTACATGAACAACACGTATAATCAAGAGAGGTCAACTTATAGACGCTGGCAACCAAAATGCGGAGACAAATCTTTCGTGGTACCTTCGCGAGAAAACTTATCTGCTTACTTTCATATCGATCAATGACTCTAGAAAATCGCAGTGATTATGCAGTGTCAAGGATGACAAATACAGAGCTACCACAGGGATCAGTTATCTCACCCCTGCTTTTCAGTATATTTACTTTGGATCTATAAAATCGTCTCTCACAAAACGTAACCCTTTTACTGTATACTAACGATAAATTTAGTGACTCACACCCTTCGTGTTTGCCTGCAGATCATGGATATAAGTATGCCTAGACTACACTCGTATGTGCTGAACAATGGTTTTGATATATCAGTTAGCAAGGTTTCGGTTCCACTCTTCACCAGGTACAGGATTTATCTCACGTAGATGCCGAATTTTGGCCCGGATGAACCACTCGTCAAGACAGTAGCAAAAATTTCTTGGACTAGATATCGACAACAAACTTCGGTGGGAAAACACATATCACAGAAGCTGTCGCAGACTGCGAAAGGTCCGCTAATATATAGCGATCTATCATAGGTTTCAGATGGGGAGCTGTATCAGATACTGTATTACACTATGACAGTATCCTGCTTTCATACGTCCGTATATATTTATGGTTGTCTTTGTTTTGGATCAGCTTCAGACGCTTGTCTAAGACAATTAGACAAATATTAGTACTGAGCCTGCACTTATCTCTCGTTCGATGCCTGAATGCGGATATTTTACTCAAACGGTCGCACTTCGCACAAGATCAGAAGTTACAAGACGTCTACACCTTAACGACGTTATGCTATACGTCTAGGTATTGGCTTCATAAAAGTATTTCTTGCTGACTCACACATAAATACGAATCGTTTCTCACAGTGAATCCTCTGCTTTTAAGCCAAACACCGTACCAGTGTACTGGGACGTAGAACTGCATTTGACCCGAACTTTGACTGTAATTATTCAAATAACAGCAATGTGACAGATTACTTCTCCGTTATTTCTCGAGCACTTCAATACGCCGAAAGGCACTTGGGTTCTGAGTTCTTTATCCTTCCTGGTACTAGATCGTTCCCGGAACTCTTAATACATCTGCACAGTGGAAGATCCAACCATACAGTATCATATGGCAATCTGAATCTAACGTTACAGATCACAAATAGGAACCATTTTAATTACACAGCTGGTAACGCTATTGTCCTTGTGCTACCTTTGAACTTGGATGTCTGAAGATAGAAATAATTACGAAAAGCGTCATGCATACTTAGTGATCAACAAAGTCGTTCTTCATCTGTCGTATGAAGTTTCGTGCGACCTAGCCAGCTTAACTACAGATCTACGGATATTTACGAGAATGCTAACTAGCCTCCTAAGTGCCTTTGTGTCAAATTTTTACTAGGTACCAGGAAGTTACTGTGCGCTGGGTAGAGTCACACTGTGGCACATATGGCAATGAAACAGTAGACAAGCCAGCCAAAGTTACCGTCTGTGGAGTGAAGAGATACACAGAATTACCAGCTATAGATTTTTTAAACGTTATTAGATGAACGATCAGCAGGAGCGGAACACACAACGGCAAGTGGGCTTCAAGAACGAAGGTAAAGATCATGCCAAACAACGAAAAAGTCGAACCTTCAGAAGACTCCCGAACTCTACGCAGCGCCTTACAATCAGCCACGGATGTTATAGTAAGGATCTACACCGTACTGGTGTGATCGTGGCTAGTGGCTGCACCAACAGACACTCGTACGACATTAGAAGCCAGCTCATAGAATGTCTGCTAATCATCAGTCGCTGTTTGCTGAGAGCAGTGTGTGCATCCACGACCATGGCATGCTTTCATGGACACTTCACCTCTTCGTGTTACGTGTCTGGAAGTAATACGTACCACATCCATATGCCACCCCCGTATTTATATCACCACAGTACTACGGAACGCCAGTTCACAATATTTTCCCCACGTATGGTTTCTGTGGGCTTTACGCCGTGATTCATGTATCACAATCTCTTCGTGAATCTCCAGTAGCATTCTCAGCGTCGTCACTCACTCTATCGAACTTGGATCTTCGCTTCGCTACGTGAAACTCAAGGAATGTCCCATAGTCTCTCCCTTGCAATATCAACGTCTACATAAGTTATTTCACAGAGCAATGGAACACCTCAAAAGTCTTCCTTTTCTGCATCAAATCACCCGTATAGACATCGTCCAATGACCTATATGCCTTGCATAAGTTATCAGCAAAGTCCTTGAAATCATTCATGCTCAATGAATTCATCAGCACCTTTCAATCGAATGACCCACTCCATCACCAAACGTTGCTTTTGCCTCAATAATTATGTCTATGACCAACTTCTTTACTGTACTCACCTTGTCTTCCATCAAATAAATAAAGGAAAATCCACTACATTTGTCTGCCTTGATTTGTATACACCCTTTGACGAGACACGACATTCTCAACCATTCTTCAGGCTACGTACCCATGAACTCCCAGTTAACGGTTTTCGTCTTATAGCACCATTCCTTCACGACGTCCTAAATATATCATGAAAAATCTCACGTGCTCCCACATTTTCACCCCATAGCTGATCCGCCTCGAGGCCCTGTCCTTTAACCCCTCCCTCTACATCCGGTACACAGAAGACATTACCAAAAGCTAACCCCCACTCACCTCCTGAAATTCGCAAACGACACCGCCTAACGAGGCACCCACCACAATATTTGACTCTTTAATGCTTCCTCTCAACGCTACATGAAACTCCTGGTGGAGTGGTGAAAACTTCAAGAAAATCAACAGAAAAACTAAGGCACTGTCTTTAGTCACACCGCTCGATGTAGCAATCTCTTCATTATAACCTACCCATCCCTCTGATTAAACTGTATAGTATTTAGGATTAATCCTCGACGGAAAACAAAAACATCGAATGCATAGACAAAGGTGGATACCGATTAACATCCTAACAGCTCGCTGCTGGGGGTCTACATCCTTCTACCATTATAATCACACACAAATCCTCCATTCGCTCCATCCACATCAAAGTCAGAGCTGCCTGGATCTTCGCCTCCTCTTAAATCTGTACGTCTTGGAAAGACATGCATTCCACATCACCTTTCACATTCACCTACCTTCCCCAATTCGCGTCTTGTACCAACTCACCCACGCCCCACACCTTCCTCTCTCAATAGAGCACCTTCTGACCCAATACACAAATCGCAAAACCCAGTTCTGGCACCTAAAGTGTCACTCACTTGTCCCCAGTCCATGTACACTGCTACACCACCATATCCATATTCAGCCTCCATGCACGTACAGGCCTTACCAATCCTCTCTAGTCGGCGTTTAAGCAACTCCTACTCATCTTACTCAATAATGAATAATAGTCACTGAACTCCCTACCTCACACTGTCCTACTGTTTTTCTTCATTGTCTTTCTCCACATAGCTACCTCTATTGAAACCACAATCATTTTCATCATCAGTGTTCCACCATAGCACTACTCGCATTACCATGGCAGATTATTTTTATTGGCAACTGATAATCATCCATAATAATATTTTTCAAGGTTATCTATATTGTCCACCAACGTGCTGAGCCGTGTAGTGGCTCACGTTGGTAGGTTGGCATCGCGTAATAGGGATAGTGGCGTCTCGTTTTCTTCTTGTATTTACTGGCGCCACTACATTTGCTAGCATTGTCTGTCCAAAAGTGGCAGCAGCAGACCAATTGCGTTCACGGCTGAAGGCCTTATTGACAAGCAAATAGAATTGTTTGTCTTTTGAAGGCCCCAACAGTAATAACTGAAAAAAATTTGACGGCTGACGGCCTTGATAGCAAATTTTTGAGAAGCAATTAAACTTCTTCGAGAGTTATTTAAAGAAAAATAATCTATATTTCAGTGTTAAGATATTTTGTCTGATTAAAATTTCTTAAGACAAGTTACACTCACGACTGAAGGCTTTATTAGCAAGAATTTCAAACTCTTGCTCTGCTGAAGGACCGAACAGTAGTAATTGAAAATTATAATATTAAAAAAATTTTTTTTGTTGGATATTGTCTCTTAATAGCGAAATTTTGATGATTATGTTTTTCAATAATTTTTGAATCTCGTGGAGCAGTTTAACTGGTTCTTAAGAATTTACTATCCCGACCTTATCTTAGTTATTACCATTGGGGCCTTCAGCCGACAAATAATTTGGATTTCTCGTCAATAAGGCCTTCAGCCGTGAGTGGAACTTGCTTAAGAATTTTTTTTAATTAGACATTGTGTCTTAACAGTCAAATTTGATAACTGTTCCTTATTGTCAACTTTATTTGCAGTTGTATCCAAATAAAGTATACGTGTTTTTTTTTTAAAAAAAGAGAACTGAGCAACCAATGGCAAGTGATTACGGCCGTCGGCCGGTGTGGCCGAGCGGTTCTAGGCGCTTCAGGCTGGAACCACGCGACCGCTATGGTCGCAGGTTCGAATCCTGCCTTGGGCATGGATGTGTGTGATGTCCTTAGGTTAGTTAGGTTTAAGTATTTCTAAGTTCTAGGGGACTGATGACCTCAGATGTTAAGTCCCATAGTGCTCAGAGCCATTTGAACAATTTTTTTTTATTACGGCCACGACCACACAGAATCCTACCTTTTCCTAAGTACAAGGTCTCAGCGCTTTTTTATCTTCAGCCATTGTCGTTCGTGTTTATGTAAATATCGTAAATATTGAACACAAACGTGTATGTTTTAAAAAATCTAATATTTGTTATCTGTTTTTATCTACTTTCAACTACTCTTAAATTGTGTACAGTTTTTGGATGGAAGGCGACTTTTATCCGCTGCTATCCCTCCCCATCATGGATAACTGAGATAACAATGAAAAGTATTCGTTATATACGTTTTACTGTGTGGCTTACTCAGTGAAAATTTCTTGACAAATTGAAGCACATTCCGCTTGCAATAATCGCCGCCATCTAAAAAGGACAGTTTTATGAATACGCAAAGCATCATCATCACCATCATCATCATCATTATCATCATCAATAGCCATTTCGCTCACTTGGTGGCGTTGCCTCTTTGAGTCCTCGTCCAAATAAGAACCGAGCAGGTTCTTTAATTTCTGGCGATCTTGACCTTCTCTTTTCGAGTTCATATGGATTTAGTAAGTCTCTGCGCCACCTTCGTTTTGGTCTTATTTGGTAAAGTGGCATCCAATCCAGTACTTGTTATGACCATTTGCCATCTTTTCCAGTACCAATTCAGGGTATTCACCCTTCCTATTATGTCTGACGTTTCTTGTACGTCTGATAACATCTGTTCTCTTTGTCAATTATTTTTTTTTTTTTCTGGAGCCGAACATTGTTCTTTCGTTCCCCTTTCGGTTACTGTTAGTTTTACACCAAAGATCTTATTTAATGTCGACGTCTCGCTCCCATAAGTTATTAATGACAATTGTTGTTGTGGTCCTCAGTCCTGACACTGGTTTGATGCAGGTCTCTATGCTACTCTATCTTGTACAAGCTGTTTCATCTCCCAGTGCGTCTTGCAGCCTACATCCCCCTGAATCTGCATAGTGTGTTCATATCTTGGTCTCCCGCAACGGCTTTTACACTCCACGTTCCCCTACAGAACTAAATTGGTGATCCCTTGATGCCTCAGAACATGTCCTACTAACCGATCCCTTCTTCTAGTCAAGTTGTGCAACAAATTTCACTTCTCCCCAAATCCATTCAATACCTCCTCATTAGTTAAGTGATCTACCCTTCTATCCTTCAGCATTCTTCTGTAGCACCACATTTCGAAAGCTTCTATTCTTTTCTTGTATTAGCTATTTATGGTCCATGTTTCACTTCCATACATGGTTACACTCCAAACAAATCCTTTCAGACATGACTTCCTGACTCTTAAATCTATATTGGATATTAAAAAATTTCTCTTCTTCAGAAACGCTTTCTTTGCCATTGCCAGTCTACATTTTATATCCTCTCTACTTCTAATGGATTGTTGTCTACTCCCGAGGCCTTGTTTCGACTTAGGTCTTTCAGTGCTCTGTCAAACTCTTCACGCAGTTTCATATCTCCTATTTCATCTTCATTTACATCCTCTGCCATTTCCATAATATTGCCCTCAAGTACCTCACCGTTGTATAGACCCTCTATTACTCCATCCATCATTCCGCTTTCCCTTCTTTGCTTAGAACTGGGTTTCCATACAGGTGGTTCTCTTTTCTCCAAATGTCTCTTTAATTTTCCTGTAGGCAGTATCTATCTTACCCCTAGTGCGATAAGCCTCTACATTCTTTCATTTGACATCTAGCCATGCCTGCTTAGTCATTTTGCACTTCCTGTCAGTCTCATTTTTGAGATGTTTGTATCCCTTTTTGCCTGCTTCATTTACTGCATTTCTATATTTTCTCCTTTCATCAATTAAATTCAATATTTCTTCTGCCACCCAAGTGTTTCTACTAGCCCTCGTGCCTTTACCTACTTGATCCTCTGCTGCCTTCACTACTTCATCCCTCAAAGTTACCCATTCTTCTTCTACTGTATTTTTCCCTATTCTTTTCAATTGTTCCCTTATGCTCTCCCTGAAACTCTGTACAACCTCTGGTTTAGTCAGTTTAACCAGGTCCCATCTCCTCAAATTCCCACCTTTTTGCGGTTTCTTCAGTTTTAATCTACAGTTCATAACCAATAGATTGTTGTCATTTTCCACATCTGCCCATGGAAATGTCTTACAATTTAAAACCTGGTTCCTAAATGTCTGTCTTACCATTATCTGAAACCTGTCAGTATCTCCAGGTTTCTTCCATGTCTACAACCTTCTTTTATGATTCTTGTTCCAAGTGTTAGCTATGATTAAGTTATGCTCTGTGCAAAATTCTACCAGGTGGATTCCTCTTTCATTTCTTACCCCCAATCCATATTCACCTACTACGTTTCCTTCTCTTCCTTTTCCTACTACCGAATTCCAGTCGCCCATGACTATTACATTTTCATGCCCCTTCACTATCTGAATAATTTCTTTTATCTCATCATACATTTCTTCAATTTCTTCGTCATCTGCAGAGCTAGGTGGCATATAAACTTGTACTACTGCAGTATGCGTGGGCTTCATGTCTATCTTGGCCACAATAATGTATTCACTATGCTGTTTGTAGTAGCTTCCCCGCTCTCCTTTTTTTTTATTCATTATTAAACCTACTCCTGCATTACCCCTATTATATTCACCTGACCTAGAGTCTTGTTCTTCCTGCCACCGAAGTTTGCTAATTCCCACTATATCTAACTTTAACCTATCCATTTCCCTTTTTAAATTTTCTAACCTACCTGCCAGATTAAGGGTTCTGACATCCTACGCTCCGATCCGCGGAACCCCAGTTTTCTTTCTCCTGATAACGACGTCCTTTTGAGTAGTCCCCGCCCGGAGATCCGAATGGGGGACTATTTTACCTCCGGAATATTTTACCCAAAAGGACGCCATCATCATTTAACCATACAGTAAAGCTGAATGCCCTCGGGAAAAATTACGTCTATACTTTCCCCATACTTTCAGCCGTTCGCAGTACCAGTACGGCAGGGGCGTTTTGGTTAGTGTTAAAAGGCCAGATCAGTCAATCATCCAGCCTGTTCCCCTGCTGCCCCTCTTCAGCTATCACACGTTTGTCTGGCCTCGCCAGGTTATTTATTCTCTGTACCAGAACGAGAATATCCTTTGTTTTCCTACTCAACACTGTTCGGACATTGCTTTTTCGAAGGCAGCTGAAAATGGTATTGGAGATGCAGTCACCTTGTTTTGCCCATTTTCAATGGAATATTCATCATTTTTTTCATTAGGACTCAGAAGTGCTGTGAAAGTCTTGTATATGTTATGTACTATTTTAATCTTACATTCGTCTGTTCGTTGTCCTTTTATATCCTCTAAAACAGCTGGGTAAGCGATAGAATCGAATGGTTTTTCTAATTATGTAAAGGGAAGGCAAAGAGGTATATGGCACTCATTTGTTTTACTAATTATTTTGCGTGGAGTGATGATATGGTCAACTGTAATAAATCCTGGGTGGAACCCAGCTTGGCCAGTGACAGAAGTAAATGCTACAGGCAGTTACGACCTCTCAGCCGATATTTTAAAAGTTGTGGGTCAGAAATCCATGACAAATTTTGCTTAAATGTTTTCACGTGATTTGCGCAGTGAAACATTTGCAAGAGATTGGAATAAGGGCAAATGATAAAACGTAAGGGAAATGGTGCCACAGAAGTCTAGAACTATGGCCCTGTCAGTCTTCTGTCTACAGTTTTTAGTAGAATATCGTCTACGAGATTGAGCACTACACTTGAATATGCAAATATACTCATTTAAATCGTGATTTATAATTTGACTTCCAATTTCTGTAATTTAAATACTGGCTGCCTCACACTAGCCCACCTGTCATCTAGAACTTACATATTTGCACTTCTTTTGTACCATATAGTCAGGTGACGGCCCGATTAGGCATTGATTTCTAATACTGCCCTTGTTTTGAAAGTTCTAAGTTCTTGAAAATGAACTCTCAAGAAAATTAACATTTGTGTTTTTCATGTTTCGTAATTTTAGGTTTAGTAACAAACGACCGTAGCTCGTTATGTTGCTCTGATCTTAACTAGAGATCTGATGATGGCAGTATCCGAAACGCCGCAGTAAATAAAGGAATATAATATTAACAGATCTAGGTGGTTTTATTCACATGACTTTCCCAATGCTCGCAGATTCATACAGGAAATGTATTTCCTTTATAGTTAATTTTGTCTGTAATCTAATTTCTGCCACTTCTCATTACTTTCTACGGTTATTTGTTGATTCCAGTCAATCTATCTTGTATATCTCCCTCCGTAGTCAGCACAGTAACTCAGCGTATTCGGTCAGGAAATGGGCCATCCTCTGCAATGAAAGTTCTCAGTGATTTAATTTGAAAGATGTCACCTGCACAGAATCACGGTCAGGAAAATGAAGAAGAAACAAATGGAATAAAGAAAGGATATGGCCAGCGGGGCTGACTGCTATTATGATGACCCCAGTTCCATTTCCGTTACTGCCATTACATTTTGTTTGGTGGGCGAACTGGAAGGGGGTGCACGCCGCTTCGTGATGTCAACTGAAGCGGAATTTGACCGAATGGTAGCGGCTCCAGGTCACGAAAACAGACAACTGTAACACGGGAAATCAGGACTTCAGCCGCCTACAGACACTGAAATAAATCAGTCGTGGTCGAATATCTGTGTCGGACCGCAACTCGGACCCAGGTGCTCCGTTTTTCTAAATCGGTTGCCATAACCACCTTGGTAATCCGGACACGCTTCCCGTCCAACTAAAATTCTCAACTTGTTATGCGCAAGTAATGCCCCCATCCGCTAGCCTCACTACTCGCACCGTTCTGTCCGCCGAAACGTAAACTACAAATTGATATAAAACTGATAATGTCAGGGTGTGAGGTATGCTGGCTCAACGCCAGCGCATTCAACACCACCATTAGCAGAGGATGGTACGGCGGTCAGTCGGTGCCGATTTTCCCTACAGGTTCTCAGGACGTTACGGAACCTTTCTGTTATTTCAGTTATTACGTCTTCTACGTACAGGTTCAATAGTAGGGGCGAAAGACTACATCTCAGTCTGAACACCGAACACTAGCGCTTCGTTCTTTGTGTTCCACTCTCGTTATTCCCTATTGGTTCTTATACATATAGCATATTGCCCGTCTTCCCTTGTATGTTATATCTATTTTCTCGATATTTTCGAACATCTTGCGCCATTGCACATTGTCGAACGTTTCTTCTATGGCGACAAAGTTTGTGTTTAGTACTCATAACGAGTCGTAAATAGAGACGGCAATGTCACACTGTCAGAAGCAAGCCAAGAGCCGAGGCTACGACCGATGGTCCGGGACTTCAGCAAAGGAGACGCTACCGGGAGCGGCGCTGGCGCAGCCTGGCTGTCTTGTGTACCGAAGGCGCGCCGGAGTGGGCGATGGGTGATGGCTGGGGGGTGGAAGGGGAGGGGTAGGGTAGGACAGGCGAGCCTCGCCTCAGCCCGTGCTGTTTGCCTGCACCCTTCCCTCGCCTCTCCTCTCCCCAGAGCGCTTTCTGCCGACGCGTTCTTGATTGCTCACGCGCCGTCTGTGTTCCCAGGAGTGCTGCGGCGGCGACCGAACGCCGCCCCGGGCAAGAATGTGCTCCTCCCATCCCCCTCTCTCAACCTTCCAACCTTCCTCCTCTTCCAACTCCTCAGTGTCTCTTTTCCTCACTGGCTCTTATTTACAGTCACCCAGTAGTGTCTCTCGCTCTCTCTCCCTCTTCCTCTCTCTCTCTCTCCTCTCTTTCAGCGTTTGCTTGCCTTTATTTATGATGTCTTCCGACCTTTTCCCCTTCGTTTACTAATCGGAGGTAAACAATCCGTGATTGGCTCAGTGTGAAGCTCCTTATGTTTACAAATACGTCTCTTGTCGACAAGCAGTAGGAAACTCTTCCTTTTTTTTATTTATTACCTGTACCCAGTTTACTGTTGACTTCCAAGTAAAAGAATAAGACTAAAGGTGTACTCACTCAAGCAAACAACTTAGTATCTTCCAGTGTGCAGCTGTGTGTGTGTGTGTGTGTGTGTGCGTGTTTGTGTGTATGTGTGTGTGTGTGTGTGCGTGTGTGTGTGGGAGAGAGAGAGAGAGAAACTGGGCATGTGTACGTGTTCATGCATGGTGTGGCTCCAGAGGCATAGAAAAATTTTGGGAATTAATTCTACAATGTTTCTTTGATGGACCCATGTTTCTTTGCATATACACTTTGTCATTAATGACACGATCGTTACACTATGAAGCTCTTGCACAGACCTTTCCTTTTTTATTACAAAGGCGTTCAATAAGCATTGCAACAATTTTGTTTCCTGTCCCTGGGTTTTCTTTACTCAGGATTCCAGCACACCACATTATTCCTTACTCTTTTGACTACAAAGTCATATTTTTGAACATATTCTCCGTTTAGTGCCATGGAATTACGTTACCTTACTATGAGGGCTCGTTTGCCCGCTTGGTACTGCTCTACTGGTCGACATCGGAGGTTACATCTTGCTGAGTCAGTAACCTTCCCATGATGCACGTACTGTTTCGTTTAGAGTGGTTCCTTCATTGGGCCAGACAGTTGGAAGTCGGAAAGTGCGAGATCCAGGCTATAGGTTACATGAGGGAGGACAGTCCAATGAAGTCTTCGAAGCTTCTACCGGGTGCGCAGACTTGGGTGAAGGCTTTTGTTGTTATGGAGAAGGAGAATTTAGTTCGTATTTTTGTGGCGGTGAACATGCTGATGTCGTTTCTTCAGTTTTCTGCAGGTAGCACAATACACATTTATTGTGGTCGTTGCACATTGAAGGAAGACATCAAACGGAACAACCCCTTCTGAGTTTCCATAGGGCCGTCGCCATGACCTTACCGTCTGAGGATTCAGCCCAGAATTTTTTTTTTTTTTTTTTCGGAGGAGAGGTGAGGTGGCGCCACTCCTTGTATTGCCATTTTGTTTCCGGAACGAAGTAATAAAGCCCTGTTTCATCGCCTGTGACGATGACTGACAAAAATTGTTAAATTAAGTTCGGTAACGCACAAGCTATTCCGAACAGTTGGTCTCTTGCTCTTTATGGTCTTCGTTAGACGGCGAGGAACCCAGTAGTTACATACCTTTGACTGCCCAGGTTGGTGGACGAATGTGTTAGCACTAACAACAGAGACCTCCAACTGAGCGGCGAGGTGTTTGATTCTGATTTGTCGATCACCTCGAATGAGGGTATCCGCACGTTCCAACATCCCAGGAGTCACAGCTTTGTGTGACCGCCCGGCTCTTGTGAGACCTTGTTGCGAGGATGACAGTCGCCTCGCCCAACGACTCACCGTGCTTTTGTTTATTGCCAGGTCTCCGTAAACTTTCTGCGAGTGCCACTGAATTTCGGAAATGCTCTGGTTTTCCATTAAAAGAAACTCTATGACAGCTCACAACGTATTTTGTAATCTGGGGATCCGAAGCTATTGAAAGACATGATGGCCTGATGTAAAGAAGAAGTTGATAAATTTTTGTCTCTTTGATGCACAACCAACTTCGCCTCCTAAAGCCGCATCATTATGTTCAACAGTATTAGGAGATTATATGTGTACTCACCGCTCCTAGTCGAGATGTGTTATTTAGCGAATATTGTCTTATGTTTACTGGCGAACGAAGGCTGGCTCTGGGGTGATCCAAGAATTTCCTGTAAATTATTGGTGGCTGAATTATGTAATTATTGTTTCTTGCTTTAAAATATGCCTGCATAGTTGTGACAGCAGCACAATTCAGACGTGGGAAGGGTGGAAGCGGGCCGCACAAGCGACTAAGACAACTCTCTTCTTTCAACGCACCTCCGTTCAAGGTGCCATTTTGAAGACTACGTCTTGCGCCGCCATCTATCGGATCTTCATGAAACTATAGGAGCTGAAGAGAGCATATTTCACGACGATCCACAAAAAATTCAGCATTTCTTCAACTGAAATTGGCTGTGAAAAAATGAGTTTCCTTACTTAATGAACGCTCCTCGTAGTTATCAGAAAGCAGTGACATGTACAAAATAGCCTGTTAACTTTCTTGCATTAGTGCGTGCGTTATTAGGAATTGATTTTGTTGTGGTCTTCGGTCCCAATACTGATTTGACGCAAATATCACCCCTGTCTGTGCCACCGATGCCTCTTTACCTCTTCAGAACTGCTACAAGCAACATCAGTTTGAGCCTGCTTACAGTCTTTGTCTACCTATACAACTTTTATGCTCCCACCCCCTCTCCAGTTAATGCCCCCGGATGTGGCCTAATATCCGATCAGCGTTTTCTTATACTAAAGTTTTCCATAAATTTCTTTTTCCTGCAGTTCTTTTCGGTACCTCTTCATTCGTTTTTAGATTTACCCACCTAACTTTCAATGTTATTCTATAGCATTATGTTATAAAGCGCCTATTCTCTTCTTGAATGAACGTTTCAGTTCCCTACAAGGCTCCATAAATATACTTTCAAAAAAAGACTTCATTACACTTAAATTTATATTTAATGTTCAAAAATATTTCTTCCTCATAAATCTATTTCTCGATTTTGGCAGACAGCATTTTACGACTTCTCTTTTGGTCACCATCAGTTTCTTTGCTCCCCGAACAGCGCAGGTCATCTGCTACTTTCAGTCCTGTATTTAATAACACATGAGCATTGTCTAATTTAGTTCGACTAAATTTCGTTACCTCTGTTTCAGTTTTGTTTTCATCTTACTAAAGTCTTTTCCAGAATTAGTCATTCCATTCGCCACATCTTTCACGTTCTTTCCTGTACATGGCAGAACTGTAGTGTCGTCAGCAAACTTCAATGTTTTATTTGTACTCCGTGCACGTTAATCTCTTCTGCAAATTCCTCCTTGGTTTCCATTACTACTTGCTAGCGTACAGATCGAATAACATTGGCGTTAGACTACTACTCTTTCTGACATCTGTCGCAACAATTGATTCCCTCTCCTACTCCTCATCGATCTCTGTATCATCACTAGTTCCTTTAAAAGTTGTTTATAACTTTTCTTTCCTCTATTTCACCCCCACTGTCTCAAGAATTCAAAGAGTGTGTTCGAAGCAACATTGGGAAAATCTTTATCTACAGATGCTGTTGATTTACCTCTTCTGCCAACGTCAACTCGTATGGTCATTGCGGTCCCAGGGAACCTAAACTTATCTTCCACGATATAAAGCTCCTACCAATTTTCGAGTCTTCTGTAAACTATTGGTGCCTGCATGTAGCAGCCATGATTGGTGGTTACATAATATTCAAACTTGTAAGCACTTGCCTTGTTCGGAATCGTAGTAATTGTATTTCTCTTGAAATCTGAGCGTATTTCGCCTTGCAATATCGGATGAATGTTTTTTGTCACTTTGGCTCTCCCAAGGATATTACCAATTATGAGGGTATTTCGTGTACAAAAAGGGACTACTTTCTACAGAATAAGCCTTTCAGAGTCTTTAACTCCTGTTTCAGACTCATGTTTCCCATTCCATCTCCATTTACTTTGTTTTCTCTCATTGTGATATTAACAAACGCTTACATTGGCATACTTGCTCATATACAACATACATGCAAATTAACCACTTAAGGAAACTTAGTTTTGATTCGTATCAGTGTAGAACATTGCCCCAGAAATGAATTAAATAGTTCCAATCCCCCAGTCCTGAGCATATCAGAACTATTAAGGACCTTCCATTTATTTCCAATATGGTTCAAATGGTTCAAATGGCTCTAAGCAATATGGTACTTAACATCTGTGGTCATCAGTCCCCTCGATTTAGAACTACTTAAACCTAACTAACCTAAAGACATCACACACATCCATTCCCGAGGTAAGATCCCAAACTGCGACCGCTCGGCCACATCCACCGGCTTTCGAATATGGAACCCCCTCTGCTCCACTGTTGGCGTTCCTGGTAATTAACTGAAAAGAACTCACAGTTTGTAATGGGCCTGATATAAAACAGCCCGCTCTACACAATGAAGGGGGAATAATCATATTGTCCTCAAATCTGTCTGCTTAATACTTCTTCTTCTTGTGTTTTTTCCGGCTTCCATCCTCCGCTTCTTTGTGACGTATTAACTTGTCATCCAAAGTAATAGCGTTTTTACATCAGTAAGAATGTTATCCGTATTCACTAATTTTTAATGAAGAACGTGTCTGTCTCAGTGACAGGTAATAGAACACTTACTGCAGCGATTTACGTCTCGAGACTAAGGCCTAGAAATTAGGCATCCACAAGAAGATGAATGTCTCACGAGATGTCGAGTTACACAGCATACACTCCTTTTTACATGCTTATCTTCTTGCAGCCACAGCCTACACTAATTTTTGGTTTCTTGATTATTGGCATTTGGCCTGAAGCCAACTGATCAACATAATTCTTCAAAATACTCGATGTCGTATAGCTGCTGGAAACGCCACAAAGAAGTTGGCAGGAAGGTCCCATATGGCTAATCGTGGAGCAGGTATGACCTCTTTGGCCGAATGAAATCCACGCCCACGTTGGAGGGATGAAAATCACATGGTGCGCCATCAGCTGAATACGGAGAGTATCCTTACTACGAACTGAATCGCGTAAACGGTGAATACTATCCCTGCAGCGGGCTTTGTTTACCGTTGCAACGTCTGAGACGAACTCCGTGTGAACAATTTCATTTCAACGAAACGACAGATCAGCATCATCTTGCCTTGTGAACTATCTTAAAGTGGTTATTTCTGTCAGGCGATACTGGCGTTTTCAAGGTATCGGATTGCCGCTACAGTAGCAGATCTTAAGAAAACACCATCTTTCGTCTCCAGATATGATTTGGTTGAGAAACGTGGTAACATCGTCATAACTACTGATCATGATTCCAAAAGTCATCATGTGTCCATCTCGTAGCACACCATGTCGGATAACACGTAGCATGCTCAGGTCATCAGTTACTATTTTGTAGCAGGCACCATGGCTGACTCCTATTGCTTCTGCAATATTGTCTACCGTCTGGGGATATCTAGCACGCACCAACATCGCAACCTCTTCAGCTCTGCGTTCAGTGGCTGTTTCTGGCTGACTAGAACACACATACCCTGCAAAATCTCTCCTTCGTGGAAACCGTCCGTTACACCAAAACACAACAATGAGACTCAATGCATCGTCGAAGTACTTCTGCTGCATCGTTTGAAACGCTTTGCCAGCTGTTTTGCCTTATTTCTGGCAGAACTTTATGTTTGTTCGTTGTTCCAGTAGCGTCATACTGAAGTTCCCATGCGCGCCGTCAAATCATCTTAACAACGACAAACACAGTTCTGCTAACTGTGGGAGCACTAAGTTGTCTACTGCTTGGACGAGAGACTGACAAAGAACTATACCACGTTCCACCTAAGCACTCTAATTGAGTCACACTGACGCTATGCGCTCAGTCACGGTAGTTCATCACATTACTACGTATCTCGTAATACTCGTGGAATTATATTTTCAAAAATCAGAATAACAGATCGTTGAATTGTAATATTCCTGAGATATAATAATAATAATAATAATAATTGGTTATCGACATAGCGTGTCTCCCTATCCTCGTTTCTCTATTTCGATACTGGAATGCTTTAGACGGCAACCATAACTTTGGCGGGCTAATAATTGCCCATCAGACTGGTGCCTTTCGATGAATGTACCAATTCTTCTACATACTTGTGTTTACTATTTTTTTTTTTTTTTTTGAGACATCAGTCTTCTGACTGGTTTGGCGCTGCCTGCCATGAATTCCTCTGCTGTGACAACCTCTTCATCTAAGAGTAGCACTTACAACCAACGTCATCAATTATTTGCTGGATTTATTCCAATCTCTGTCTTCCTCTACAATAGCTCTCTCTAGACCCTCATGGAAGTCATTCCTTGATGTCGTAACAGATTTCCTATTATTATATCCCTTCTCCTTGTCAGAGTTTACGACATATTTATTTCCTCTACGACTCTGTTCAGAATCTGCTCATTTCTTACCTTATCAATCTACCTAATTTTCAACATTCATTTGTACAACCAGATCTCAACTGCTCCGATACTCTTTCGTTCCGGTTTTCCCAGAGTCCATGTTTCACTTGCATACAATGCTGTGCTCCAAATATACATTCTCAGAAATTTATTCCTCAAATTAGGTCTATATTTGATACTAGTAGACTTCTCTTGACCAGGAATGCCCTTTTTGCCATTGCTAGTCTGCTTTTGATGTCCTTGTTCCGCCCGTCATTGGTTATTTTGCTGCCCAGCTAGTAGAATTCCTTAACTTTATCTATTTCGTGACCATCAATCCTGATGATAAGGTTCATGCTGTTCGTATTTCTGCTACTTGCCATTACTTTCGTAACCCTTCCATTTATTCTCAGTACATATTCTGTACTCACTAGACTGTTCATTCCAGTCAGCACATCATGTAATTATTATTCACTTTCGCTTAGGATAGCAATGTCATCAGCGAATCCTGAACATCGATATCGTCCCACCTTCAATTTTAATTTCACTCCTGAATCTTGATTTTATTGCATCATTGCTTCTTCGGTGTACAGATTAAACAGTAGAGGCGAAAGAATACATCTCTGTCTCATACACTTTTTAATCGGAACACTTCGTTCTTGTGCGTACACTCTTGTTATTCATTTTTGTACATATTCTATTTTACCCGCTTTTCCCTACACCTTACCCCTATTTTCCTCAGAATTTCGAACATCTTGTACCAGTTTACATTGTCGAATGCTATTTCTACGTCGACAAATCCTAGTCTAACTTTCACTACCAACTGCAACGTAAGAATTGCCTCTTAGGTGCCATTGTCTTTTATAATGCCAAACTGATAGTCATCTAATACATACTCAACTTTATTTTCGATTCTTCTGTGTACCATTCTTATCAGTAACTTGAATGCATGGGCTGCTAAGCTGATTGTACGATAACTTTCGCACTTGTCATCTCTCGTAGTATTCAGAATTGTGTGGATGATATTTTTCCCAAAGTCAGATGGTATGTCGTCATTCATACTTTCTACATACCAACGTGAAGAGTTGTTTCGTTGCCACTTTCCTCCAATGATTATAGAAGTTCTGATGGAATGTTTTCTATCACTAATGCTTTATTTGATCTTATGTCCTCCAAAGTTCTTGCAAATTCTAATGCTGGTTCCCTTTTCTTTTCTAAAAAGACTCCTGTTTCTTCTTCTATCACATCAGACAAATCTTCCCCTCTTAGAGGCCTTCAGTGTACTTTTTCCATCTATCCACTTTCTCACTGTATTTAACTGTGGTATTCCCGCAGCACACTGTCTCCCTGTATTTCGCTGGACACTTTTTTTCTTTCTTCTTTCATCGATAAACTGAAGTACAGCGTGATTATAATTAAAGTAAAACTTTCAAAACGCTGTAGAAATAACACCACTGGTCAGAATAAAGTCATATAGCAAGGAAATATTATCGTAGAATAGGGAAAACGTATGGCAGAATAAAAAAAATAGTGTGAAAATTTATCAGTAAATGACACTGCACATGTCAAAATACGTACCGTGTTGCGAACGACCCACTGAAGTTGGTATAAACCCGCCGGGTACACGACTTATCCTCCTTTCGCGTCTCCGACGTTCGCCTTGACAGTCTCAATGCAAGATCGCGCTTTGCTTGTGAAGCTGCATTACTAGAATAATGACTGTGAGCACCGCGCTCTGCTGAATTTCCTGACACTGAAGGGTTTGAAAAAAGGCGTCGGTCCGATGACTGCTATGGGCCTGGAGCAAATTATTCGGAAGTTTAAAAGATGGGTTCTTTTGGTGTGCAACCTGGTAGAGGGAGGGAACTAA
This sequence comes from Schistocerca serialis cubense, assembly GCF_023864345.2. Classification (NCBI taxonomy): domain Eukaryota; kingdom Metazoa; phylum Arthropoda; class Insecta; order Orthoptera; family Acrididae; genus Schistocerca; species Schistocerca serialis. Next base: position 353,502,269 of record NC_064643.1, read on the forward strand.
TTGATTTGACGTCAGTGGAAGCAATGGCCACAACAATGCAGGAGGAGACGAGTGGTGGTGTGCAAACGTGTAGCGCGCGGAGAATTGCCCGAACATTGGACATACCCGTGAACACGGTGCGTAAAATCGTAGGAAAGATTCTTCTTTGCTACACATTCAAAAATACCCATGGGCGGCCGGCCGCGGTGGTCTAGCGGTTATAGGCGCGCAGTCCGGAACCGCGCGACTGCTACGGTCGCAGGTTCTAATCCTGCCTCGGGCATGGATGTGTGTAATGTCCTTAGGTTAGTTAGGTTTAAGTAGTTCTAAGTTCTAGGGGACTGATGACCACAGAAGTTAAGTCCCATAGTGCTCAGAGCCATTTGAACCCATGGGCGTGAGTTGCTTCCTGTTGACCTGCTAGCAAGAGAGACTACTGCTTTAGAATTTATTTCTCACATGGAAGCGGACAATGCCTTGCCGCGGAATATTTTGTGGACAAAATGGCTCTGAGCACTATGGGACTCAACTTCTGAGGTCATCAGTCCCCTAGAACTTAGAACTAGTTAAACCTAACTAACCTAAGGACATCACACACATCCATGCTCGAGGCAGGATTCGAACCTGCGACCGTAGCGGTCTCCCGGTTCCAGACTGCAGCGCCTAGAACCGCACGGCCACTTCGGCCGGCTTTTGTGGACAGACGAAGCCCGTTTCCATCTGACAGGATACGTCAATATACAGAATTGTCGAATATGGGCAACAGGAAATTCACACGCAAATCAACCAGTACCACTTCTCCTGAAAAGGTCACTGTGTGGGGCTGGTTTACGGCTTTATTTCTCAAAGGGCCATATTTTTCTCGAAGAAACAGATGCTTCAGGTCCTGTTACCTGTACAGTCACTGGTGAACACTAAGAGCGTCTTTTGCGCAACCACAACATGCCAGCTCTCCAACAGCGTGGATGTGTGGATGGGATGTTTTATGCAAGATGGCGCACCTCTGTACATTGCAAATCCAGTTAAGCAGCTGCCGAAGCCCAATTTCGGAAATGCTAGAATTATCATCCGCCATTTCCATACAACATGGTCGTGGCGATTACCTGATCATATTCCATGTGACTTCTGGCTGTGGCGCTATCTGAAAGATGTTGTGTTCAGTGTTCCGATTGCAAGCTTAGCTGCCTTGAAGGCACACATTGCACAACACATTCTGTACGTAACCCCGGAAAAACTTCTGTCAGTTGTGGAATATGCTGTAGTGGAATATGCTGTTTCTCGATTACAACCTGTTGCAGAAAACGATGTATGGCATACTGAACATGTTTTGCGCCAGTCAAACGGAAATTAATAACCCGATTTGATTTTGATTGATGCTTTTTATGTGTTTTTGGCCTCAGGACAATTAAAAACCGATGTTATTGATGCTTTTTATGCGGTTTTTGGTTTCAGGACGATTAAAAACCAATATTACCCATCCGGTGTGAAATAACCAGGCCGTGGTTGATGGACTCAAGTAACTAACAGTATCACACCTATACTCCCATGCACACTGAATAGTACATTTTGTTTAATGTCAAACGTACACCTTAAGCATTGTTGTATGATTCATTAGTCATTTGTAGTCGATCACTAGTAAATTATTGTTGCTACAGCGCCATCAATTGCCATATTTTGTAACTATTTATTTATCTTCTGCCATACGTTGTCCCCATTCTCCGATAATATTCCTTTGCAATTTGACGTCTTTCTGACCAGTGGTGTTATTTCTATAGTTGTTTGAAAGTTTAACTTTAATGATAATCATCCTGTATTTCTTCTGTTACCCGTGGATCTTTCACAGTTACCTTCTTTATACCTACGTTTTTCTTTCCAACTTCTGTGATTGCTCTTTTTAGAATGCCCATTCCTCTTCAACTGTACTGCCTACTGAGCTATTGCTTATTGCTGTACCTATAGTCTTAGAGACCTTCAGGTGTATCTCATCATCCCTTATTACTTCCATACTCTTCTTGGCTAATCTCTTAAATTTCACCCTACTCTTCATCACTACTACATTGTTAACTGAGTCTAATCTGCTGGCTACGCCTTAGAATCCTGGATCTGATTTCTGAATCTCTGTGTGACTATGCTGTAACCAAAGTGATATCTTCCCGTATCACCCAGCCTTTTCCAGGTGTGTCTCCTCTCCTCGTAATTCTTGAACAGAGGATCCTCCATTACGAGCTGAATCTTTTTACAGAACTCATATGTCCTCCTCCTCCCTCATTCCTTGTCCCAAGCACATGTTCTCTTGTACCCTTTACTTCCACTCCTTCCCCTACAACTGCATTTCAGTGCCCCATGACTTGGAGTTTCATCTCCTGTCATGTACGTATTACCTTTCATTATCCTCATGTGATTTTTATGTCTCTTCATCTTTAGCTTGCGTCGTCGGCACGTATACCTGTACTATGGCTGTCGGTGTTGGTTGGCTGTCAGTTCGGATAAGAACAATCTTATCACTGTACTGATCACGGTAGCACACTCTCTACCCTACCTTACTGTTCATAACCAACCCTACTCCCGTTATACCATTTTCTGATCAGAAATCCTTTTCTTCTTTGCATTTCACTTCTCTGACCCCAACTGTATCCAGATTGAGTCTTTGCATTCCCTTTTCTAATTTTCTAACTTCTCTGCCACGGTCAGGCCTCTGACATTCCTCGAATATAATCGTAGAACATTATCTTTCTGCTGGTTATTTAATATTTTCCTCGTTGTCACCTCCCTTCCCGGAGTTCCGAGTGGAGGACTATTCCGGAATCTTTTGCCAATGGAGTGATCATCATGACACCTTCAATTACAGGCCACATATCCTGTGGATACACGTTATGTGTCTTTAATGCTTTGGTTTACATTGCCTTCTGAATCCTTATGCCGTTGATCTTTGCCGATTCTTCCGCCTTTAGGGGAAGTTATCCATCAAAAGGACAAGAGAATGCTCTGAATTTCTGTTCACAACTCCTTCCTCTTTTTGACGAAGCCGCTGGCAGAATGAGGGTGACTTCTTGAGCCGGAAGTCTTCGGCCGCCAGCGATGATTATTAATCAAGATTTAAACGGTGGTGAGTTTCGAACCCAGGACCGAGGACGTTTTGATTACTAATCAAAGATGCTAACCCTACACCACAGGTGCAACACTGGATGACGGTATGCTTTCTAATAGTATCCTAGAACGTTATGCCACTCCACTGTACACTGTTAGTTCTAGCGATACTATTTTGTCCAGGGTGTGCGTATTAGTTCCAGTTGAAATAGACGTTTTAATATCACTTTGCGAAATCTGATTCGCATCTCCCTTTCACAACTGTTTTTTTTTCGTATCACAACTTTTTTAACATTCACCTTAATGTATTATGCTGGTTTCTAGTTCGCTCTATGCCAGTTTGGTTTTTAAAATACTTTCCATAGTTGGCAGTTGACACCGTGCATATGTTTTACTAAAATTGTCTCTAATCATTGGTTTACAAATTATTAGTTCTGAAGTTATGATACCATCGGCCGATGCAGCGATATAAATAAATATGCTAACGACCTAGAGGGCTTCATTAACAAAATCTACAAACAAGAGCTGTCTTCTGCAAGAAATTTGTTTCATTTAATTAGGTGCTTCGATTTTGCAAAATGCTTGACGCATCGACAAGGCACAGCAAGACCTTCTTCTATGAAGCTTTGAATATAATCACCATAGCAGTTTCCTAACTATCTTTTTACATGCAATGGAAGCTGATATCTGAATTACACAATAAACTCCTACATACAAAGTAAGCAAATCTACTAATCATACGCTTACCCTAATTTGCGCAAGTCTTACGATTTTTCTAATGAGCACATTTGTCTGGTAAACAAGGTATTATAGAGCGGGGGAATTTTATAAGAAGGCAGTTTAACATGTTTTATAAATGACTTGATATAGTGAATTTCTTTGTCTTTAGCGATGTGTTGGCGATTAACTGCAGTTTATCGAGAACTGGATGAGATATCACATTAATGATTTCCTGATCATTTCCTTACACGTGTGCTTCATGAAACATATATGCAAACGTGGTTTCAGAATGACGGTTGCGGACATACTTTCCTCCACTTCTCAGAGACTGCCATGAAATACAGCTTACGCAAAAATGGAGGAGTCGTGGTTTTGCTCGGTAGCAGTTGAGTCGCCAGGCACGATCAAGGAGGACGTATCATTCCAGGGGTCATTCGTAGAGTCTATACCTTGAGACTCCAGTCAATATTTTCTTTAGAGCTGTAAGAGCTGACTGAAATCAACCTCGTAGGGCGTATAAGAGTGCGTGATATTCCATTGAGCTTCGCCGTATAGTTTATCGTGAATGTGACACTCATTTTTGAACAAACTGCTTTAAAACAAACCTTCTGTACAGGAAAAGAGAACATAGCAGACTATGCCAAAAGAAACAGTTACGTTGTTTCCTTTAAAACTTTTGTAAAATATGTGCTGTAGATTTCTATAGGTGGCTACCTATACTACACACCCATATCTTTTAGAGACTAATTGAGTAAGTGGGTAGTTAGAGATTACATTTGTTGAGCTTTTGTTGAGGGTATGTAACAGTGCTCTGAAGGAGACAGAAATGGTCCATTACAACCATCACATACTTACTCTTAAGCTTCACTTCCATCGGACAGACTCACATCTGTGACCTAGGAAAAATATAGTTACATACTTTTTTTTATTCGTAGATACATGTCCTCCCCATGGACCATCGACTTTGCCGTTGGTGGGGAGGCTTGCGTGCCTCAGCGATGCAGATAGCCGTACCGTAGGTGCAACTACAATGGAGAGATATCTGTTGAGAGGCCAGAAATTTGTATGAGTCCTGAAGATGGGCAGAAGCCTTTCAGTAGTTGGGGGCCATAGTCTGGATGATTGACTGATCTGGTGGCCTTGTAACACTTACTCAAACGGCCTTGCTGTCTTGGTACTGCGAACAGCTGAACGCGAGGGGAAATTACAGCAGTAATTTTTCCCGAGGGCATGCAGCTTTACTGTATGGTTAAATGATGATGGCGTCCTCTTGGGTAAAATATTCCGGAGGTAAAATAGTCCCCCATTCAGATCTCTGGGCGGGGACTACTCAGGAAGACGTCGTTATCAGGAGAAAGAAAACTGGCGTTCTACGGATCGGAGCGTGGAATGTCAGATCCCTTCATCGGGCGTTAGGTTAGAAAATTTAAAAAGGGTAATGGATAGGTTAAATTTAGATATAGTGGGAATTAGTGACGTTCGGTGGCAGGAAGAACACGACCTCTGGTTCAGGTGAATACAGAGTTATAAATACAAAATCAAATAGGAGTAAAGCAGGCGGAGGTTTAATAATTAATAAAAAAAATAGGAATGCGGGTAAACTACTTCAAACAGAATAGTGAACTCATTATTGTGGCCAAGATAGACGCGAAGCCCACGCCTATCACAGTAGCACAAGTTTATATGCCAACAAACTCCGCAGATGACGAAGAGATGATGAGGTGAAAGAAATTATACAGATTGAGAAGGGATGCGAAAATGCAATAGTAATGGGTAGCTGGAATTCGATAGTAGTAAAAGGAAGAGAAGGAAACGTAGCAGGTGAATATGGATTGGAGGTAAGGAATGAAAGAGCAAGCCGCCTGGTAGAATTTTGCACAGAGCGTAACTTAATCACAGCTAACACTTGTTTCAAGAATCTTGAAACAAGGTTGTACACATGGAAGAGGCCTGGAGATCGTGGAAGGTTTCAGATATGTTGTATAATGGTATGACAGACATTTAGGAACCACGTTTTAAAATGTAAGACTTTTCAGGGGCCGATGTGGACTCTGACCACAATCTATTAGTTATAAACTGTAGATTAAAAATGAGGAAACTGCAAAAAGATGGGAAATTAAGGAGATGGGGCCTGAGTAAACTGCAAGAACCACATTTTGTGGAGAGTTTCAGGGAGAGTATTAGGGAACGATTGACTAGAATGGGAGAAAGAAATACAGTAGAAGATGAATGGGTAGCTTTGAGAATGAAAAAGTGAAGGCAGCAGATGATCAAGTAGGTAACAAGACGAGGGCTAGTAGAAATCCTTGGGTAACAGAAGAGATACTGAATTTAGCTGATGAAAGGAGAAAATACGAAAATGCAGTAAGTGAAGCGGGCAAAAGGAATACAAACGTCTTAAAAATGAGATCGACAGGAAGTGCAAAATGGCTAAGCAGGGATGGCTAGAGGACAAATGTAAGGATGTAGAAACATATATCACTAGGGGTAAGATAGATACTGCCTACAGGAAAATTAAAGAGGCCTTTGGAGAAAACAGAATGACTTGCATGAATATCAACAGCTCAGATGGAAACCCAGTTCTAAGCAAAGAAAGGAAAGGAGATAGGTGGAAGGAGTATATAGAGGGTCTATACAAGGCGATGTACTTGAGGACAATATTATGGAAATGGTTCAAATCGCTCTGAGCACTATGGACTTAATTTATGAGGTCATCAGTCCCCTAGAACTTAGAACTACTTAAACCTAACTAACCTAAGGACATCACTCACATCCATGCCCGAGGCAGAATTCGAACCTGCGACCGTAGCGGTCACGCGGTTCCAGACTGTAGCGCCTAGAACCGCTCGGCCACTCTGGTCGGCTATTGTGAAAATGTTAGAGGATTAAGATGAAGATGAAATGAGAGATATGATACTGCATGAAAAGTTTGACAGGACACTGGAAGACCTAAGTAGAAACAAGACCTAGGGAGTAGACTACGTTCCATTAGAAGTAATGATAGCCTTATGAGAGCCACCCCTGACAAAACTCTACCATCTGGCGAGCAAGATGTATGAGACAGGTGAAACTTCCTCAGACTTCAAGAAGTATATAATAATTACAATTCCAAAGAATGCAGGCGATGACAGATGTGTAAATTACCGAACTATCAGGTTAATAAGTCAAGGCTGCCAAATACTAACACAAATTCTTTACAGACGAATGAAAAAACCTGGTACAACCCGACCTCGGGGAAGATCAGTTTGGATTCCGTAGAAATGTTGTAACACGTGAGGCAATACTGACCCTACAACTTATCTTAGATTAGGGAAAGGCAAACCGACGTTTCTAGTATGGGTAGCCTTAGAGAAAGCTTTTGACAATGTTGTCTGGAATACGCTCTTTCTAATTCTTAAGGTGGCAGGGGTAAAATACAGCGAGCGAAAGGCTATATACAATCTGTATAGAAACCAGATGGCAGTTATAAGAGTCGAGGGGCATGAAAGGGAAGCAGTGGTTGGAAAGGGAGTGAGACCGTGTTGTAGCCTATCCCCTATATTATTCAGTCTGTATAATGAGCAAGCAGTAAAGTAAACAAAAGAAAAATTAGGATCAGGAATTGAAATTCGTGGAGAAGAAATAAAATCTGTGATGTTTGACGGTGACTTTGTAATTCTGTCAGAGACAGCAAACGATATTGAAGCGCAGTTGAACGGAATGGACAGTGTCTTGAAAGGAGGATACATGATGAACATCAACGAAAGCAAAACGAGGCTAATGGAATGTAGTAAATTAAATCGGGTGACGCTGAGGGAATTAGATTAGCAGTTAGTGGTCGAGTAGAGAGGATATAAAATGTAGACTGGCAATGACAAGGAAAACGTTTTGAAGAAGATAAATTTGTTAACATCGAGTATAGATTTAAATGTCAGGGAGTAGTTTCTGAAGGTATTTGTGTGGAGTGTAGCCATGTATGGAAGTGAAACATGGACGATAAATAGTTTGGACAAGAAGGGAATAGAAGCTTTCGAAATGTGGTGCTACAGAAGAATGCTGAAGATTAGATGGGTAGATCACATAACTAATGAGGTGGTATTGAATAGAATTGGGGAGAAGAGAAATTTATGGCACAACTTGACTAGAAGAAGGGATCGGTTCGTAGGACATGTTCTGTGGCATCAGGGTCTCACCAATTTGGTATTGGAGGGCAGCGTGGAGGGTAGAAAGCGTAGAGGGAGACCAAGAGATGAATAAACTAAGCAAATTTTGAAGGATGTACGTTGCAGTAGGTACTTGGAGTTGAATAAGCTTGCACAGGATAGAGTAGCATGGAGAGCTGTATTAAACCTGTCTCTGGACGGAAGATCACAACAACAACAAAACCAACAATAGATACATGTCAAGCCCGTTTGATGCATTAGAATCCCCGTGTCAGAATACCACTGCATGACTGTTTGGAAGCCTAGATTGCCCAATTTCATTTTGGATTCTGGAACGGCACGCTGTGATATTGTGATAGGCAGATTGCGTTGTACGGTAAGCGAAGAAAACTTCACAAGTCAAGTTCATTAAAAAAGCATTTTATTGGATTACCTGCTTTGACAGCTGTCGTCATCAGGTATTATGCTATCAAAAAAATGGTTCAAATGGCTCTGAGCACTATGGGACTCAACTGCTGAGGTCATTAGTCCCCTAGAACTTAGAACTAGTTAAACCTAACTAACCTAAGGACATCACAAACATCCATGCCCGAGGCAGGATTCGAACCTGCGACCGTAGCGGTCTTGCGGTTCCAGACTGCAGCGCCTTTAACCGCACGGCCACTTCGGCCGGCTTATTATGCTATCGAACTTTTACACCATTTCATCCATCATTGTTACAAGGCGCCTCACAGTGCATATGTACACCCCGTTACCCCGAAGATCACTACAATTTGGCATGCCAGAACTAAAAGTATTGTGTGCAAACATAAATGTAACCATACTACGCCGACTGTAAGTTTTCGTGTTCACTACCAGCTGGCACCTGACAGCGAAGTGATGTAAACACTAAGACATCCATGTGTGTCCACCAGGTGGCTCTCAGGCCCCATTTTCCTCCTGATTGTGTCAGGCAGCAGCAGCAGACCGAGACAGAAGTAGCAACTGCTAAATAACCGTTTTTGTAAAATTAAGAGTTCATAACTACGAGCGAATTTTATAGTTTCATGTGTGTGGTCTGGTAATTTACTTTCTTGGATTTCTGTATGTTAATGTAATGTTTAAGAGACACAGTTCTCGTGTTTTGGTTTGTGTCGGCAACTAAACCGATTATGTGACCTATTAAAAGTTCCTAATCAGGAGTGAATTATTTTGACTCAGCTAAGTACTTTGGTAGTTCAATTTTGAAATTTCTGCGTATTAATCTAATTTGTTACACGCAGTTCCTGCAATTTCATCGGTGTCTACAGTGGATCTACAGTGGAGCTCCGTAATGTGTCTCGATAGTCCTTCGTTAGTTTGTGTACTGTAGTTCTCCACGGCCTTTACCATGGATAGGGACTCGGATTTTTGTGTGCCGAAGCAAGCCGAGTTGGTGACACTTCGCTTTCAACTTAAGGCTGCGGTGGCTTCTGTTGTGAACCAGCCATAGGGATTCAAAGGACTTCCAAAACCGTCTGAGTCCACCGATCGATCCACCCAGTGGTCAGCCGAGTTACTGCTCGCACTGAGGTTGTCTCCACACCCGAGGTCAAGTGGGAATTCGCCACGGGGGTTGGCATACGGCGCAAGACTTCCCACAGGACCGCACGTAGGGCCTCCCCAGTTTGTCTGATGTTCCAGGTGCTGTCTGTGGCTGACAAAGTCCCTCAGCCAGATGCAGTCACTTGTCCCGATTCAGATAAAACCACTGCCTGAAAGATCCGGGCAATCACAGAGGGTGGGATTATTTATAGTTCAGAGCAGGGACTTGGCGGCCTAGGGAAGAAAGCTAATGAGCACTCCGTGCGCATACTGAAAGGAGTCATTGCAGACAAGAAACGGGTCCTTCCAGATGCCATGAAGAGCACACCGTGCAGCCATCTGCAGGTGGTGGCTCACGTCAGTAAAAATGATATTTGTCGTTTTGGGTCGTAAGAGATTGTCCTCCGGTGTCGGGCGGCTATAGGATGTGGTAAAGGATGCCTGTCTTGCTTGTGAGATGAAAACAGAGCTCATCACTTGCAGTATAGTCGACAGGACCGATTGCGGACCTCTGTTACACAGTCGAGTGGATGGTCTGAAACATATGTTATGACGGTTCTGTGAAGTGTAGGCTGCAGATTCCTCGTCTTGCGCCATAGGGTGGTTGGGTTTCGGGTTCTGCTTAATGGGTTAGGAGTCCGCTACACGTAGAAGGTGGCAACATGGGCAGCTGGGTCTGCGTGGTGTGGACTGGGCGGTTTTTTTAAGTTAGAGGGTCTAGGGGAAACACAAAAAGGGCTCAAAGGGTGAACAAGAAGAACGCAGTTCCTGGAACCATCGCTATAACAGGTCCTGTGAGTTAGTATGGGTACAGGTTTCTATTGGATACCGGGAAGAAATAATAACTGGATCCTTTTGACGACCTTTCAACTCAGATGATACAATTGCTGGAAGATTCAAGGAAACCTTGAGTCTAATTTAAAATATGTACCCGACTCTTACAATTATAGTTGGTGGCGAGTTTAATTTACCCTCGATATTTTGGCGAAATTACATGTTTCAATCTGGAGGATCGCATGAACTACCTTCGGAAATTGTGCTAAACGCATTCCCTGAAAACTATTTCGAGCAGTTAGTCCATGAGTTCACCCGAATAGTAAACGGTTGGGAAAACACACTTAGCAATAAATTATCCTGAGCTAGTAAAGAGCATCAAAAATGATACAGGGATTAGTGAACACGTGGTTGTCGTGACGAGATTGAATATTTTAACTCCAAAATCTTCCAAAAATTTTCGGAAACATACCTACACAAAAAAAGATATAAAATCACTTCACGCCCTCCTGAGTAACAATCTCCAGTCCTTCCAGAGTAACAGTGTAAGTGTAGACCAGATGTGGCTTGAATTCAAAGAAATAATATCGACAGCTATTGAAAGATTGATACCAAATACATTAACAAACTGCGGAGCTCATCCCCCTTCGTACGCCTAACGGGTCAGAGCACCGTTGCAGAAACAACTAAAACAGTGTGCTAAATTTAAACGAACGCAAAATCTCCAAGATTGGGGATCTTTTACAGAAGCTCGAAATTTAGCGCGAACTTTAATGCGAGATGCTTACAATAGTTTCCACAACGAAACTTTGTATCGAAACCCGGCAGATAATCCAAAGAGATAAATAAAATATGCTTGCGTGAAGAGACAAACAGTGCCTTCTCTGCGCGATAGCTATGGGAATACTATGGATGACAGCATTGCCAAAACAGAAATACTAAACACAGCAATCAGAAATTCCTTTACCAAAGAAGACGAAGTAAATGCTCCAGAATTCGAATCAAAAACAGATGACAACGTGAGTCACTCAGAAGTAGATATCTTACGAGTAGTGAAGCAACTTAAATCACTTAATAAAATCAAGTTTTTCGGTCCACACTTATACCACTTAGGTTCCTTTCAGAGTATGCTCATTCCATAGCTCCAAACAACAATCATATACAGTTGCTGGCTCCAAGAAAAATCGGAACCCAAAGACAGCAAAGTTGTACAAGTCACATCAGTATTTAAGAAAAGTAGTGGGTGTAATCCACTAAATAACAGCGCTATGCCACTAACGTCGTTATACAGCAGCGTTTAGGAATATATAATGTGTTCGAACATTGTGAATTACCTCGACGACAACGGTTTATTGACAGACAGTCAACGCTGATGTAGAAAACTTTCTAGTCAAACACTACTAGTTGTTTACTCACACGAAGTGTTGAGTGCTATTGACAACGGATTTCTAATTGAATCCCGTATTTCTATATTTCCAGAAGATTTTTGACACTGTACCTCGCAAGCGGTTTGTAATCAAACTACGTGCTTATGGAATATCGCATCGGTTATGTGACCGTATTTGTCATTCCCAGTCAGAGAGTTCAAAGTTAGTAGTAACTGGCGGAAAGTCTTGAGTGAAATAGAAGTGATTTCTGGTGTTCCCTAAGGTAATGCTACAAGCTCTCTGCTGTTTATCTATATAAACGATTTAGGAGACAATCTGAAGAGTCGTCTTAGGTAGTTTGCAGATGATGCAGTCATTGTTCGTCTAGTAAAGTCTTCCGAAGATCATAGCAAATTGTAAAACGAGTTAGAAAAGATATCTATATGGCGCGGAAATTGGCAATTGATACTAAGTAATGAAAAGTGTGAGGTCATCCTCTTGAGTGCTAAAAGGAATACGTTTAGCTTCGGTTACACGGTAAACCTGTCCTATCTAAAGGCCGTAAATTCAGTTACATAACTGGGAGCTACAATTACGAACAACTTTAAATTGGAAAGAATACGTAGATGATACAGTGGGGAAGGCGAATCAAATACTGTTTTGTTGGCTGACCACTTAGGACATGCAACTGATCTACTAAAAATACTACGCTTGTCCGTGGTCTTTTGGAGTACTGCTGTGCGTTACAATATCCATATCAGACAGGATTAACACAGGACGTCGAGAAAGTTCAAAGAATGGCAGCACGTTCTGTATTATCGCGAAGTAGGGGAGAGAGTGTCACTGAAGCGATACAGGATTTGGTGTTGACATCGTTGAAATAAAGTCGTTTTTCATTGCTGCGGAAATTGCTGACGAAATTTCAATCACCCGATTTCTCCTCCGAATGCGAAAATATTTTGTAGACGACGACTTGCATAGGGACAAACGATTATCATAATAAAATAATGGAAATTAGAGCTTGCACGGAAAGATAGAGTTCCTTTTTTCCGCGTGCTTTCGAGATTGGACAATTATTGTGAAGATAGTTCGACGAATCCTATGCCAGGCATTTAAGCGCGATTTGACGAATATTCATGTAGATCCATAAGGATCAGTCAAATGAAAACAAGACAGACGGAAAGAAACCAAGTAAAATGTGCCACAATTACACTCCTGGAAATTGAAATAAGAACACCGTGAATTCATTGTCCCAGGAAGGGGAAACTTTATTGACACATTCCTGGGGTCAGATACATCACATGATCACACTGACAGAACCACAGGCACATAGACACAGGCAACAGAGCATGCACAATGTCGGCACTAGTACAGTGTATATCCACCTTTCGCAGCAATGCAGGCTGCTATTCTCCCATGGAGACGATCGTTGAGATGCTGGATGTAGTCCTGTGGAACGGCTTGCCATGCCATTTCCACCTGGCGCCTCAGTTGGACCAGCGTTCGTGCTGGACGTGCAGACCGTGTGAGACGACGCTTCATCCAGTCCCAAACACGCTCAATGGGGGACAGATCCGGAGATCTTGCTGGCCAGGGTAGTTGACTTACACCTTCTAGAGCACGTTGGGTGGCACGGGATACATGCGGACGTGCATTGTCCTGTTGGAACAGCAAGTTCCCTTGCCGGTCTAGGAATGGTAGAACGATGGGTTCGATGACGGTTTGGATGTACCGTGCACTATTCAGTGTCCCCTCGACGGTCACCAGTGGTGTACGGCCAGTGTAGGAGATCGCTCCCCACACCATGATGCCGGGTGTTGGACCTGTGTGCCTCGGTCGTATGCAGTCCTGATTGTGGCACTCACCTGCACGGCGCCAAACACGCATACGACCATCATTGGCACCAAGGCAGAAGCGACTCTCATCGCTGAAGACGACATGTCTCCATTCGTCCCTCCATTCACGCCTGTCGCGACACCACTGGACGCGGGCTGCACGATGTTGGGGCGTGAGAGGAAGACGGCCTAACGGTGTGCGGGACCGTAGCCCAGCTTCATGGAGACGGTTGCGAATGGTCCTCGCCGATACCCCAGGAGCAACAGTGTCCCTAATTTGCTGGGAAGTGGCGGTGCGGTCCCCTACGGCACTGCGTAGGATCCTACGGTCTTGGCGTGCATCCGTGCGTCGCTGCGGTCCGGTCCCAGGTCGACGGGCACGTGCACCTTCCGCCGACCACTGTCGACAACATCGATGTACTGTGGAGACCTCACGCCCCACGTGTTGAGCAATTCGGCGGTACGTCCACCCGGCATCCCGCATGCCCACTATACGCCCTCGCTCAAAGTCCGTCAACTGCACATACGGTTCACGTCCACGCTGTCGCGGCATGCTACCAGTGTTAAAGACTACGATGGAGCTCCGTATGCCACGGCAAACTGGCTGACACTGACGGCGGCGGTGCACAAATGCTGCGCAACTAGCGCCATTCGACGGCCAACACCGCGGTTCCTGGTGTGTCCGCTGTGCCGTGCGTGTGATCATTGCTTGTACAGCCCTCTCGCAGTGTCCGGAGCAAGTATGGTGGGTCTGACACACCGGAGTCAATGTGTTCTTTTTTCCATTTCCAGGAATGTATTAATTTATTGCACTAAGAAACAAGACTTCCTGTACCTTCATGAAAACAAGTTTGGGGTTGCCTACGGAACCATGCTTGAAACCAGCCGTGCAACTCTTCGTCTAAACTAATCGACAGACGCGAAATTCTTCAGAAGCACAAAAATATGGAAAACGCATGAGAAGGGATCGGTGTGTGAGGGACCCCAGCGAAACGTCTACTGCATACTGGCTGGCTCTAAGCACTATGGGACTTAACATCAGAGGTCATCAGTCCCATAGAACTTAGAACTACTTAAACCTAACTAACCTAAGGACATCACACACATTAATGCCCGCGGCAGGATTCGAAAATGCGACCGTAGCGGTCACTCGGTTCCAGACTGTAGCGCCTAGAACCGCTCGGCCACTCCAGCTGGCTACTGCATACTCGAAACAACCTTGGCAACATGTGGCTGGGCGTTACCCAGCACCAGAATGATGCCGTCCGTCAATTCGCAGGAGTTTAAGCTCACCACATAGTCCAAAGGCCCTGGAATGTTGGCAGATAGCACCATTCGGTTTCAGTATAGTGTGGGCCCACATATTGCCAGGTTGTTTCGACTACGCTGCAGAAATTTCACTGGGAAGCTTTTACAGATTATTAGTCCAGTCACGATCACTCCCCAGGCGATTTCCATATTTCTGGAGCTCTCAAAAAAGTTGTTAGTGGCCTTAGAGTTATTTCACACGAGCAGGTGGAAGCCTTGGTGCAGTCGAGGTTATGTAGGCAACAGATAACTTTTTCATCAAGGCATTGACTCACGGTGGTGTAAATACACTGAGGCCCCGAAGAGACTGGTCTAGGCCAGCGTATTCAAATCCAGAGATATGTAAAAAGGCAAAAATACGGCTCTGTAGTCGACCAGGTCTATGTAAGTCAACAAGTGTTTGGCGCAGTTGTTAAATCAGTTTCTGCTGCTACGTTGGTAAGTTACCAAGATTTAAGTGAGTATGAACATGAGTTGTAGTCGGCGCAGGAGCTCTGGGACGAAGCATCTCCGAGGTGTAAGTAGGCTGTTTAGGTTTTTTTATTGGTAACGCCACCTCTGTATGAAAATCACTGGCTGTGCTGTGTGCAGTCTGTGGCTGCTTTGCATTGTTGTAATACTCGCCATTGTAGTGTTAGGCAGCTGGATGTGAACAGCGCGTAGCGTAGTGCAGTTGGAGGTGAGCCGCCAGCAGTGGTGGATGTGGGGAGAGAGATGGCGGAGATTTGTAATTTGTCATGAACTGCTATATTTATATATGATGATATCAAGGTAAATACATTGTTTGTTCTCTATTAATATCTTTCATTTGCTAACTATCCCTATCAGTAGTTAGTGTCTTCCATAGTTTGAATCTTTTATTTAGCTGGCAGTAGTGGCGCTCGCTGTATTGCAGTAGCTTGAGCAGCGAAGATTTTTGTGAGGTAAGTGATTTGTGAAAGGTATAGTTTAATGTTAGTCAGGGCCATTCTTTTGCAGGGAATTTTGAAAGTCAGATTGTGTTGCGCTAACAAAATATTGTGTGTCAGGTTAAGCACAGCCATATATAAATTGTTCAAAGGGGACGTTTCAGAGGTAGTGATGAAATGGCGATTTTCCCGTACCACGCTTTCACGAATGTACCGTTGATATCAGGAATCTCCAACATCGCTGTGGCCGGAAAAGGATCCTGCAAGAACAGGGCCAACGAAGACTGAAGACGAAACACCATCGACATGGGCTTTCGGAGCCAAAGGCCGACTCGTGTACTCTTGATAACTGACCGACACAAGGCTTAACTCGTCGCCTGGACCCGTCAACAGCGACACTGAACTGTTGATAACTAGAAACATGTTGCCTCGTCAGACGAGTCTCGTTTCAAATTGTATTGAGTGGATGGACGTGTAGGGGCACGGAGACAACCACATGAATCCACGGGCCCTGCTTGTCAGCGGGGGACTGTTCAAACTGGTGGAGGCTCTATAATGGTGTGGGGCGTGTGCAGGTGGAGTGATATGGGATCCTTGATACGTCTGAATACGACTCTAACAGGTGACACGTACGTAAGCATCATGTCAGATCACCTGAATCCATTCATGTCCATTGTGCATTCCAACGGACCTGGTCAATTTCAGCAGCACAATGCGACATCCCACACGTCCATAATTGCTACCGAGTAGCTCCAGGAACACTCTTCTGAGTTTAAACACTTCCACTGGCCACCAAACTCCCCAGACATGAACATTATTGAGCATAGCTGGGATGTCTTGCAACGTCTGTTCAGAAGAGTTAGCCAGCTCCTCGTACTCTTAAGGATTTATTGACAGCCCTGCAGGATCCATGATGTCACTTCCCTCCAGCAGCGCTTACGACATTAGTCGAGTCCATGCCATGTTGTGTTGCGACACTTCAGTGTACTCGTGGGGGCCCTACACCATACAACGCAGCATTTCCTGTTTCTTTGGCTCTTAAATTTATTTATATACATACTTACAGACACTTAGTGTTCTAAAGTTTTTTTTATTTTTCACCTAAAAACACTGTTGATCCACTAAAACATTGTTAGCCTTGCACGATTCATGGTGTCAGTTCCCTCCAGCACTACTTCACACATTAGTCGAGTCCATGCCACGTCGCGTTGCGTTGCAGCACTTCTGCGTGCTCGCGGGGACCCTACACGGTATTAGGCCTGTGTACCAGTTTCTTTGG
This sequence comes from Schistocerca serialis cubense, assembly GCF_023864345.2. Lineage (NCBI taxonomy): Eukaryota > Metazoa > Arthropoda > Insecta > Orthoptera > Acrididae > Schistocerca > Schistocerca serialis. The sequence continues at coordinate 353,519,231 of NC_064643.1, forward strand.
CTCTTCAGTGTATATTAACAGTTATGTCGCTTATTTAAGAAATAATAAACAGTGTATTTGCTTTTTTCCATCTGCCTCGTTTTCATTTGATTGCCCCTCATAGTAAGACAACTTGGTTACTGCGAGTAGATTGTGTAACGTTGTCTCGTATATAATAGAGCGGATCAGTGTGTCCTACTGTACACGCTCCAATGCTTATTATCTGCAAGTTACTTATCACTGGTCCACTGCTCTAAGTTACTGTACAGTCGACGCAGAAGTGTTTATATACTTGTCCGATCATTCAAATTCAGGATTTTTATTGATTTCCCTGAACCACCTAGTTCGCACCATGGGACACTGCGATAATATTCTTCCCTGTACTTATCAACTCCAGTTTTGTTCTTCGTCTGTATCGTTATTCTCTTCGACAAGCTGTCTTTCCTAGTTCACAATCGTCAGTGATTTGTATTTAAGAAGAGATTATCATTGACCACACTCACCTTCGTTGAGTTTATCCCCTCAGATACTTTTACGTAACATGAACTGGCCAGGTGGAGACTTTACAAACAGCCTCGTTTCCTTGTTCTTCATATGTATGAGATTTAAAACTGAGTGACCGAACATCAGTTCCCCAAACTCGAAAAATTCGTTCTGTGTTAAACACAAAACATTTCAATTTTGTCAATGCATCAAACCAATCAAAAGACTGATGTCTCAAATAATATTATAAATGAAAAATAAAAAAGACAGAATAAATATTTTCCAAACTTTTAAAATGCAAATACAATACTAGATTGAAATATTTACAAAAGGTGGGCATAAAGGAGCCCGTCTCAACCCGCCGTCCCCTGATTGGTATTGACAGGACTAAGAATAAGAAATGTTATTAACAGAACGCGTATAAAACTTGTTCATTAGTATTTATACTTTATAATAAATACAGGACAGAGATAAAAGTTGGTAAAAAGGAACTGAACTTTCTATTTTACAATGACGGCAAGTGCTGATCGCTATCATTTAGATTATCATTTAATCGTCAGTCTTCTGCTGACTACTTTCTTGCCGTCCGCCACAAATTCCTCTATTTCTCCAACGTTTTTATCTCAGAACAGCACTTGTGACCTGCGTCCTCACCCATTTGCTGGATGTTATTTAATCTCTATCTTCCTCTGCAGTTTTCACCCTCAACTGCTCAATGTAGTATCGTGTAAGTATTCCTTGACGTCCCGTCATCCTGATCCTTCTTCTACTCAGAGCGTTCAATGTACTCCTGTCCGATTCTGTACAGAATATCCTAATCTGTAGCAATTCTGGACATGCTGGATGTCGCATTGTCGAATTGACCACGTCCGTTGAATTTTTAAAATCAGTCAATATAGATTTAAAAATTCAACTGTAGCATCACTAATCAAATGCTTCAGTTCTCTTCTGTTTAGGTATTCCAACAGTCCGTGTTTCACTACCATACAGTGCTGAGGTCCAAACGAACGTTGTCAGCAGTCCATTATAATTATCCGGGCTGTTATGCCGTGGTCGGGTGATGAATTCTGTGGTGATTCCCAACGTTTCGTCTCCGACTGCGGGAGACATCTTCAAGGGGGTCCGTAGCTTGATGGAAGGTCCAACACACACACACTGGCTCGCTACTGACTGCCACTAAATTCCGTGTCCGCGCGCCCCCGCGCCGCGGCGTGACGTCACGTGTTTTGAAAACGTCAGTGCAATTGGCCGCTGTCCGTCGCCGTCGATCGCCGTTGCCATCACCCAGTAGTGGACGAGTGGTACACATCTTCTTTAGCACCGGCATCCATATACCGCTTAATTTGACGCCCTCCTCCTTTCGGTTGAAATTATTTGGGTGTTTAAGCGATTTCGATTGCCTCCCTGTAGAGCCTTTCGTAGTATGCGTTCGTGGCCGCTAGTACTAGCGTCTCCTCGAAACGAATATTGTGGTTCCCTGGCTGGAAAGCATGCTCCGCAACAGCTGATCGTTCCGTTTCTCCTCTTCTACAATTTCCCTTGTGCTCTTCCAAACGTTTGGAAACAGTTCTTTTGGTGGTACCCACATAAACATCACCACAGCTACATGGGATCCTATACACTCCAGATTTTTGCAATGGTTTGCGAGCGTCCTTGGCAGGCCTAAGGTATTCCTGTATCTTCCTGGTGGGCTTGTAAATTACGGTAATATTCCGCTTCGTCAAGATCCTCCCTATTCTTTCCGTTACGTTTTTAACAAATGGCAGGAAAACCTTATATTTTTCAGTAGCCTGTACGTCAGTATGATTTCTGCATGGCTGCCTCAACGCACGTTTTATTTCGGACGAATATCCGTTCTTCGTTAGTGCATTGTGGAGATGTTCCATCTCAGCGTCGAGCAACTCAGGTTCACAAATATTTCTAGCTCTGTCCGCTAACGTCTTGATAACACCACGCTTCTGTTGTGGGTGGTGGTTCGAATCCCGGTGCAAATAACGGTCCGTGTGCGTGGGTTTGCGGTACACTGAGTGGCCCAAACTACCATTTTCGTTTCTAAACACAAGCACATCGAGGAACTGTAATTTGCCGTCTACCTCCTCCTCTATTGTAAACTGAATTCTTGAGTTTATACTGTTCAGATGTTCGTGGAACCGGCTTAGTTCCTCCCTACCATGTCTCCACAACACAAACGTGTCATCCACGTATCGGAACCAAACATTTGGTTTCTTGCTGGCAGTACCTAAGGCCTGTTCTTCGAATTTTTCCATAAAGAAGTTTGCAATTACGGGACTTAGGAGGCTTCTCATAGCCACGCCATCCGTTTGCTCATAAAACTGTTCATTCCACTTGAAGTATGTGGTCGTCAAACAACACTTAAACAGCTCTAAAATAATCGGCAGGAAAAATTCGATCCAGCTGTTCCAATACATCATTAAGTGGAACCATGGTAAACAGCGATACCACATCGAAGCTGACCAATATGTCCTCCGGCTGGACCACTATGCCATTCAATCTGCTGATGAAATGTGTCGAATTCATTATATACGAGTCCGAACGGCCCACATGTGGTTTTAACAGCGTAGTCAAAAACTTGGCTAATGAGTAGGTGGGCGAACCAATGGCACTTAGTATCGGTCTTAACGGAACATTTTCTTTATGAATTTTGGCCAAACCATAAAGCCTCGGTGGTAGCGCAACCGAACTGCAGAGACCTTTCTGTACACTCTCTTCAATGGAGGACTTTTTTATTATGTTAGTGGTGTCCTTATTCAGCTTCCTATATGCTTGCGGATCCAGTAGATCCGTAATTTTTCTCTGATAGTCGGCCACATCCACAACCACCGTTGCGCTTCCTTTGTCAGCTGGGAGAACCAAAATACTGTCGTCGTCATTCAGGAGTTTTACAGCTCTTCTCTCACCCACAGTTATATTACTTTTCGGCGGTTTTGCATTGGCTAATATTCTCACTGTTTCTATACGGATTTCCTCAGCTGTTACAGAATCTACACTGCGAATTCCTGCTTCTACATTGGCTATAATTTCTTCCGTGGGCACAAAACGCGGACTAACAGCAAAGTTTCCTCCCTTGGCAAGCACAGATGTCTCATCGTCAGATAACGAACGTATGGACAAATTGATAACGGTCCGGGAAACGTCTAAATGCCGAACAGTCTGATTAGGTAGCAAATTATCAAATTTCTTCTTCTGTCTACTAGACGTCGTCAACATATGCTTCCCCATGGTATCATGCAGTAGTCTATCAATTTTATCCGAGTCACCGCTGCACAGTTTATTACTGATCGTAATATGGAGAGACATTAACTTACAGTTTGTGCTTGCCAAGTCCCGTCGGGACTGCTGAATGCGCTCTCGTAGTAAGGCCTCCTCAGTCCGTTTGAAAATGCGTTGTGCCTTTCCCGAATAGAACAGTCGCTTTATCTTCAGAAACTTCGGTAAAACGCCGATGGCTCTGCAACGAGACAGGAATGTGACGGTTTCAAAACACGTGGCGTCACGCCGCGGCGCGGGGGCGCGCGGACACGGAATTTAGCGGCAGTCAGTAGCGAGCCAGTGTGTGTGTTGGACCTTCCATCAAGCTACGGACCCCCTAGAAGATGTCTCCCGCAGTCGGAGACGAAACGTTGGGAATCACCACAGAATTCATCAACCGACCACGGCATAACGGCCCGGATAATTATAATGGACATGATATTTCCGGCCGTGAAAGTTTACATTTTAGTATCATTGTCAGCAGTTTTTCGCACAAATTAAGGCCTTTGTTCAATACTAATCCATTTCTCTCGGCCAAGAATGCCCTTCTTGCCAGTGCTAGTCTGCTTCTGATGTCCATCTTGTTCCGTCCGTCTAGGGTTGTTTTGCTGCCTAGTTAAAAGAATTCTTTTACTTTGGCTGAATCTTGACCATCAATCATAATGATAAGTTTTACGGTGTTCTTATTCGTGCTATTTTTCAATAATGTTGTTCCTCTTCGACTTACTGTCAGTCCATATTCTATAGTAATTAGACTGTTCACTCCATGCAGCAGATCTTGTAACTCTTCTTCACCTTCACTGAGAATAGCAATGTTTTCGACGAATCTTGTCATTGATATCCTAGCACCTTGAATTTGATTCCACTCTTGAACCTTACTTTTCTTTTCATCATTGCTTCTTCCATTTGTAGACGGAATAATGGGGGTGAAAGACTACACCCCTGTGTTAGATCTTTTTAATTCGAGCATTTGGTTCTTGGTCTTCCACTCTTACTATTTCCTCTTACCTATTGTACATGTTGTATGTTACCAGTCTCTCTCTATCACTTCCCCCTGTTCTCCTCAAAATTTCGAACATATTGCACAGTTTGACACTGTCAATTTTCTCCAAGTCGAAAATTTATATCAATGTTTTTTTTAATTTTTATTTAGCCTTGTTTTCATTACTTACCGCAACATTAGAACTGCTTCCCTGCTGCCTTTACGTTCCCAAAGCTAAAATGAACGTCATTTAACAAATCCTCAATTTTCTTCTTCATTTGTCTGCATATTATTCTTGTCAGCATGAGCTGTTGAGCTGATTGTGCGATAATTCTCGCACTTCTCAGCTCTTGCATTCTTCGGAACATTCTCATATTCTTTCTTTACCTCATCATCTTCAGCTTGTGACGTCGGCTGAACAAATTGTCGGTACTGGTTTTCTGTTGATTCAGATGAGAACAACCTTATCAATGAATTGCCTTAATTTCGTTTTCATAACGAATCCTCCTTCCGTATAACCACTGTCTGCGGCTTTTGATATTACCCTACACGCATCTGACCAGAAACGCTTCTCTCCTTCCATTTCACTTCACTGAGCCCCACTACGGATTGATACTTAGCAGATATCCTAGCTTACCTGCCACGCTCAAACATCTGAAATTCCATGCCCTGGTCCGTAGAGAAAACACTATCCTTTCGTTGGTTATTCAATGTTTTCATCACGGGTGCCTCCCCCTTGACAGTCGCCCTCCGGAGATCCAAATGGGGTACTATTTCGGATTCTTTCGCCAAGGGAGAGATCGTCATAACACTTTTTCCGTTAGAGGCTACATGTTCTGTGAATACGTATCATATATCTTTAATGCATTGGTTTCCATTGACTTTTGCATTCTCATGCTGTTGATTGTTGCCTTTAGGGGTAGTTTTCCATCCCAAGGACAAGAGAGTGAACTGAACCTCAGTCCGCTTCTCCGATCTCTTAGACAAGACCGTTGGCAGAATGAGGGTGACTACTTATAACGGAAACCTTCGGCCGCCAGTGCTGATAATATTTATTCAAAATTTAAACGCTGGTGCAGTTGGATCCCGGGACACATGTTTTGATTAGTAGTCAGAGACTCCACACCATGACAAAGGGTGCACTGTACAATTCGCTACCAGTGAAAGTGACAATGAGACCGACATTTTGTGTTTTTAAGAGCCCTTAGGATCTTTTTTAGAACTGCGTGGTATTGTTTTAGGAAACTGATATCCAGGCACAGAGCTTTCAAATACTATAAGACAAAGGATACCGAAGATGTTCAGTTTGCTGTGAGATCCACTTGCGGAGAGTCAATAACGTTCAGAGTGGCAGTGTATGTTACTGACCATCAACGATAAACCTTTTTTTAAAGATCTTAATATCTTCTCATTCCTTCCACGTCGGTACTACTGCGTATAATATTAACGTTCCCGAAAACAGTCTGGATCACAGTAGATGTTTATCACAGATGGCAGATGGTTACGGTGTATAATTTAGAGCACTTTCAAGCTATAAACATTTTAACGGTTGCTGTTGGGGTAAGAACACGGACGCCATCTCTTGCAGTTCACGTCCGCCTTGTTAACGGACCTTACTCCGTCCACCGCCACCAGCCGCCATCGTTATGTCTACAGCCTGAAGATGGTGTAAATGATATACCGAAACAGTATGCCAATTATCATAAACATCTGTTTCGATGGAGACCGTTTTACAGAATTTTAATACTTAATACCGTTTGTTGCTAAACAGTGGAGGAATGCTTTCGAAAATTATAAGTTACTTCGTCGATTCTTTGAAAAATATGAAGAGAATAAATAGAAATGCTATGTCAGGACTAAAGATTAAGCAAATAATGTGCAAAAATTTAAAGCTTATCGTATATTCTCCACCAAATAATTTTAGCGGATATGGTAAGGAGGTAACAGCGATCTGTTGTGGATGACGATAAAAACAGTCAATAATGCAAAATATGGCATTTACGAAAATGATCGTTTTCAGCATCTTCATTGCCCATCTTCAGAGCATGAGCACAGCTCTATGGTCACAACGGTAGCTGTTGTGACCACACGCAGCTGTTCACAAGGTTGCCAGCTTTAGCCAAATGGTACTCATAATCTGAAGATAACCGATTAAACTCGCCGAAAGCGCTTATTTGATCTGGTATTGAGGCGCCTGTAAAACAGCAATGTTTAACTGAATTCCTTGCTGCTGAACGAATTGCGTCGATTGAGATCCATCGTCGCTTGCTAAATGTGTACGCAGACGGTGCAACAGACGTGAACAGTGTAAGGCGATGGGAATGGAATTTTCAGGTGGTGGAAAGGATGCACATGACAAACCACGGCCCGGTCGATCCTGCATAGCTGTCATCCCTCGCTATGAAGAGTGTCTTGATCAACTCATCCCAGTTTATAGGCAGATAACGACCAGAGAAGTGTGTGCAAAACTGGGCGTCGGCTATAATGCCTTGGAAACAATGTTCGTGCACCTTGGTTATCGCAAAGTCAGTGCGAGATGGTTCCCGCACATGCTTACAGAAGAACAGAAACTTATGGAATGGATGGAAATTTGTAGCGATCTGCTGGACCAATGTGAAGCTGAAGACGGTAATTTTCTGAATAGCATCGTCACCAGAGATGCGACTTCACCATTACGAACCGGAATCCAAAAGACAGTCCCTGGAATGGCAACGTGCAAATTCTCCGTCTATGAAATAATTCAAGAGATCAAAATTTAATTCAAGATACAGCCGTCTGCAGACAAAGTGGTGTACACGTCTTCTGGGATAGCCAGTGTGTGGTTCTTTTGTATGTCGTGGAGCCTGGAGAAATTGTCAATTCGGCAGGCAACAAGAATTTCCAGGGTAAGACCAGAGAAGAAGACCAACTTCCACTTGCAACATGATAAACGACAGCATCACAAGTTTCGCGACCCATTGCAAAATTTGGATGGACTGTCTTACCATATTCATTGTACAGTCTCCATTTACCGTCTTAAGACTTCAATTTCCGTGGGCCTTTGAAAGATGGACTATGTGTCGAATATTTCCAAGGCTCGGATGATTATGTCAAAGTTGTAAGGAAGTGATCAGTCTCAGCTTTTTCCGATTTTTACAAGCGCGACATGCAGGTTCTGGTTCATAGTTGGCATAACTAACGGTGGTGACTATGTGGAAAGATGAGTCTGTAACCGAAATATTGTTCTGTTTTGTTGTGCTGTTGTGATTTATGTATGTCCTGTAGTTTCCTTGAATAAAAATACGAGGCGTTGCTTTCGAAACGACCCTCGTACAAATGAGATATTCTGCTATTTCGATTCTTTTTAATAACTGACACTGTGTCTTCCCTGTCATGTCGTCAAAACACAGTTTTTCCTTTCATCTGTAGAATATGTCACAATACTTCCGGATCAGCCTTGTAATTAACACTATTACCGGTAGCTAGTACCATACCAAATCGAATGTAATAAGTCTATCTCAACATTAGCGTCTCCGAGAATTTTTTTTAAAGGTACGTTTTTAATTCACGACTGATAAACAAGGGGAAAAGCCTTTTGACAGCATTCTGTAGCAATTTATTGTTCCCCTGTTTTTCGTTTTCTGTTTGGCAGCGCACAGTGGAGGGCTTTCTGCTGCGTCGCAGGCCATTCACCGCCGACTAAATCCAAATGCAGAGCAGCAGCGGCCGCCGCTGGCTGGGCTTTATCCCGGCGGCGGCACTTTATCCAGCCGCGTGTTTCTTTTGTTTCGAGGCGACAGTCGCCGCCGCCAGCAGCAGGCCAGCTCTTTAATAACGGAGAGCAGGCGCCTCCTTCCACGAGCTCACTGGGCTGCAGAGAGCAGCGGCGGCAAGACTTTCGCGACATAAAGGAACTCTTAGCGGCCGCCGCAACTGCTTTCAGCTTTTAATATCTCGCCGGGAAAATAGAAATTTGTGTACCGGACTGAAGAGACCAACAAAATCGCTGCTGCCTCCTTTCGGGAGTCTGTCAGTTGCAAATCTCTACCAACTGTTCTTCGAGGTAATTGAGGAAGCAGAGTTTGGGCAAACTGCTCTCTTAATGGCATAGCGTACAAGACACTGTCGAAAGGGCTAACGTCTTCATCGGAGTGCAGTGCTTCTTACAGTACTCGTATCGAAAGTAGACACTCCACGTTCACAACTACTGCTTACAGGTTGCGAGTAAGCACATCGGACACAAAATTTGTCGTTCCAAGGAGACATCACGTAATACTATCTAAACTGCCTTAATAATTGATAGTGGCCACAATTTGCCGAGAGGGAGAGTCCACGATTACTCGCAGATAAGCCGTGTACAACTGAACTCACTCGTTGAGCACTTTCTACCAGATTGTGGGAATGTCGACTGCTATGTAAAATGCTACATTATGTGGCTTACAGGCATAAAATGCTGTTCCTGTATTGTGCTTGCGCGTCAGGGTTCTGCAACCTGCCTAAGCAAACAGTACGAGATCTACCTTGTACTGCTCAAACGATGTACTGCTCACTATACCTTCGTCCCGGTGCGCCGTAATAGTTACATACAACAGTCTGCTGTAACACGAGAGGGAGTGAATAAAGGTCCAGGCTGTGACTACGTTCGCAATCCAGAATTAACGAAGCTAAGTTAGGGTAAGAGTTTTTATTTTGTCCCAATCTACCCGCAGTAGATTTTGATTAACTTTGCGGAAGAACTATTTACACCTTAACCTACCATTGTATACTCTGCTCCTTCGCAGCTGCATTTTTGTGGGAAGTCCTCGAAGTTAATTTTTTCGTAAAATGTTTGAATTGTGAGTAACTGATCGAATTTAACTTTTCATGACGTTTTTGTGATTTAAGAGGATAATCTATGGTGATAAGTGTTACTCCCCATTGCCATTTAGTAAGCTGGTTGCCGTTACACAAACCTCAAAATTCATTTAATCACACCCAGCTTGGTGGCACAGTGGTCAGCACACTGGTCTCGCATTCGGGAAGACGACGCTTCAAACCCCCTTCCGGCCATCCTGATTTAGGTTTTTCTTGGTTTTCCTAAATCGCTTCAGGCAAATGCTGAGACGGTACCTTTGAAGGGCCACGGCCGACTTCCTTCTCTAATCCGCTGGGACCGATGACGTCGCTGTTTGGTCACCTCCCCCAAATCAACCAACAAACCAATCACTTAATCACGCTAAGCGTCTGTAAAAGCTGACTCACTACCCCCGGAATGGAAAATTTAGTGATTTCTGATCATTCCCTGCAGTCGCTATCGGTGAACAGCGAGTCTCTCTAATATATACTGCAGAAACGAGTTACAGGTGACGAAAGAAGTGGTCTCATGGCAAAGAGAAATTGATTTCTGTAGCGTGTTTTCACACGTGGTACAGTGTACTGTCTCTGGTTGTCTGGCACCCAGTCATTAGGCACATGGCACAGCGTACTACGACAAAATGTCAAGCACATCAAGAGGTTGTTTGGTTCTTGGTGGGCACACCAGCCTCTTTAAATTTTGGGATAGACATCATTCCACAAAGGTACATTTTAAAATATTTTATTCAGTACTACTAATTTCGTACATGGTTGATTTTCAAATTCGACTATAAGAGATGTAGACATGTTTTGGTCTTCTCGTCATTCAAAAATTGTGCGCCATGCGTAATTTTGCACCAAATTAAAGTTTATGCGGCAGCACCAGAATTATCACACTATTAAAGCTGGTTGGATGTGACACTTCGATAGTGTGGTGATGCTATTGTTCCCTCAGCCACTATCTTTTCGTGCTTTTATATTTTACTTCACACGATGCACCTTGACAACGCACGGCACGCAAATTTGTTTGACAACAAGAGGACGATGTACCCACATGTGTTATAGTCGTAGCTGAAAACGTACCATGCACGAAACTAATAGTGCTGAATAAGAGTATTTTAAAATACAGCCTGGAACGTGATACTTACAGCCTGTGAATTCAGCCAGGAAGGAAAACGGGGAAAGGCTGGACCAGTCGGGATTTTACACCCCTCATTTACTGGTAGAACACAAATTAATTTTACACTGTTCCAGTTACATAGCAGCAATTTTTAATTAATCAAAAGTCGAAGCAATGACATCCATTCAAAATTCAATGCCAATTTAAATAATTTACAGAAAACTAAAAGTGAACTTTAACCCAAGATGACTTAACATTCTTTAAGGGAAGACACGCTCTATATAAGACAAAGATTGAAATACTGGTAAGCTCGTCATAAAGGCAGACGTAAATCTAAACAACAGTACCGGTAGAGATCAGAAGGGCCTTAATTACCAAATGGTGAGAATATAACATGATTCAAATTTGACTGATACAAAAACTAAAACCATAATTAAAACAATGAAAAACAATTTTTAACACCAACATCTAGGCAATATAATATTGTGTTCAGGAGCACTCATCAATTGAAGATTTAACACATTTTCCAATAAAGGAGAATAATTAAGTTACAACAGATAAAGGTGTTGGGATCCCAACGCACATCAAAATTTACTTAAGGTGATGGCGACAAGCTAATGGATAAAAATTCAGAATTATTCCAAGTATAAACTTAACTCGAACAGAAACATTAAGGAGTACGTCTGTAGTTGGAGGAAACAGCGCGAAAGACAGACAGCGGTGAGACCAGCTGAGTGCGTGCACTCCAAATGACGTAGGCATCCGTCTTAGCCATCCGATGGGCCGTGATTAAGTGGAGAGCGATGGTGGGTTCCACGTACCAGCAATGAGATACAATAGTTTTCTAACGACAGCTCCCTGCAGCACAAATAATTTTCACTAGAATTCCAAAATACAGCCGTGCATCAAGTAAATAACTCTTAGGGTCGAAATAATTGACCTGAGCTCTTACCAAAAACCATGGCAATCAAAAGATTTAAGAAACCACCTACAAATACTTTGAAAATAATTTCAACACTAAAATAATATCAGCATTTCCTTCAGCAGATCATTAAAGAAGTCGAAAGGATACTCGCGTATCATTGAAAGCTCATCGCCAGGCGGGGTAGCCGCGCGGTCTTGGGCGGCTCCCCCCGTCGCAGTTTCGAGTCCTCCCTCGGGCATGGGTGTGTGTGTGTGTGTGTTGTCCATAGCGTAAGTTAGTTTAAGTCAGATTTATTAGTGTGTAGGATTAGGGACCGATGACATTAGCAGTTTGGTCCCACAAGACATTGGCACAAACTTTTTAGATAGCTCATCCGTAGACACGTTAGTCCATAGCGGTTTGGAGAGCAAATGCGTCCTTGAACAGACTAAAATTTATCTGAACTACTTACATAGAACACATGTACTGTATAATCTCTTTGACTGAATAGGCCTTTAGCATTAGCTTCAAACAAGAAACGCAAAGGCAAATTTTAAATAGACCAGTAATATAGCAAAACAGACACAAATTCTTATATGAACAATTAAACATCCGTCCTAACTGGTAGTACTAAACATTTCGCTGCACCTCCAATTGAAAACTCCATTAGCAATAATTTACTTTAAATATCAGAAGAATTGATGGGAGGCGGACAAGAACAGGTAAAACATACACTAATGAACACTGCCAACCTTCCAAATAAACTTTCTACTGGAACACGGCACTTTACCCTAGCTAAAAGGTCACAAACACCACGGATACACAACGTAACACATAAAATAAACTGTAGTAAGGTACCAGCCAATGAAGGTACAACAGGTCTAGGAATCTCATTGCCCTTCAAATACCATGGACACCTGGACAACGGAAGGAAGACGGACCACAATGGCACTGAACATCGTCCTGACAGCTTCTGATCAACCATAGCACAAGCCACGTCAGTGCTCGACAACTCTCACGGGCTAACATGACTCCAATACTGGTGGCCCACCAACAGCTAACAGCACGACGAAGGCTCATTGCAGCATCGATCCTCAGCTCATACTGCCCAGCAAACCGTCCACCACGCCCGGAGCCGCTACAACAGAAGGCGGTGTGCTGCAACGGCAACATTTTAATGAAAGATGGTAAGAATAGTGATATTGATACATGGCGAGGAAGCCGCCACGGTTCACAGCCTGCTAGAATTATGTCTTTCTTTACCTCCATATGTTGTAAGCAAAATCCCGTGATTGTACTAATACAATTAAGCAGTTGTTAAATATACTTTATGCTGTCCACAACAAGAAACATTAATGTTGCCATCAGTGTATTTTCAATTTCTCCTCGATAAACTACTATGGAGGCAAGAATACATTCTACTCGCTATCAAATCCACCTTATTTAGTTCAAATGGTTCAAATGGCTCTGAGCACTATGCGACTTAACTTCTGAGGTGATCAGTCGCCTAGAACTTAGAACTAATTAAACCTAACTAACCTAAGGACATCACACACATCCATGCCCGAGGCAGGATTCGAACCGTCGACCGTAGCGGTCGCTCGGCTCCCCTTATTTAGTGGTATGTATATTTCCCACATCCCCTTGAAAGGGAAACGGGGCATTACATGACATATAAAAGCTATATTTCGCAACAAACAGAAATGTGTAGCAAATTATTACTAGATACTCGCAATAGGTGCGTACAGAGGTCATTCGACGTGTTCCTATAACAGTAGTAAGTACACTTCCTACTATCCACGAAAGGGTAACAGTTTTCTGCAAACAGCATCTCTGGCAATATCAGCAGGAATGAATAAAGATGCCAAGTTTGCTACCAGGTTCCCTGACTGCAATAAAGGAAGGTAAGTCAAGAGAAAACTTCTTTTGTTACAACTGTCACACCGCACCTGCAACACCTTTTGAGCAACTTCGCGGTAAGCACTATTTACAGGTTACACCACCATTATGAGCACTAAAATAGTTAAGTCACGAATTGTTTCCGGATGGGTAGAACCAATAGTATTATAGTCAAGAAGGAATTCCAGCACGTTGAACGCTTTCTCGTGCCAAGGACGGAGTCCTTTCGGGAGTTGTATTGCGCTATCTGCACCTACTTTTCGTCCGTGCAGCAACTGCATTCACACTCACGTCCCGCGGGTAGCCTGGCTTCAGGCGTCGGTCCACTACCTGCACAGGCATCAGCAGGCCAACTACGACCTCAATAATTTTCTAGCACCAACGTGGCACAGCAGTAATAATAAAAACGAGGTGTGTTATCGCTGGGAACTCCGAACGTTATCAGTGCAGGCACTACTCTAGCCGACGGGCGGCGTCCCGATCCACGACAGGAATCGTATCCGGCAGGAGACTATTTCCCACAACAAGCCAAGTCCCCGCTGAATATCTCCGCCTAGGCAGTACATAACGCCGGCCGTTGCGGCCGAGCGGTTTTAGGGGCATCAGTTCCCGATCCTGCGCGGTTCTTACCGTCGTGGACATCCATTTACAGATCAACGTCTCCTCCTACGCATCACGACGGTAGGGCTTCATTACAAATCTTGATACCGTTATTCCTTCTTGTGGCTCACATCAGACCTGCACAGCAACCTGTGGTGTTATTTCTTCCTGTTACTTTTCCCGATTAAACAAGCATCATTTCCAGTCCACTTGACTGCTGTTTTATCTATATAAACAGTATCACAGTCCATAAGAGGTGTAATCTGAAACAACGATTGTTGGTTGCACAAAATCTGAGGATGGTACCTAGTTATATGCTTCTTTAGTTTTTAAATTAACTGTCGATGAACAAAAAGTCTTAATTGAGGTACCGACCGCCTTTGCTTAGATATCTACAAAACGCAAATCAGTTCTTATGTAAAACAGGATACACACAATTTAGATGCAAAACTGTTATTCACTGACTCCAGTATTTTATAAGTCGCAGTGCTACCCAGATCGTTGGGTTTCGACCCGGTTGTGAGGATGAGCATTATGCCGACTCTTTGTCAGACTCCCTCTCGTCACATTCCACCTGTACATTCGTAAAGAACTATAAAGAACAATTGTGCTCTGGAAGTTCTTGGCTAGATTGAATACGTTGTTCCTGTCGTATAAATGTAGGCATGAGGGGAATGTTGATATACAGAGAGTAACACATTTAAATTGTTGCTCATTCGAAAATCCATAATTCCCATGCGATACAGAAGTTCGAAATTTGGCTCAGAAGTTATTACTACCTTTCTCTGTAAAGGTGCAAAAGCGTTGCGGCTCGCAACATCGTTTTCGGGCTCGGCGACTCTTCAAACAGCAAGACTTTGTCACATGTGGTAAAAAGGTCAGAACTCATGTTCACGTGAGTTACATGGTTGGTTAATGACGTCACATTGGTACCAAATTTTACCATAATTTTGACCAACGGCACGCGGACGTGTCACACGATGAATAGATCAGCATATCCCCTTTATCTCATATTTAACCACTTCTGTTGACAACTTTGTGGCCCAACATCAAGCCTAACGTTAAAATTACGCAGTTTTCTAATAGATGTCCGAGGAAAACATTTCAGACACATCGCCTCTCAGAATCCACACGAAAAGGCGTCTGATATAGCATAAAGTGCGTCAATGAAACAACCCCTTCTTTTGGGGCTTTGATACCCACAAAGTTCGCGGTCGCAGTGCGATGAGCAACGGGACGACTTTTTTGAAACTTTGTGCCGCTGTTGACAACCCCGGACGATTCAACAACTCTCGAAGTACTTCGTGGGTCTGCGACCTCGCTGAATATGATCGCACACCACTGCAATTTACCCCAACCACAAATTTTGATACGGTGTACAGAGTGTGACCTGTAGGGGTCATAAAAAACCTTTCGACTTACTTGGAAAGTGGTAAAAAGATGGATTTTCTGCTTATGCTTTCCAGCCCTCTTGTTACCGCCCACTTATGGCGTGATCACCGACAGATGCGACATTGATAAATGCATGAGTCAAACGATAAGGGTGCCTCCAAGACCATTCTGTTCGGCAACAACCTCAGTGCCACCACACACTTCTGTTGGGAACTTTAAAGGCACCCCTGCACATAGACAATTGCCATCCCTCCCACACCCCACGCCAGTGATCACGCAAAAGTAGGGCGCGGAAGGGTGGGCTAAAAACTAAATGGCGCAATTTGCTGCTGTGCCGAGTGGTCTTGGCCGCCAGCTATCATGGCAGTGCTCTACGTTACGGTCATGCTCCTTGGTGGCTGTTTCTACTTTACTGAATGTCTCCATAATGTCGTGCAGTTGTGGATTAGAACAGACGTGCTTGTTTCGTACCCGAAACAAATGCAAGCTTACAAGGTCAGATAGTATTTGTCAGTCGGACGTTGTCCACCATTCAACGTACGTGTACAGGTAGGCTTAAACAACACGTTTTGGGAAACTTATTTTGGCTCGCTTTGCGAGTTTTCGTCGGTGACGTGCAGTTGCTAATGGAAAAGTGACATTCTGTGGGCGTGTGAAACGACTGGATGTTTGAGCCTCCATGTTTATTTGCCTATGTTTAGTACTGCCATCTGTACTTACAGATTTCTCTCTTTTTTTCCTTTCAGGTGTGAAATCTTAGCGTGATTAAGTGCTGCTTTGCGTAGTAGTGATGACGTATTACTCTAGTCAGCTTAGTTATGTGCCATTGATTCAGCACCAAGGTAAATATCATGCAGTGTTTTACTGGAAGGGAAAGAGCGAACGTATTTGCATGGGCTTGGCGATGGATCTGACCGAGTTAGAGTTTAATTTAGGAGTTTTGCTGGCGTTGTGTCAAAATGTCTAACTTGTTGATTGTTTTTTCCACGAATGTGTGTGCGCCTACTTTTGTTGGCGTCTGTGCTTCTCTCTCTTTCCTTGATGACTATTATGACATTTTGGTATAATTAGTGAACTGACACGACTTTTCAATTATTTTAAATCACCACCGTGTGTTGATGATTTTGCCTTGAATTTCATGTTGTGTCATGCCGGGTTATAAGCAACGACGTGTATGCGGCCTACGCTACGTGAACTCGTAGTGACTTGATACACTTTATTGTGTGGATGTCCCTTTATTTCATAAAACGTTTCCGAGTGTGCAACAGCAGACGCGTGTTCATTGTCAAGTTGTGTGCTGTCGTAACCGCTTATCATAAGTTCACAGCAAAATTATAGTGTGAACGGCTTTAATTGTTTTAGTGATGAATTATAATAGGGCTCTGATTCTTAAGAGGGGTGCAGCCGGATGCTTGTGGTATAATGCCAGTTGTGAGGGTAGAGCTTGTTTAGTGATACAGAGGTTTACTCGCTGCTTCAGTCTGTAAATTTAGATTACGCAACGGCTGGTGCCGATTAACATAAGATGGTTACTTGCCTACTGTATTATTTTGTAATAGAAGCCTACTGGCATAATGTAAGTGACGCTAAGTTGTTAGTAAGCGCTGTGCTGAAGTGGTATCGGTTTAGCTTACAGCTTTTACTTATTAACGTAGTACTAAACGGGTACGTCGAGGGTCTGTTATGCATGTGACTTTGTTGTAGTACACTGCTTCGGATCACGTTCAATTTGTGTAGACCCCACGGTAGCACTCGCACACCTTTGTTGCGCACTTTAAAAACGTCTGTGTATGGTGACGGCCATTCACTGACTCTTAGGCACCGTTCTGACTAGGAATCACATCCTACATTCCTAGATTTTACATGCGGCCAGCAGGTGCTAGTTCGACACAGTATTGCCAGTCAGCTGAGGCTTGTCGTAATGCAGCAAAATAAGGTAACAATAAGGTGTTTTATTAAATAATTATTATTTACCGTTAAAAATCTGGAGCACTGAGACCATAACCCAGGGACCATAAGTTTAAAATGCTAAATTACAAACAATGATAGAGCTGTACTCAAGCACATGACAAAATGAAATACAGACCCGTCTTGAATTTAGGAAATTGTGTGCTACCAGCCCCCATTCGAACATAATACAAACACCAGCCACCCTCCGGCATGTAAAATAAAATACACTTTCAGAACACTTTGTTTTCTGAAACAACAAAGACAATTTATTGCTCTACAGTACATTGACTTTCTTTCAAAGCCTAAATAAACCCACTACAATGTTTGTGCCAGCCTTATTAAGTCAAACAAAATTTTCTTGCAAATAAGTAACCTTATGATAGAACTTAGACTAATTTAAAAGAAGTCAACTAAATGACACATAGTTTAACCCTTACAGGAACGATAGCGAAGTAGAAGCCCACGTGCGCACGACTACAAAATTTTGATCCTGATGTAAGTAGTGAGAATCTGTTTCACCAGCTACATATTAAAGAGGAAAACAAGCATTTAATAAAATATTACGAAAGGACAAGAAAGTTTAAACGCGATAAATCACGCCGAGCTTCAATTTTCTTATACAATAAAAGAAATAACCACCACAGAAGTGACTGCTGAAATGTTCGTAGAACTGGAAAACATCACACTGCTAGTTCTAAAAGAGTACAACGGCAGATGCTCATCATGAATAATCGAGACACGAAATAACTTACTCCAGCAAAGTTGTTCTCCACCCATCAAGAAGCTATGGTGAAATCAAAGCAGATTAGTAGCCTCCCCTGGGTCGCATCAGTCGTCAAGCTGAGAGTGGTACAGGACAGCACATTGAAAGACGCAGGTGACTCGTCGGAACAGAATGGTTACCTCAGCATAGCGCCACGAGCTTAGGCACAAACTCGAAACCGGCAGGCGAACACCCTTCTCAAGGCGAAGACCACAATGCAACAGGTTAACGATTTTTTGATGTTGCTGAGAAGCTGTCATACAGTACTTTTTAAATGAAGTCACTGGCTTACGACTGTATTGTTGTTTATATTTTTCTTCATTTATGGCCTGCAATATTTGTAATGGCATAAATTCAGCCAGTTGGAAATGGCATAAGAGACCGATAACTAGTTCGCAATTAAATTAACAACAATGCAGTGAAATAGTGGTGTGATAATTTGAACAAAAAAAAAAATTCAACGAATGTTCACTAGTGGAACACATATACAGGATGACAATTATTGAACTGCATACAATAAAATCGTCATAACTTTTGAACGTTTTGCATTAGAGAGTTCAAACTACACAGTTGGCCGCGGGACAAGATGGGAGTCAGTACGCGCATGCCCACGTGCGTTGTTGTTGTCGCCCATTTGCATGTGAAAATGGGTTCGTCAATAAGCAAAATTGGCGCATTTCGCGCCCTGAGAATCCCCATTTCGCGATCAAGAAGTATCTTCACCCTCAATGGGTGACTCTGAGATGATGTTGTAACGTCCAGTCACTGCTCAATCGGTGCGATGTTCCTTGATGGAATGGTGACTACCAAATGGTACGTAAGGTTTTGGAAGACGATTTCATCCCCATTATTCAAAATGACCTTCATTTCAACAAGATGTGGTTCATTCAAGACGGAGATCGATTCCACCGAGGCAGAAGAATGTTTGATGTCCTACAGGAGCAATTTGGGGATTGCATACTGGCTCTAAGGTGCCCACAGGCCACTCGCATGGGCCTCAATTGACCGCCAAATTCTCCGGATCTGAACACACGCGACTCCTTTTTATAAGGGAATATCAAAGACAAGGTGCACAGCAATAACACCAAAACCATTGCTGAGTTGAAAACAGCCGTTCAGGAGATTATCGACAGCATCGATGTTCCAACACTGCAGCAAGTCATGAAGAATTTCGCAGCTCGTCCGGGCCATATATTGGCCAAAAATGGCAGGCATGAAACTTCCTGGCGGATCAAAACTGTGTGCACGGACCGAGACACGAATTCAGAAACCAACCCAATGCTCGAGCCAACCATAATAAGTAAAATAATATTTTCTTACAAATAAGTGAGGGGCAAAACCTCAAGAGAGACCTTAGAATACTTTAAAAGAAAGTAACTAAAAAAAGTGGGTAGTGCACTTGCCCGCGAAGGACAAAGGTCCCGAATTGGCGTCTCGGTCCGACACACAGTTTTCATCTGCCAGGATGTTTAATATCAGCGCACACTCCGCTGCAGAGTGAAAATCTCACTCTGGAAACATCCCCCAGGCTGTGGCTAAGCCATGACTCCGCAATATCCTTTCTTTCAGTAGTGCTAGTTCTGCAAGTTTCGCCGGAGAGATTCTGTGAGGTTTGGAAGATAGGAGATGAAGTACTGGGGGACGTAAAGCTGTGAGGACGGGTCGTGAGTCATGCTTGGAAAGCCCAGATGGTAGAGTACTTCCCCGCGAAAGGCAAAGCTCCCGAGTTCGAGACTCAGTCCGGCAACATTTTGATCTGCCAGGAAGTATCACACCAGCGCATAATCCGCTGCAGAGTGAAAATCTCATTCTGGCTGGTAGGCATGTCGAACAAGTCTTAGCATAAATGCGAAAATCTGTCATGACGTTTACATTTTGAATAAAATGTCTGCCCGCCGTAATTTGTAACTAATTTACGTTTTTCTTCATATACACTCCTGGAAATTGAAATAAGAACACCGTGAATTCATTGTCCCAGGAAGGGGAAACTTTATTGACACATTCCTGGGGTCAGATACATCACATGATCACACTGACAGAACCACAGGCACATAGACACAGGCAATAGAGCATGCACAATGTCGGCACTAGTACAGTGTATATCCACCTTTCGCAGCAATGCAGGCTGCTATTCTCCCATGGAGACGATCGTAGAGATGCTGGATGTAGTCCTGTGGAACGGCTTGCCATGCCATTTCCACCTGGCGCCTCAGTTGGACCAGCGTTCGTGCTGGACGTGCAGACCGCGTGAGACGCCGCTTCATCCAGTCCCAAACATGCTCAATGGGGGACAGATCCGGAGATCTTGCTGGCCAGGGTAGTTGACTTACACCTTCTAGAGCACGTTGGGTGGCACGGAATACATGCGGACGTGCATTGTCCTGTTGGAACAGCAAGTTCCCTTGCCGGTATAGGAATGGTAGAACGATGGGTTCGATGACGGTTTGGATGTACCGTGCACTATTCAGTGTCCCCTCGACGATCACCAGTGGTGTACGGCCAGTGTAGGCGATCGCTCCCCACACCATGATGCCGGGTGTTGGCCCTGTGTGCCTCGGTCGTATGCAGTCCTGATTGTGGCGCTCACCTGCACGGCGCCAAACACGCATACGACCATCATTGGCACCAAGGCAGAAGCGACTCTCATCGCTGAAGACGACACGTCTCCATTCGTCCCTCCATTCACGCCTGTCGCGACACCACTGGAGGCGGGCTGCACGATGTTGGGGCGTGAGCGGAAGACGGCCTAACGGTGTGCGGGACCGTAGCCCAGCTTCATGGAGACGGTTGCGAATGGTCCTCGCCGATACCCCAGGAGCAACAGTGTCCCTAATTTGCTGGGAAGTGGCGGTGCGGTCCCCTACGGCACTGCGTAGGATCCTACGGTCTTGGCGTGCATCCGTGCGTCGCTGCGGTCCGGTCCCAGGTCGACGGGCACGTGCACCTTCCGCCGACCACTGGCGACAACATCGATGTACTGTGGAGACCTCACGCCCCACGTGTTGAGCAATTCGGCGGTACGTCCACCCGGCCTCCCGCATGCCCACTATACGCCCTCGCTCAAAGTCCGTCAACTGCACATACGGTTCACGTCCACGCTGTCGCGGCATGCTACCAGTGTTACAGACTGCGATGGAGCTTTGTATGCCACGGCAAACTGGCTGACACTGACGGCGGCGGTGCACAAATGCTGCGCAGGTAGCGCCATTCGACGGCCAACACCGCGGTTCCTGGTGTGTCCGCTGTGCCGTGCGTGTGATCATTGCTTGTACAGCCCTCTCGCAGTGTCCGGAGCAAGTATGGTGGGTCTGACACACCGGTGTCAGTGTGTTCTTTTTTCCATTTCCAGGAGTGTAGTTCAAAAGTTCTCACACTGTATTTTATCACTCATAGAGTTCCCACAGTATCGTTTGGCCATCACTGAGCTATCAGCCACCTGATTTCCAATATTCTCACTTGCCCTTCGATCACCGACAGCCACAAGACGATCCGTGTCTGCCCTCTTCAAGCCTGCTGGCGCTATCCCCGCCAACTAACGGCGAGGCAGATCTCAGGTACAAGCAGTAAGCCCTTTGCAGTCGAGAAACATAGGCTCACCAAAAATCAGTCAATGGCTGTCCTGTACAGAGAAACATTGAAAGCGCCTCACAAATGTGCGTGGGTGGTTCCAGGGTGTAGCGAACTGGGCACTCTTGTGTTGTGACCAGAAGTGAAATGGGCAGCCACCTCAACCCTTTAATATGTAATGGGGCCATACAGGATGGCAAACATCTGGTGGCACCAACTGGTGCGCACTCGCACCTGCCAGAGAGCTACAGGAAACTTTGATCGCCCGCTATCAGGGACACTGATTGGCACTCGCTGTGCTGACAGAATCCAACGCACATTCTGGAAGTTTTCTCAGATGATTTTGCAGAAACTACTCCGTAAAAAATTGAGATTTTCACTCTGCAGCGGAGTGTGCGCTGATATGAAACTTCCTGGCAGATTAAAACTGTGTGCCGGACTAAGACTCCAACTTGGGACCTTGGCCATTTGCAGGCAAGTGCTGTGCCGTATGAGCTACCCAAACACGACTCACGTCCCTTCGTCACAGCTTTACTACCGACAGTACCTCGTCTGCTACCTTCCAAACTTTGCAGAAGCTCTCCTACGAACGTGCAGGACTAGCACTCCTGATATAAAGGATATTGCGGAGACATGGCTTAGCCACAGCCTGCGAGATGTTTCCAGAATGAGAATTTCACCCTGCAGCAGAGTGTACGCTGATATGAAACTTCGTGTCAATTAAAACTATGTGCCGGACTGAGACTCGAACTCGGGACCATTGCTTTCGCGGGCAAGTGCTCTACCAACTGAGTCACCCACGCACGTCTCACACCCCGTCGTCACAGCTTTACTACCGCCATTACCTCGCCTCATCCTTCCAAACTGTACAGAAGCTCTTGTGTGAACCTTGCAGAACTGGCACTGCGGAAAGAAAGGATATTGCGGAGACATGGAATTGTCACAGCCTGGGGGATGTTTCCAGAACGAGATTTTGACTCTGACAGTAGAACACTGGCCTGTGAAAGGCAAAGGTCCCGAGTTCGTGTCTCGGTCCGGCACACAGTTTTAATCTGCTAGGAAGTTTCATATCAGCGCACACTCCGCTGCAGAGTGAAAATCTCATTCTGGAAACATCCCTCAGGCCGTGGCAAAGCCATGTCTCCGCAGTATCCTTTCTTTCAGGAGTGCTAGTTCTGCAAGATTCGCGGGAGGACTGCTATGAAGTTTGGAAGGATGGAGACGAGGTACTGGCAGAAGTAAAGCTGTGAGGACGGGACCTGAGTCGTCCTTGGGTAGCTCAGCTGAAAGAGCACTTGCCCACGAAAGGCAAAGGTCCCGAGCTCGAGCCTCGGTTCGGCACACAGTTTCAATCTGCCAGGAAGGTTCGGATTACATTATACTCAGGCAGAGATTTCTAAATCACGTATTGGACTGTAAGGCATATCCAGGAACAGATATACACTTAGATCAAAATTTAGTATCGATAAAGAGTAGGCTGAAGCTTAAGGGACTAGTAAGGAAGAATCAATAATCAAAGTGGGAGGCGGAATCATTAAGGAGTGACGAGATGCGTTTGAATTTCTGCAAGGATATATATGCTGCGATATTGAAGAGACTGAAGAGCTCTACAGGCAATTCAGCTGAAGAGGAGTGTACAACACTAAAAACGGCAGTTACGGAAATTGGAAAGAGAAACATAGGTACAAAGAACGTAACTGCGAAGGAATCACGGGTAACAGAAGAAATACTTCAGTTGATCTGTGAAAGAAGGATGTACAGAGACATAAGAGAAATTCACAAATACAGAGATACAAAGAGCTGAGGAATGAAATAAATAGGAAGTGCAGCGAAGATAAAGCGAAATGGCTGCATGAAATGATTGTCGGAAGGACTGACTTACCATATATAAAAGTCGAAGGAACCTACGGTGAAATTAAAAGGATGATTGGTATCATTAAGAGTGCAACAGGAACACTACTGTTAAATGCAGAGGGGAATGATTCGTTTGCTGTCATAGAAGAAGAAACTGAGTCGATATAGAAGAAATAAAGGGTAAGTATTAGAACCAGAATTTAAAGATCCTTGAAAGCCTTAAGATGAAGTAAGGTAGAAGGGATAGACAAAATTCCATCAGAATTTCTAAAATCAATCAGGCAAGTGGTAATAAAACGACTATTCACGTTAGCATGTAAAATGTATGACTTCCAAGACATCCCATCTGACTTTCAGAAAAATATTATCCTGTATATTCCTAAGACTGAAATATCTGACAAGTGCGAAAATTATCGCACAATTAGCTGAACGCTCATGCATCCAAGTTGCTGACAACAGAAACAAACGGAAGAATGGAAAGGGAGATTGAGGATGTGTTAGATGACGATCAAAATGGCTTTAGGAAATGCACAAACACCAGAGAGACAGATCTGTCGTTGTGGTTGATAATGAAAGGAAGACTAAAGAAAAATCAGTATAATATCCTAGACTTTATCGATCTGGTGAAAACGTTCGACAATATGAAATGGTGCAGGATGTTAGAAATTTTGAGGAAAGTAGTGTTAAGCTATAGGGAGAGACAGGTTATATACAACATATACACCAGCCCAGAGGAAATAATAAGGGTGGTAGACTCGGATTAAAAAAGGCGTACCACTGGGATGTAGTGTTTTGCCTCTACTGTGCAATCTGTATATCGAAGAAAGCATGATGGGAATAAAAGAAAAGTTCAAGAGTGGAATTATAACTAAAGGTGAATCAATGATAAGATTTGTTGATGATGTTGCTACACTCAGTGGAAGTGAAGAATAATTACAGGATCTGCTGAATGTAATGGAAAGTCTAATGAGGACTGAAATGGTTTGAGAGTGGAGAGAAATGTGTAGTAACAGAAATGAGAGCAGCGAGGATTATGACATCAGAATTGATAGTCACCAAATGGATGCAGTTAAGGACTTCTGTTTCTTAGGCAGTAAAATCACCAGTGATAGATGGCGTAAGGAGGACATCGAAAGCAGAATGAGTATGGAGGAAAAGGGCACAGCTGCCTAAGACATCTAGTACCAAACGAGGGTTTTAATTTGAGGAAAATATTTCTGAGAATGTACGTTGAAGTACAGCATTGTATGGTAGAGGAACATGAACAATGGACAAACCGGAACAGAAGAGTATCGATGAATTTGAGATTTTGAAAATTAAGTGGACTGATTAGGAAAGGAATGAGGAGATTCTGTCCAGAATCGGAGAGCAAAGGAACACGTGGAAGACACTAACAAGAAAAGGAACAGGGCGAAAGATCGTCTGTTAAGCCATAAGGGTATAACTTCCATGGAACTAAAGGGATCTGTAGAGGGTACTAACTAAAGAGGATGACAGAGACTGGAATACATCCAAGTAATTGATGACGTAGGATGCAAGTTCTACTCTGAGGTGGAGAGGGAAATATTTTGCTCTACAGCACTCTCTAGTTATTCCCTTAAGAGGCAACACGTCCATCCTGCCGGACTTTATTATTCTCCACTTATTCCTAATACCTTCAACAGATTGCGGAATGCTGTTGCTTCTTGCACCTTCGATCCCACTTTTTTCTAGGATTCCCTCTTCTTATATTTATAATGTTGTAATGGTATAATGTGTTATTTATGCTAGTTATATTCGTTTTCCACTAGCTAATAACATGGTTCCTAGATAAGACAAATGAGCTGAACTTCCATGGTGGTCTTTTTCAAAATTTCGGAGAGATTTTAACTGAAGCATTTGCGCAGTGTGTCCATATAGCATGTAACCATATAATTAGGCTCTTGAAGTAAATACAAATACGGAGTTTGTAACTGTTTTCTTCCTTTTCTGGGTGTTGTCGTTTATATATCTGGCATCATTCGTCATGACCTACTAGAAAACGTGACTGAACATACCATAGAACTACGAAAATATTTTCCTTGGTGCCCGGTAATATCGAAGACTTAAGGGCATTTCTCTTGCAGTTAGCATGCTGTGAACGGCAGAACTCGGCACTGAGATCAAACGTGACGCGGAAATACTTCGGTGAATAATTAAATTTCAATTTAAGAGACAATTCTCGCTCGAGCTATTCTTGGTTGTAAATTACAAATTCCTCTATTCAAGAAATGTAACAGAGCTACACCTAGAGACATATATTCGCGTCTTTTCAGTATTTGTTTAGCGCAAGCTGCATTTTTATGACCTACATTACGACAAACAGTTCAGTTTCCTGACCCTTTTTCTAGCATGGTATAGACATAGACTTTTCTCCTCGCATACTCTTAATAATACACTTTGTACTTTATCTCTTCTTTTAATTCTCTTAAAGTTTTGAGTAGAATAACACTCATTCTTTCCTCCACATTCCCTATAAATCTCGTTTCACCTTCTGGCAGGGCCGTGCACTATCAGAAACGTCTTCCTCCGACATATATACAGTACTGGAAGAAATCTGTCGCTTTATCGAAACCCTTCTAATTTTACTCCATTGCGAAATATAAGTTTCAAAAAAATGGTTCAAATGGCTCTGAGCACTATGGGACTTAACTCCTATGGTCATCAGTCCCCTAGAACTTAGAACTACTTAAACCTAACTAACCTAAGGGCGTCACACACATCCATGACCGAGGCAGGATTCAAACCTGCGACCGTAGCGGTCGCATAAGTTTCAAATTTGACCCAAATATGCCTACAATGTTTCTCTATGATGGTATAAAGGAGTGGCACCCTGTGTCATCAACCCACGGGCCCGACAACGCTTCAAACAGAAAGGGGATGATAAATGTGAATAAAAGGTCACAGCTCAGACGATCATGTGAGCTGTAAGTTGGGTTAGTGGTGTAACGTTGACATCAAAGTTCACCACAAATCTGCCGAACGCCAACATGTTATACGATGAGAATGTCATAGCACTCTTTCTTACCGAAATTTGATTCCTTCTTGTGATACTCTGCGATGGATGTCAGAACCGCCACACCCAGCTTTGAAATCGCTCACTTTTCTTTTGGGCGGCCGAGCAAAATATTTCAGACACACCGCCGCTCAGAATCTAATCGAAAAGCCCTCAAGAGCTGGCATAAAGGTGGTCAGTGAAGTCACACTTTCCTTGGGCATTGATTCCCACACATTTTACGGTCAAAAAGACAGTATGCACTGCAGTGAGAAACAGTACAATGTACTTGACAATTTATGACACTGCTACCCACTTCCTGAACGATACTGCCATACTCTAAGGACATCTAAGGCTGCAACGCAACTATACGTGATCTGACCCTGTTGGACAGTAGTGAGACCGCATTTTTTTCCACTAGGGGCCATTCAAAACCATTCGAAAAACTCTAATCTGGAACCGAAGCGGGAACTGTTGTTTATGCTTTTCCAACCCTCCTGTTTCACACCCTCCATTGGTGTAATCACTGAGGGGTGCAACACTGACATGTGTGTGGAAAAAACGGCAAAGAACACTTTTAATGCCTCTCAGATCGTCAACACTCGCCGTGCATCCCATTGATACCCCGTAGTTGTGGTTGCCAGCCCTCAGGCGCTAGAGCAGCCACGAGGCACCACTGAGCTCAATGCGTGCTGAAGTCGCAGTACATTTATACTGTGCTTAACAAATGTGCGTGGGTGACACCGAGTGTGTTGCCAAACTGGGGGTTCTTACAGGGACCCTTTGCCGTTTTAATCACGGTGATGTTTATGTTGCAATTCGAACTGATCGTCATCACGCCACAGGAGGGCGGAACACAGGAGCACTGAAGAACCATTAGTATGCTTTGCTGCTTTTCATCACGTTAAAATTTCTTTAAATGGTTTTGAATTATCCCTCGTGATTCCAATCTCTACACGGGAGCAAAAATGTGGACCATGTGGTACCCAAAAGTGATGCCATCATGTTCAATAAGGATGTTGTGCCACAACGCCCGTGTGGAAGGGATGAAAAGTTCGAAGGTGTCAGCAGTGTCAAAAGTAATCAAGAACATCTTCCTGTTGTTCATCGCATTGCTCTCTCTCCTTTCCGACTGTGAAATGTGTGGGAATCAACGTCCCATGGAAAAGGATGGTTTAATTGACAACCCTTAAGCCATTACCTACAAATTTTCGAGTGTTTCTGAGGGGTGGATTGTCAGAAAAATTTTCCCCGCCTACCCGTACGAACACCGCGTGATTCAAGTGTGAGGTATATCGGTTCTGACCTCCGTATCAGAGGCATCAAGTGAAGGGATGAAATTTGATTTATAGTGGGGTTTGGTGACTGCCATTGTGTGACACGCCCAAGGTGTCGTTGGGTAGAGTTTTGGTGAAAGTTTTATGCCAATGTGACAAATTATTTTGTTTTCTTTTCCAATGGGAGACAATTAGGGGTTTTAAAAACATTGACAAATTTTGACATATATATATATATATATATATATATATATATCACAAGAGTCTGGTGCAGTTGTTAGATCGCTTACTGCTGCTACAATGGAAGGTTATCAAGATATAACTAAGTCAGAACGTGATGTTATAGTCTCGCACGAGCGATGGGACAGAGCATCTTCGACGTAGCAATGAAGTGCGGATTTTCTCTTTCACAAGTGCACAGTGAATATCAGGAATCCGATAAATCATCAAATCTCCGACATCGCTACGGGCGGAAAAAATTCCTGCAAGAACGGGCACAACGACGACTGAAGATAATCGTTGATCGTGACTGAAGTGCAACCACTCCCCAAATTGCTGCAGATTTCAATGCTGAGCAATCAACAAGTGTCAGCGAGAGAACCATTCAGCGAAACATCATCGATATGGGCTTTCGGAGCCGAAGGCCCATTCATGTACCCTTGATGACTGCACGACACAAGGCTTCTCCTGGGCCCGCCAACACCGACATTCGACTGTTGATGACTGGAAACATTTTGCCTGGTCGGACGAGTCTCGTTCCAAATTGTATCGAGCGGATGGACGTGTAGAGGAGTGGAGATAACCTCATGAACCCGTGGACCCTGCAAGTCAGCAGGGGACCGTTCAAGCTGGTGGAGGCTCTGTAATGGTGTGGGGCTCGAGCAGTTGGAGTGACCTGGGACCCCAGATACGTTTAAAGACGACTCTAATAGGTGACACGTACGTAAGCATCCTGTCTGATCACCTGCATGCATTGAGGCCCATTGTACATTCCGGCGGACTTGGTCAATTCCAGTGGAACAATACCACAGCCCACACGTCTAGATCTGCTACAGGGTGGCTCCAGGAACATCCTTCTGTGTTTACACACTTCCGCTGGCTACCAAACTCCACAGACATGAACATAATTGAGCATAAATTGGTTGCCTTGCAACGTGCTGTTCAGAAGAGGTATCCAGCCCCTCGTACTTTTACGGATTTATTGACAACGCTGCCGGATTCATGATGTCAGTTCCTCCAGAAGTACTTCAGACATTAGTCGAGTCCATGCCACGTTGTGTTGCGACAATTCTGTGTTCTCACGGGGGGCCCTACACGATACAGCGCAGCTTTTCCAGTTTCTTTGGCTCTTAAAATTTACGTATATATATATACTTAGAGACACCTAGCGTTTTATAGATTTTTCATTTTTCACCTCAAAATAGTGCTGATTCACTAAAACATTGTTATCTCTTCTCACTTAGAAGAACTTTGACCAATGATTTCCGCTGTTACGTCAATAACCGAGATAGAGGCATTAAGTTTTTTTTAAACTGAGAAATACTATGTTTGGCAAGTAGAATAGTAAATTACGATAAGAGAAAACCAGTAATATAATTCGTTGGTAGGTTAACTAGTAATCACGAAGTCATCCTATAATTAATAGTCTATAGCGATTTTTATGTTTTTCTTACTCTTAATTCTTCACACTCTCGATAAACAGAAGATGTATTAACTATAATGAAAAATATTCCGCTGTTTAATAATGATAATTAGCTGAATACATTGATTTGAAAAGATGCAACAAGTTATTTGAAAGTGTGAAGTGCGTTTTACCATTCTGGATCACCAGCTCAGAATTTGTGAGAGTTTATTCAGTTATAGACCGTGGTAAGAACGATTCACTTCAACAGCTCTGTGTCTGCCGTAACTTTTCTAATCTTCTCCTCATCATGCATGTCTGCAGTCGTGGCCCGGTGTCTTGCGGAGAGACACACAACAATATCTATGTGATCCTTCCAAGATCAGTAAGACTACGTATTTTGCATGTTTTTATCCAGTAATGTCATTCGGTATAAAGTTCTGAGATAATTCATTTTTAAGTAAGAAAGTTTTCAATACTCAAAAACGCAAGAGTGATATGCTGGTGGTACTAACACACTGTCTTCTTGTAGACATCTGTTTACGTAGTTGGGCTTCTGACTGTTAATTAGCAGCATATTTATTCCCACATGCCCTGTGTTGTAAATAATCCATTCTAGTACAAGATGAACAATGATCTACATCTACGTGATTACTCTGCTATTGACAATAAAGTGTCTGGCAAAGGATTCAATGAACCAGTTTCATGCTGTCTCTCTCTACGGTTCCACTCTCGAACGGCGCGCGGGCAAGACGGGCACTTAAATTTTTCTGTGTGAGCACTCATTCCTCTTATTTTATCGACATGATCATTTCTCTCTACGTAGGTTGGTGCCAACGGAATGTCTTAGCAATCGGAGGAGAAAGCTCGTGATTGAAATTTCATGATAGGGTCCAGTCGCTACGAAAAACGCCTCTGTGTTATGATGGCCAATCCAATTCAGGTATCATGTCTGTGGCACTATCTCCCCTATTTCGCAATAAAAAAAAAGGAGCAGCGCTTCTTCGAATTTTTTCGCTATCATCCGTCAGTCACACCAAAAGCGGATACCACACCGCACACCAATACTCCAGAGTAGGGCGGACAAGCGTGGTGTAAGCAGTCTCTTTAGTAGACCTGTAGACCCCTTAAAGTGTTCTGGCAATGAAATGCAGTCTTTGGTTTACTCTACACACAACAATATCTATGTGATCCTTCCAATGTAGGTTATTTGTAATTGTAATCCCTCAGTATTTAGTTGAATTTACAGTCTTGAGATTTGCGTGACTTATCGTATAATCCAAATTTAGCGGATTTCTTTTAGTGCTCATGTGAATAACTTCACAGTTTTATTTATTCATGGTCAATTGCCACTTTTCGCACCATGCAGATACCTTATCTAAATCATTTTGCAAGTCGTTTTGATCATCTGATGACTTTACAAGACGGTAAATGACAGCATCATCTGCAAACAATCTAAGACGGCTACTCAGATTGCCTCCGATGTCGTTAATATAGATCAAGAACAATAGAGGGCCTATAACACTTCCTTGGGGAACGCCTGACATTACTTCTGTTTTACTCGATGACTTTCCGTCTATAACCACGAACTGTGACCTTTCTGACAGGCGCTACAGTCTGGAGCCAAGCGACCGGTACGGACGCAGGTTCGAATCCTGCCTCGGGCATGGATGTGTGTGATGTCCTTAGGTTAGTTAAGTTTAATTAGTTCTAAGTTCTAGGTGACTGATGACCTCAGAAGTTAAGTCGCATAGTGCTCAGAGCCATTTGAACCTTTCTGACAGGAAATCACGAATCCAGTTGCACAACTGAGGTGATATTCCATGTGCACGCAGTTTGGTTAGAAGACGCTTGTGAGGAACGGTGTCAAAAGTCTTTTGGATGTCTAAAAATATGGAGTAATTTTTTGATCCCCAGTCGATAGCAGTCATCTGTTCATGACTATTAAGAGCTAGGTGTTTTGCAAGAACCATGTTTTCTCAATCCGTACTGACTATGTGTCAATATACTATTTTATTCGAGGTAATTCATAATGTTCGAACACATTATATGTTCCAAAACCCTATTGTAAAAAGACATGAAAAATTTTCCAGTCTTTAGGGACGGGACTTTCGGTGAGCGAGTGGTTGTACATAATTGCTTATTATGGAGCTATTCTATCAGCATGCTCTGAAAGGAACCTGACTGGTATACAATCTGGATCGGAGGGCTTGCCTTAATTTAGTGATTTATGCTGCTTTGTTACGCCGAGGTTATCTACCTTTATGTTTCTCATTTTGGCAGTTGTTCTTGATTGGAATTCAGAAATATTTGTTTCGTCTTCTTTCGTGACGGAGTTTCGGACAACCGTGTTTAATAACTCCGCTTTAGTGGCGCTGTCATCAGTGACTTCACCGCTGTTATCGCACAGTGAAGGTAATGATTGCGTCTTCCAACTGGTGTGCTTAATGTATCACCAGAATGTCTTAAGGTTTTCTGCCAGTTTCGTTGTGGAAATTACTAAAAGCATCTCGCATTGAAGAATGCGCTATATTTCGAACTTCTGCAAAACTTTGCCAATCTTGGGGATTTTGCGTTCTTTTAAATTTGGCATGCTTTTTTCCTTGCTTCTGCAACAGCGATCTGACGCGTTTTGTCTGCCACGGGGGATCAGTACCATTACTTATTAATTTATGTGGTATACCGGGTGGTGCATTGATAGTGACTGGGCCAAATATCTCACGAAATAAGCATCAAACGAAAAACTACATAGAACGAAATTCGTCTAGCTTGAAGGGGGAAACCAGATGGCGGTATGGTTGGCCCGCTAGATAGCGCTGCCATAGGTCAAACGGACAACAACTGCGTTTTTTAAAGAAAGGAACCCCCATTTTATTACATATTCGTGTAGCACGTAAAGAAATATGACTGTTTTAGTAGGACCATTTTTTTTGCTTTGTGATAGATGGCGCCGTAATGGTCACAAACTTATAAGTACGTGGTATCACGTAACATTCGGCCAATGCAGACGGTATTTGCTTTGTGATACATTACCCGTGTTAAAATGGACAGCTTATCAATTGGGGAAAGGGTTGATATCGTGTTGATGTATGACTACTGTGATCAAAGTGCCCAACGGGCTTATGCTATGTATGCTGCTCGGTATCCTGGACGACATCATCCAACTGTCCGGGCGGTTCGCCGTATAGTTGCGGTATTTAAGGAAACTGGAAGTGTTCAGCCACATGTGAAACGTCAACCACGACCTGTAGCAAATGATGATTTATCTGCTGTCGCGGATATTCCGCACATCAGTAGCAAACAAATTGTGCGGGAATCGGGAATCTCAAAAACGTCGGTGTTGAGAATGCTACATCAACATCGGTTGCACCCGTACCATATTTCTATGCACCAGGAAGTGCATGGCGACGACTTTGAACGTCAGGTACGGTTCCGCCACTGGGCTCAAGAGAAATTACGGGACGGTGACAGATTTTTTGCTCGCGATCTATTTAGCGACGAAGCGTCATTCATCAACAGCGGTAACGTAAGCCGGCATAATATGCACTATTGGGCAACGGAAAATCAACGATGGCTGCGACAAGTGGTACATCAGCGACCTTGGCGGGTTAATGTATGGTGCAGCATTATGGGAAGAAGGATAATTGGCCCCCCATTTTATGGATGGCAATCTAAATAATGCAATGTATGCTGATTTCCTACGTAATGTTGTACCGATGTTACTACAAGATGTTTTACAGCATGGCAGAATGGCGATGTACTTCCAACACGATGGATGTCCGGCACATAGCTCGCGTGCGGTTGAAGTGGTATTGAATAGCATATTTCATGACAGGTGGGTTGGTCGTCGAAGGACGTTCACCGGATCTGACGTCCCCGGATTTCTTTCTGTGGGGAAAGTTGAAGGATATTTGCTATCGTGATCCACCGATAACGCCTGACAACATGCGTCAGCGCATTGTCAATGCATGTGCGAACATTACGGAAGGCGAGCTACTCGCTGTTGAGAGGAATATCGTTACACGTATTGCCAAATGCATTGAGGTTGACGGACATCATTTTGGGCATTTATTGCATTAATGTGGTATTTACTGGTAATCACGCTGTAACAGCATGCGTTTTCAGAAATGATAAGTTCACAAAGGTAGATGTATCACGTTGGAACAACCGAAATAAAATGTTCAAAGTACCTACGTTCTGTATATTAATTTAAAAAACCTACGTGCTACCAACTGTTCGTCTAAACTTGTGAGCCATATGTTTGTGACTAAAACAGTGCCATCTATCACAAAGCGATAAAAGTAGTCCAACTAAATCATTCATTTTGCTTTATGCACTACACGACTATGTAATAAAAATGGGGATTCCTATTTAAATATAAACGTATCCTCCTCCATGAACCATGACCCTTGCCGTTGGTGGGGAGGCTTGATACAGATAGCCGTACCGTAGGTGCAACCTCAACGGAGGGGTATCTGTTGAGAGACCAGACAAACGTGTGGTTCCTGAAAAGGGGCAGCAGCCTTTTCAGTAGTTGCAGGGGCTACTGTCTGGATGATTGACTGAACTGAACTGAACTCCTCCCGAACAGGCCATGAAGGCCCAAAGGTACTGACTGGCCGCCGTGTCATCCTCAGCCCACAGGCGTCACTGGACGCGGATATGGAGGGGCACGTGGTCAGCACACCGCTCTCTCGGCCGTATGTCAGTTTACGAGACCGGAGCCGCTACTTCTCAATCAAGTAGCTCCTCAGTTTGCCTCACAAGGGCTGAGTGCACCCCGCTTGCCAACAGCGCTGGGCAGACCGGATGGTAACCCATCCAAGTGCTAGCCGAGCCCGACAGCGCTTAACTTCGGTGATCTGACGGGAACCGGTGTTACCACTGCGGCAAGGCCGTTGACTGATCCGGCGTTGTAACACTCATCAAAACGGCCTTGCTGTGCTGGTTCTGCGAACGGCTGAAAGCAAGGGGAAACTACAGTCGTAATTTTTCCCGAGGGCATGCAGCATTACTGTATGGTTAAACGATGATTGCGTCCTCTTG
This sequence comes from Schistocerca serialis cubense, assembly GCF_023864345.2. Lineage (NCBI taxonomy): Eukaryota > Metazoa > Arthropoda > Insecta > Orthoptera > Acrididae > Schistocerca > Schistocerca serialis. Next base: position 353,553,763 of record NC_064643.1, read on the forward strand.
GGTAAAATTTTCCGGAGGTAAAATAGTCCCCTATTCGGATCTCCTGGCGGGGACTACTCAAGAGGACATCGTTATCAGCAGAAAGAAAATAGGAGTTCTAGGAATCGGAGCGTGGAATGTCAGATCCCTTAATCGGGCAGGTAGGTTAGAAAATTTAAAAAGGGAAATGGATAGGTGAAAGTTAGATATAGTGGGAATTAGTGAATTTCGGTGGCATAAGGAACAAGACTTTTGGTCAGGCAAATACAGGGTTATAAATACAAAATAAAATAGGGGTAATGCAGGATTAGGTTTAATAATGAATAAAGTAAATTGGAGTGCGGGTAAGGTACTACAAAAAGCACAGTGAACGCATTATTGTGGCCAATATACACACGAAGCCCACGCCTACTGCAGTACTACAAGTTCATATGCCAACTAGCTCTGCAGATGATGAGGAAATAGAAGAAATGTATGATTAAATAAAAGAAATTATTCAGATAGTGAAGGGAGACGAAAATTTTATAGTCATGGGTAACTGGAATTCGTCAGTAGGAAAAGGGAGAGAAGGAAACGTAGTATATGAATATGGATTGGGGGTATGAATCGAAAGAGGAAGCCTTTTCGTAGAATTTTGCGCAGAGCACAACTTAATTACGGCTAACACTTGGTTCAAGAGTCATAAAAGAAGGTTGTATACATGTCAGAAGCCTGGAGACACTGACGGGTTTCAGATAGATTAGATAATGGTGAGACAGAGATTTAGGAACCAGGTTGTAAATTGTAAGACATTTCAAGGGGAAGATGTGGACTCTGACCACAATCTATTCTAGATTAAAACTGAAGAAACTGCAAAAAGGTGGGAATTTAAGGAGATGGGACCTGAATAAACTGACTAAACCAGAGGTTGTACAGAGTTTCAGGGAGAGCATAAGGGAGCAATTGACGGGAATGGGGGAAAGAAATGCAGTAGAAAAAAAAATGTGTGAAATCCTATGGGACGTAACTGCTAAGGTCATCAGTCCCAAAAATGCAGTAGAAGAAGAATGGGTAGCTCTGAGGGATGAAGTAGTGAAGGCAGCAGATGATCAAGTAGGTAAAAAGCCGAGGGCTACTAGAAATGCTTTGGAAACACACGAAATATTGAATTTAATTGATGAAAGGAGAAAATATAAAAATGCAGTAAATGAAGGAGGCAAAAAGTAATAAAAAAGGTCTCAAAAATGTGATAGATAGGAAGTGCAAAATGGCTAAGCAGGGATGGCTAGAGGACAAATGTAAGGATGTAGAGGCTTATTCACTAGGGGTAAGATAGATACTGCCTACAGGAATATTAAAGAGACCTTTGGAGAAAAGAGAACCACTTGTATGAATATCAAGAGTTGGGATGGAAACCCAGTTCTAAGCAAAGAAGGGAAAGCAGATAGGTGGAAGGAGTACATATAGGGTCTATGAAAGAGCGATGTACTTGAGGACAATATTGTGGAAATAGAAGAGGATGTAGATGAAGATGAAATGGGAGATATGATACTGCGTGAAGAGTTTGCCTAATCACTGAAAGACCTGAGTCGAAACAAGGTCCCGGGAGTAGACAACATTGCATTAGAACTGCTGACGGACTTGGGAGAGCCAGTCCTGACAAAATTCTACCATCTGGTGAGCAAGATGTATGAGACAGGCGAAATACCCTCACACTTCAAGAACAATATAATAATTCCAATCCCAAAGAAAGCAGGTGTTGACAGATGTGAAAGTTACCGAACTATCAGTTTAATAAGTCACGGCTGCAAAATACTAACGCGAATTCTTTACAGACGAATGGAAAAACTAGTAGAAGCCGACCTCGTGGAAGATCAGTTTGGATTCCGTAGAGATATTGGAACACGTGAGGCAATACTGGCAATACGACTTATCTTAGAACTTAGATTATGGAAAGGCAAACCTACGTTTCTGTCATTTGTAGACTTAGAGAGAGCTTTCGACAGTATTGACTGGAATACTCTCTTTCAAATTCAGAAGGTGGCAGGGGTAAAATACAGGGATCGAAAGGCTATTTACAGTTTGTACAGAAACCAGATGGCAGTTACAAGAGCCGGCCGGAGTGGCCGAGAGGTTCTAGGCGCTACAGTCTGGAGCCGCGTGACCGCTACGGTCGCAGGTTCGAATCCTGCCTCGGGCATGGATATGTGTGTTGTTCTTAGGTTAGTTAGGTTTAAGTAGTTCTACGTTCTAGGGGACTGATGACCTCAGTAGTTAAGTCCCATAGTGCTCAGAGCCATTTGAACCATTTTTGCAGTTCCAAGAATCGAGGGACATGAAGGGAAAGCAATGGTTGGGAATGGAGTGAGACAGGGTTGTAGCCTCTCCCCGATGTTTTGAGCAAGAGTGAAGGAAACAAAAGACAAATTTGGAGTAGGTATTAAAATCCATGGAGAAGAAATAAGAACTTTGAGGTACGCCGATGACATTGTAATTCTGTCAGAGACAGCAAAGGACTTGGAAGAGCAGTTGAACGGAATGGATAGTGTTTTGAAGAGAGGATATAAGATGAACATCAACGAAAGCAAAACGAGGCTAATGGAATGTAGTCGAATTAAATCGGGTGATGCTGAGGGAATTAGATTAGGAAGTGAGATACTTAAAGTAGTAAAGGAGTTTTGCTATTTGGGGAGCAAAATAACTGATGATGGTCAAAGTAGAGGGGATACGAAATGTAGACTGGGAATGGCAAAGAAAGCGTTTCTGAAGAAGAGAAATTTGTTATTATCGAGCATAGATTTATGTGTCAGAAAGTCGTTTCTGAAAGTATTTGTATGGAGTGTAGCCATGTATGGAAATGAAACATGATCGATAAATAGTTTGGACAAGAAGAGAATAGAAGCTTTCAAAATTTGGTGCTATAGAAGAATGCTGAAGATTAGATGGGTAGATCACATAACTAATGAGGATGTATTGAATAGGATTGGGGAGAAAAGACGTTTGTGTCACAACTTGACTAGAGGAAGGGATCGGTTGGTAGGAAATGTTCTGAGACATCAAGGGATCACCAATTTAGTATCGGAGGGCAGCGTGGAGGCTAAAAATCGTAGAGGGAGGCCAACAGATGAATACACTCAGCAGATTCAGAAGGATGTATGTTGCAGTAGGTACTGGGAGATGAAGAAGCTTGCACTGGACAGTGTAGCATGGAGAGCTTCATCAAACCAGTCTCAGGACTGAAAACCACAACAACAACAACAGGTTATATCAGTTTGACCTATGGCAGAGCCATCTAGCTGGCTAACTATGGCGCCATCTGGTTTCCCCCTTCAAGCTAGACGAGTTTCGTTCATTGTAATTTTGTCGTTTGACGCTTATTTCTTGAGATATTTGGACCACCCTCTATACCTCTCAATTGCCGTCTATACTATCTCTTTGAAATCAAATTGAAATGGCTCTGAGCACCATGGGACTTAACATCTTAGGTCATCAGTCCCCTAGAACTTAGAACGACTTAAACCTAACTAACCTAAGGACATCACACACATCCATGCGCGAGGCAGGACTCGAACCTGCGACCGTAGCAGTCCCGCGGTTCAGGACTGAAGCCCCTAGAACCGCACGGCTTTGAAATCATTCAGCATCTCTTCTACGCTCACGTTATCAGATCGAAAGGAGTTGAGACAGTCTCTTAAAAAGGCCTTAAGAGCATTTTTATCAGTTTTTCGAAATCAGGTGTGCTTTGCGTTTCTTCATGATGTTTGTAGGTGTTACGGTATTCAGCCTAGCACCAACTACTTTGCGGTCGCTAATCTCTTTATTCCTCATGATACTCCCTTTTTGTCCAGGATTATTTATTGCTAAGAGGTCAAGTATGATTTCGCAAGCATTTACGCTTCTAGTGGGCTGATGAACTAATTGTTCAAAATGATTTTCTGAGACAGCATTCAGTACAGTTTCGGATGACGTTTTATGCCTGCCGCCGGCTTCAGACGTATAAATTTTCCAGCATATCGAGGGTAGATTTAAGTCACCACCTGCTATAATTGTATTAGTGGGGTACCTATATGAAATTATAGTCAAGTTTTCAATGAACTGTTCAGCAGCTATATCTTGTGAGTCGGGGGGTGGAGTCGGTAAAACGATCCAGTTAATAGTTTTGTCTGATTGTCGAGTACAGCCTCTACCCATACTATTTCGCAGCAAATATGTATTTTCATTTCACTACAAGATAATCTACTTTTGACATCAATAAATTCTTCACCACCAATTGTATTTAACCCATGCTTTCTTAAAACTGTTAGCTTGTTTGAAAAAATTTCGGCTGAACTTATTTCCGACTTTATCCAGCTTTCCGTACCTATAATTATTTGAGATTCAGTGCTTTATATTATGGCCTGGAGCTCTAGATCTTTCCCAACACAGCTATGACAGTTTTCAGTTACAATACCGATCGTTTCTACAACTACCTTACTGTATTTTAACTGCACCCTTTTAGGGCGATGCCCTTTCTGTGGTTTCCTGAGACCCTCTAATCTAAAAAACTGCCCAGTCCCTTTCACACAACCCCCTCTACCAACGTAGCCGCTTCCTGTGTATAGTGAACTCCTGACTAATTTAGCGGAACACGGAAACCCACCACCCGATGACACAAGTTAAGGAATCTGCAGCCTACACAGTCACAGAACCACCTGAGCCTCAGATTCTGACCCTCCACTCGGGTATACCCCAAAGGACCACAGTCGGTTCTGTCAACGATGCTGCAGATGGTGAGCTCCACCTTTATATCGTCAGCAAAACTGGCAGTCATTATGAATTCCGCTAACCGTTAAAACCAGAAACTATCTCCTCCAATACAAAGCAACACACGTCATTGATACCGACATTGGCCACCACCTGCAGTTATTTGCACCCTGTACCTTTTATGGCATCCGGAATCACTCCCCCAGTATGTACATGGAGTGCACACTGGCTTCCTTCCCCTCCTTGTCTGGCATGCTCATAAGGGGCGCCAATACGCGCATAATGTTGGAGCTCCCAACTACCAGCAAACCCACCCTCTGTGAATGCCCAGAACTTGCGGGCCGAGAAGCTTCCTCTGGAACAGGGTAGACGTCTGCATCCGGCTCAGGGACTTCGTCAGCCACAGATGATGCCCTAAATCTGTTCTTCAAACGAACCGGGGAGGCCCTACGATCGGCCCCTTGGAATGTCTTTCACTGCCTGTCAGACTTTGGAATGATCTCCTACTTGATCACGGGTGAGGGATCAACCTCAGTGTAAACAATACCTGTGGCGGCCACAGCAGTGGACCGATTGGGTGACATGTGGTACGTGCTTGATGTCCCTCGCATACCCCTGTCTGACCCCCTACAGTGATGCCCCTTGGTAGCAACCCAAGCTATGTGACAGAAGCCAACACAGCCTGGAGCTCCGAGTGAAGAGTCAACCACTCAGCTTGCATCTGTACAGAACAATCACAGTTCCTATCCATTACAGAAGCCGATCCTGTTTGAAGCTTGTAAAAATATGTAATAAGCGAACGGTGTATTCGCCTTATTAGCAGCGGGAACTCGTGGTGCACTCTCACTAACGATCTAACCGACAAGATGTACATAAGTACAATACCAGAAGAAAAATGATGTTCATTACTCCGTGGAACACGAAATTAACTAACCAGTGGCGCTACCGTTAGTTCGCGAAGTCCCGAGTGCATTGTCCGGCCGTGTTGGAGATTTTCTTCGTTCGGGAATTGAGTTTTGTGTTTTCCTCAACCTTTAACGTCAGCGAAGTGCAAGTCGCTGAAATAACATCAGACTTGCATAACCCTAGAGCTGGTCTCGTATTTTCATTTTCGTGAAGCCAAAGAGAGCGATAGGTGGGGTTTTAGTATATCGCTTGACTCTTCACGCTGAGCTGCTTTTTGAAATACTTTGATTAGGATTTCATTGTTAGTTTACATCTCTCTTGAAGCATCTCCGAAGCTTATGTCATTGCTCAGTACTGCCTCCTTTGCCGAATTTCTCTCACACGAGGTACACAACTACAATTTATTTATCGAGATCAGTAGCTTTTCTGTGAATAAATTCATCATTTTCTTGTACGTTATTTTCGTATTGGTACAATGAAATCAGATATTTTAGCATCATGAATGAAAGTTTCTCTGTAAATTTAAACCGAGTCTTGATGCGAGAGAATTATTCTAGTTCTAAATACTGGCCTGTTAGTGACTGATATAATTTAAGTCCCTGTGTATTTGTAGAATTCATCAACGAAAAAATGCCTGGCTGGATTCCAATAGTTTTCATTATCTGCACATGGGGACTAATTTCAACGAATGAGGGGATAACGTCCTTATCACCACACCGAGAGGTAAAAGATAGGTTTTAAAGTAATTTTCCCCGTTTCCCACTGTTGTTTTCTGATCTTTTACCAGCGGTATGAACATCTCGTCCCTACAAGAGTTGTATTTGATATTGAAGGGTTAAGTGTCGTTCTCATAGAAGGTAAAATCTTCTAGTTGCTATATCGCACCACATCCCTCTACAGCTTTCCTCCACACCCGTATTTCGACTTCTCTGCTGCCACATTCTTCGAATATACTGGGAGTATCTCCTAAGAGACGTCAGGTGCTTTTGCTCTGGTATTTCGGTAGATATTTGCAATGTTGGTTTTGCAACGTGTGGCTGGAGTGATGAGCAGTATTTGTTTAGGATGACACAAGCTACATGTTGCAAAAACAAAATTGCAAATACAGGCCGAAACACGAGAAAAATGCCACTTATGATCCTAATAATGACGTCCGATATGGGATGTCTTGACGTTGGAAGGGGAAGGGGGGGGGGGGGAGGGGCAACTTATAGGAGCTATGGCGACTGCAGCGGCCATCATGAAATTCGCCATCTGGTATATAAGTTACATGTTTGAAATGGGAAGGGGGTCATGTGGCACATCGTTTGGAACTGCCCCTTCCTCGGGAACACACATTCGACATCCGTTCTAAGACATATTTACTTTTGTAGAAATTAAGACATGTTAATGTTTGAAACTGAAAGGAGATGATCAATTCTGTTTACTGTTTAAGTTCATCCAGAATGGCACTTACATAGATCCTTGACACCTTGGACTGCGTTCTGTCAATTGATCCTCTTTTTCAGAAAGGTTGTCCCATTTTTTCCTACTGTATTCAGTTCAGTATCTGCTCGTTAGTCATTAAAATGCCCTTACTATTTCACTATTCTTTTTATAGCATCTGACTCCAGTGGTCCTGTTCCCTTCTCGTTTACGTCCAAGTTCCACTTCTGCACAAGGCTACACTTAAGCATAAACCAGAAAAGTTTTCCTAACTTTCAAATTTAAAGTACACGTTAAAAAATTTCTGTTTGTCATAAATCCTGTTCTTAATATCACCAGTATTAATCGCATTTCCTCTCTACATCGGCCAATGTCAGTTATCTTTCTACTCAAATAGCAAAACTCTACATGTATCATCTCTTTCACTGAGCTAATTTAGTTAGCAACGAATGGCTTGATTTTACTTGATCCCATTACGCCTGTTTCACTTTAGCTGAATTTTATCCAATAAGCCATCCAATGCCATCAGCTGCTGTCCCAAGTCTCTGACAGTATTAGCTGTATCAGCAAATCTCAACTTTGTTATGTTTCTCGTCTCGTTCCCCTTTCCAAAACTCTACTTCACTTCTTTCACAGGTTGTGCAGACTAAAGAGCATCGTAGTAGGCTAAAAACCTGCCTAATTCCCTTCTCAACTGTGACTTCCCTTTCATCTCCTTTGGCCCCCATAACTGTAGTCCCGTTTTCGAATAAATTGTAACCTTTCGCTCCCTGAGTTTTATTTCCGCTACATTCAGCATTTCAAAGACTATAGTCCAGATAACATTGTCAACAGCTTTCTAGAAATCAGATCATGCCTCATGCGTAGATTTAACTTTCTTTAACCTACCTTCTATGAAGAGTATTCTGTGTATTTTTTAAATGTTACAGACGAAAAGCGCTGCCACCCTATCCCCATCCTCGTTGGTCAGGAAATAAAATGAATTAACAACAAATGAATAAAAAATGGGTTTCAGTTATGTTAAGGTAGTCAAGTACAGCAGTGGCGACCTGAAGCGGAGTACAGGCGAGGATTTTGACTGTCGGCTGTTTAGAAAGCAAACTGAGTGGCAAAATAATGCGACCATTCAATCCAGAAGATCTTATCTTCAGTGACAGTGGCCACTATTGCTAGCAGATTTGAATACAATCAGTGTTGAAAGAGATGGTAGAGAACATCTGTGACAGATGTTCTATGATTTACAACTGTACATTGACGGTGTTACAACATAGATTGTATGTGATCGACTTATAACACACATTGCCCTGCTGTTGTTGAGGTTTATGTCTCTCCTTAAACCGTCTCAGTGATAATGATTATTCAGACAAGATGCTCAGATAGGGCTCGTCTCTCAGATATCTTGTTGGAATAGTCAAGATGAAACAAATTTCCCTGGGCAATACTTGGCTACTTAGACTATTTAGGAAACGAGATGGATTTGCGCATATTTCTTGATTACCAGACCCCACGATGAATTCACGATGAAATTCTGTACATATTTTGCATGTCTTGTGCCTTGTAGGAAGTGCGACACTGACGTTAGCTGCCGTACATCAAATAATGCTGTGTAATATTCGAAATAAATAGGTGGTTATCAGTAAAAAGTTGTCGCACTCACCCTCTCTCAGTTCTATAAAAATTCAGAAAACAAATACCAAACTACATTGTTCAATGTCGCTCACCGGTCATCCACGTGGCACAGTCACGCAACTGTCGCAAAATCAACGTTTCAGACTTCAAAGGAAAGTTACCAATACTAAGGACCAATAGAGAAAATTGTGAATGTCTCTCGATCTACACCCAGTCGAGTAGGTAAGCCTAGTTCTGTTGCCAGTGTATCCGAATTCATGTTATGGCACTGGCTGTTCGTGCTATACCCATGGGTATTGGACAGTACATTAACGTTATTAGCAACATTCCAGATATCACTCCCGCCACATTAAATCAACAACTGTAATGCGTGGTTAATCTCCAGTAGTGCACAGCTAGAGTCGATGGGTGAAAGTGACTTCTGGAAATTAATTTTCCGATGCATTAGCCTTTCGCAAGTTTCTGTAACACAAGAGAGATCGTTATGTCCAAACATTTGCATCATGCAAAATATTTTGCCACGACTCTGTATCTGTAATTTGTTGGAAAAACTAACCTCACATTCCTCTGACCTAAATTTTAAAGAACTGTCCTTTCCAAGCGTATTTTTTTATTTACAAATGGTAGATGGTTTACTTGCATCCCACACAGACAAAAGCTCTTGCAAGAAATTAATGCATGAATTCCTATACGAAAAATACATGACAGTTCGTCACCACAGTTCAGCAGCAGTCTTTAATTCAATTACACACAAATCAATAAAAAAAAATTATCGCAAAAGTGATGCAAAATATCGCAGCGAAATACGTTGGATTAATTTTTCGTACGGCCGGACGTAAGAAATATGCTGCATGTAGATATAAGTCCTCTGACACTAAATAATGGGTAGGGAAATTAAAATTTTTGCAGTGACCGGCGAGACAATGGGCTAGTGTAAGAAGAGGATGCTTGGGACGGGAAGATTAATCGTTTCCGTCCGACAGATGCTTCCTCATCCGGGAAGGCAGGCAGTGCTAAGTGACACCACCATTAATAACAAATCCGTTTACAGTTTTTATAATAAAGTTTGAGTTGAAGGCTGGGCAACACTTATAAACGTCGTATGACAGAGGAATAGGTTTCGGAATGTGCACGTACCGCGAAATGGGATTGAAAATAAAGTGTCGGGAAGTAAGCAGATGTAGTTACATCTACTTCTATGCGAATCATTGAAACTGTGTGGCAGAGTGTCCCTTTCTAAATTTACCATGCACTGAAATTTCTTTCTACTTCGTTTACCGGAAGAGCATTGGAATAATGTCTCTGTTCATGGTATTATTGCCTTATTTTAATGTTAGCCCTCCATTCGATAGAAGTACGCAGTTAATGAATTGTCGTGGTCTCTCCACTGCAAAACGGTTCTCGAAATCATCGAAGCAAGTTCTCGCTAGTTGCACGGCGTCATTTATTGATAGCAACTCAGTTAACGAGTTCTAACATTTCTCTCTCGCTGTCTCTCCAGCGAAACAAGCCTGCGTCCGCTCGTACCACCTTTACTTAATGTTGTAGAAGGGCAATATCATAGTATTAGAGGCGTTACAATGTATGACACGATGATGATTTTAACACATGTTTCGTAGCAGTTCGAATCACAGAAGTCTCGCAGCTGTTAACAGAAACATAAATGTGGCTTAAGTCTTCCGGGACGAAACGAACTGCGACACTGCTAACAGCTGCTGAGGTGACATACCACGCAGCCTAGTTCACACCATCAAGCCTCAAACAGAAAAAAGCGATACGAAATTTCGACTAGATGTGAACTTTACAGCGTGTACCTGAGAAGTGAGACAGAACGTTGAGCAGATGGCGCATTCTGCTTGGTCAGAACTTCCTTAGAGACGCCGGCTGACATAGTATGACAGTCACTCCATTCTGTCCACTATTGACATTAGCCTTTAGCATCTGTTTATATTAAATTCTGGTTCTCTTGGAGGAAGTCTTGTCTGAATCCAAAATACTTAACATAGGTTATCCGTAACTAAGCTATTCACGAACATTTCAAACCTTTAGATGAAAACCACAAAACCTTCTTCTTTCTATAAAACTTATACAGTTGAAGAAGAAGTTAGATACTGCAGAAGTGAGGAAGCTCTGTTAGAAATTAGAAAATAAACTGAGTAGGGTCCCAACTCTGATATTTGTCAAAACGACCCCTTTAACAAGACAACGCTTACTTTAGTTCACCCTTATCATAGCGCAAACGAATTACCGTTTTTCTTTTTACTTTTTCGTAATTTATGGTAAGTTTCTGTAGGACCAAACTGTTGAGGTCATCAGTCCCGAGTGTTAAACACTACTTAATCTAACATAAGCTAACTTACGCTAAGAACAACACACACGTGCACGAGGGAGGACTCGCGAGAACCGTGGCAAGGCACCAACCCATTAACATCGTAAATCAAATATTAGCAAACATTTTAATTGCAGTATTTCCGAATTTAACGATTACACCTAAAGTTTTCCAAACATTACCAACCTCAATCGCTCACAGTGACAGCTCTTTCTCTAAATTATAAATAATGAGGTAATTACCACAAACGGACATTGTCACCAAGTAGACTTCTTTATTAGTGGTTAGTGGTGAACACGATTTAGGCGCCCAGGGGAGATAGCATCTATGGTGGCAAGGTTTGGTGGCAGCAATGTCAGCAGTGTGTCCTGGTCAGCGTACAGGCAGCCTGAAACACTTAAATATTCTAGCTTTGTACTCAGACTCACGCTACAACTCTCGCTTTGCGCACCAGTCCTGAGTCCGTGCAGCAGCACATGTCCCGGCTATGCATGGCTTTGCTGCTGCAGCAAGGAGCGTAAGCGGAGCAGAGACCTGCTGTAATTCTTGGAAGGGATTTCAGAAGTGGAGCTCACCGTTGCGAGCGAAGGCATGCCCCACCCGAACTCCTGCACTAGAGTAGGAGGGCGAGCGGCTCAACTTCCCAGGGCACAGGTGTCTATCCTCCAGAACAAAAGTTCGGTAGTGCAGGGGTGAGCTAGAAGGCAGCTCACCAGAGGGAAGGCGCTATATCCGGAAGGTGGGCTCAGAACCTGCAGTGTGATGGCAGTGAAGGCCCAAAGACTAGGTGATCACTCGTGGAACCATATCATCCTTTCTCCTCGTGGTTGGTGATGTCTGACTGGGACACATTTGAGTACAAATGATTAGACGGTTAGCCATAGGGATCGTCGTGGAACCCTTGACTAACAATATAGATGTCCTAGGTCCCGGGTTCGAACCCCTCCACTGCCTGTATTTTGTGTAAAAGTCATCAGTAATAGCTCCCGAATACTTTCGAAGTAAGTAGGCACGATCACACTGACAATGGCCTTCTCATTGGTGTGGGGGTATGCCTATAAAAGAAGGAAGAATCAGCTACCATCAAGTACATGAAGGTAATAGAGACCGCTCCATTGAAGACATACAATGTATAACCACAGTACGTAACTGAAAAAGTGTCATGACAATTTCTACGTTAACAAAATGGTTCCGGACCATTCCCCCATTCGGATCTCCGGGAGCTGACTGCCAAATGGAAGATGACCATGAGAAAAAGACTGAATTACCAACGAAAGAGTAACGTGCTACGAGTCAGGGCGTGGAATGTCAGAACTTTGAACTAGATTGGGACGCTAGAAAATCTGAAATGGGAAATTAAAGGCTCAATCTAGAAGTTGTAGGGGTCAGTGAAATGAAACGGAAAGAAGACAAAGATTTCCGTCAGATGAGTGTAGGACAACATCAATAGCAACAGAAAATGATATAATAGGAGTAGGATTCGTTATGAATTGGAAGGTAGGGCAGAGAGTGTGTTACTGTGAATAGTTTAGTAATAGGGTTGTTCTTACCAGAATCGACAGCAAACCAACACCAACAACGATAGTTCAGGTATACATGACGGCGTCGCAAGCTGAAGATGAAGTGGTAGAGAAGTATATGAGGATATTGAGAAGGTAACACAGTACGTAAAGGGAGATGAAAATATCATATTCATGGGGGATTGGAATGCAGTTGTGGGGGAAGCAGGAAAGGTTACAGGAGGATATGGGCTTGGTACAAGGAATGAGAGAATAGAAACACTAATTAACCTCTGTAGTAAATTTACGCTAGTAATAACGAATACTGTCTTCAAGACTCACAAGACTAAGAGGTATACGTGGAAAAGGCCAGGGAGATAACGAAGATTTCAGTTAGATTACATCATGGTCAAGCAGAGATTCGGAAACCAGATACTGGATTGTAAGGCGTATGCAGAAGCAAATATAGGCACAGACCATAATTTAGTGGGGCTGAATAGTAGTCTGAAGTTTAAGAGACTAGTCAGGAAGGATCACTACTCAAAGAAGTGAGATACAGAAGTACTAAGAAATGAAGAGGTACACTTGAAGTTCTCTAAGGCTATAGACACTGCGATAACGAATAGTTCAGTACGCATTTCAGTCGAAAAGGAGTGGACGTCTCTGAAAAGGGCACTCTCAGAAGGTGGAAATAAACACGTAGGTACACAGAAGGTAATTGCTAAGAAACCATGGGTAACAGGAGAAATACATCAATTGAACGATGAAAGACATAAGTATGAAAATGTTCAGCGATATTCAGAAATACATAAATACAAGTTGTTAGGAGCAGAATAAATAGAAGTTTCAGGAAAGCTACGGCTTAGTGGCAGCTTGAAAAATGTGAAGAAATCGAAAAAGAGATGATTGTCAGAATGACTGACTCAGTATATGGAAAAGCCAAACAACCTTCTGGGAAATTAAAAGAAAGGGTTGTAACCTTTAGATTACAATAGGAATTACTCTCTAGAGCGGAGAGGTGCAAAGAATTCATTGAAGGTATCTATGAGGAGAAGGAGAAGAAGAATCAGAAGCCAATATAGCAGAGATAGGGGATCCAGTATTAGAAACAGGGTTTTAAAGCGCTTTTTCAATAAGGCATAAAGGATATATAGCTTTCCAACAGGATTTCTAAATCATTGGTGGAAATGGCAAAAAATCAACTACTCACGTTGGTGTGCAGAATGTATCAGACTGGCGAAATACCACCAGATTTACGGAAAAAAATATTACCCAGACGACTCCGAAGACTGCAAGATCTGACAAGTGCGAGAATTACCGCACAATCAGCTTAACAGCTCACGCACCCAAGTTGCTGACATGAATGGTAAACAAAAGACTGGAAAAGAGAATTCAGAATGTATTAGATGACGCTCAGCTTTAGAAAAGGTAGAGGAACCAGAGCGGCAGTTCTACAGTGCAGCTGGTAATTAAAGAAAAAGAAAACATGTGCTAGGATTAAAATGGGCGCAAGGTCGGGATGTAGTCTTTGCCCCTAACGTTCAGTCAATACATCGAAGAAGCAATTTTGGAAATGAGAGAGAGAATTCTGTTTCAAGGTGAAAGGATATCAATGATTAGATTCACTAATGACATTGCTATCCTCAATGAAAGTGAAGAAGACTTAGGGGACCTGTTGCATGGAATGAGGAGTCTAATGAGTACAGAATATGGATTGTGAGTAAGTCGAAGAAACTTGAAAGTAATGAGAAGTAGCAGAAATGAGTACAGCAAAAAAATTAAAATTAGGACTTTTGGTCATGAGGTAGGTGAAGTTTAAGAATAATGCGACCTAGGCAACAAAATAACACTTGACGGACGGCGCAAGGAGGACGTAAAAAAGCGTATACGCACTGGTGATAAGGCATTCTGGGACTAGAGGACTCTACCAGTGTAATTGTAGACCTCAGTCAGTGTGAGAAATTACTTAGAACGTACGTTCGGAGCACAGCATTGTACGATAGTGAAAGATGGTGTGAAAACCGGAACAGAAGAGAAATGAAGCATTTATGATGTGATGCTATGTAAGGATGTTGAAAATTACATTGATAGATAAGATAAGGAGCCAACGGCCTTGGCCCAGCGGTAACACTGGTTCCCGCCATATCTCCGTAGTTACTCGTTGTCGGGCTGGGCCAGCACTTGGATGGGTGACCACCCGGTCTGCCGAGCGCTATTGACAAGCACGCGCACTCAGCTGTTGTGAGGCAAACTGAGGAGCTACTTCATTGAGAAGTAGCTGCTCCGGTCTCGTACACTGACAAATGGCCGGGAGAGTGGCGTGTTGACCACATGCTACTCCATATCCACATCCAGTGACGCCTGTGGGCTCAGGATGACACGGCGGCCAGTCGGTACCGTTGGGCCTTCCAAGGCTTGCTCGGATGGAGTCTTTAGATAACGTAAGGAACGAGGAAGTTCTGCTGAGAATCGAAGAGGAATGTATTGAAAATACTGACAAGATGTAGGGATAGGATGATAGGCCACCTGTTAAGATCAGGACGTAACGTCCTTGATACTAGAGGGAGTTGTGGAGGATTAAATGTGTAGAGGACGACAGATTGGAGTACATCCAGCAAATATCTGATGATGTAGGCTGTAAATGCTACTCTGAGACTGAAGAGGTTGGTACAGTATAGGCATTGGTAGCAGGCCGCATCCAACCAGTCAGAATAGTGATGACACAAAATAAATAAGAAGATGCTCAAGTGTTATGCTGACGTAACGCTTCGAATTACGCTTGTCCACGTACGTCCGTCGCTATACGGTGTGGAAACCGGCCACCCGTTCTCACAGAAGCCCTGTCCTTTTAATGTGACTTCGGTGTTGCGATCCTGAGACCGGCTCGTCTCGCAATGCGTAAACAAGCCTGTTCTCACAACGTCGGCTGCCAAGGATTCTTGAAACTCCTGTGACAGAGCTGTGTCGAATCGTTAAAGACTTCTACACTGGTTACCTTACAGCTTTTTGTTGTTGTTGTTGTTGTCGTGGTCTTCAGTCTGAAGACCAGTGTGATGCAGCGCTCCTTACTACTATATTCGGTGCTGGTCTCTTCATCTCCGAATAACTGCTGCAAGCTATATCCTTCTGACTCTGCTTATTGCATTCGTCTGTTTGTCTCCCCTTACGATTCACCCTAGGACTCAATCTGCTAAAATTTCCCTAGTACTCCATCTGGGGTCATACATGACCCCAATCAATATATTATTGATTGTGTGTACTAATCATTCAGAGAACAACGTACTGTCGTTTAATACTGTTTGTTTACATTTTATTTATTATTTAGACGCATTTCACAGCTTTTTTAACAGGTATGTACACAGTAGAATTAAATTACATATGCCAGAATAATTACATATCAGAAGTTACAATATTACTATAAGTCATAATTTGTTTCACTCATAAATGTTTCACAATGGCTTCAAATTTACAGAAAATGTGATGAACAACTCAACAGGAAACACAATTCTAACCGGAATCCGTACCATAGTCATCTGCAAATATTTTGCAAGTAGTAACTATTTCAGAATGTTCCTTGCAAACAAATTTGTTACCTTTTTTGCATGTTGAACTGTATTTTGTGTCCTTTGATCGGGGGCAAATGGAGCATCTACCTCGCTTTCTCTTCTGATTGTCGGGTATTACGTCAGGATGTTCATTGTCTAACAGAACAACGTAGTGTCATCAAATCCACACCGTTTGATTCTGCAAATAATATCCTTGTTCCTAGCTTGTGGTAAACTCAAACGACGTTCCACTTGGGGCAATGCCATTTCTTTGACCAACTTCATTAGAAAAAGACGTCTCTCTGTTTTTTCAACAGCAACACAGAAGAGTCTGTAGGCATTGAGTGCAGCTAGATCGACAAGATCATAAAATACTGCTAATGGCCAACGTTTTGTACCCTTTTTCACAGAATATGAAGAGCTCATTTGATCTAGCGTATCAACACCTGATTTTGTTGAGTTGTAATACAACACTACTTCTGGTTTTCGTTTCAAATTGTTTTCTTTGGGCACTTCAAATGATTGATGTTGTGTTGACAGGAGTAGCACAGCCTTATTTCTTATTGGAACATACGAAACTAACAGGGCTTTACCACTGTATGCAAATCTGGTAGTGCATTCTTCCCTAGTTTTCGAAGGCAAATACTCTTTTGGGACTTCTTTTCTTGCAGAACGTAGAGTACCTACAAGTGTCAACTTCATTTTCAACAATTCTTGGCCAAGGTCATAGCTCGTGAAAACATTGTCAGTGGTAATATTTCTACCACTGCCAGCCAGATGACGCATTAAATCTAAGGCCACTCTCTTGCCTTGATTCACTTCTCTCACATCACCGCTCCTTCCAGTGTACATTTCAAGATTTGTCAGATAACCATGTTCACAGTCTACTGCGCACCATATTTTCATGCCATACTTTCCTGGCTTTGAAGGAATGTAGACCTTGAAACTGCACCGACCTCTGTATACGCAAAGATGTTCATCAACTGTAATGTTGCTGGAAGGTATAAATGATGTTTGACATTGCACGGCAAACAAATCAAATATTTCCTGTACAGCTTCAGCCGTATTTCCAGTCCTCTCTTTTCTTTCAAATCTTGTGATGCGGTCGTCAAAACGAAGTGAACGCAGAATGTCCTGATATCGCCTCCTCGACATAGTAGCACGGAACAGAGGAGTGCCATATTCAGAGTCCCAAAATTCGTCAATAGGTTTCCCCCGGCTCTTCTGTACGCCATACAGAATCAGCAAGCCTAAGAATGAAAGAAGCTCGCATCTGTCTGTATCACGCCAGTCAACTAATTTTCCAGACACTTTCAATCCATTTCCTCGTTGATTTGTGAACTGAACTATTATATCCAGCAATTCATTAGTAATAAACTGTCTGAAACAGTCAACAGCTGAGCTAACACTAACTGTACTAGGAATACCTGCTGAAAATCGTTGTATGTTGCGGAATGGAAATCTACGAATTGATGGTTCTTTTGTACTCCATGCAATATCCCGACCCCTGCTTACCAGTACTGCACTTTCATCTTCTCCACTGTCATCATTTTCAGGAAGAATATCATTTTCTTCTAATTCATGTAAACAAATTTCTCTGTTCCATCATCTTCGGCGTCACTACCTTCTGAATCACTACTGCTACGAAGTAAGTCTTCCATAGCTTGTTCTACACTATAGCCAGGAGCAAAACGTATTCCATCCATGCTGGAATTACACTACAACAACAAACGTACAAACGAACTTCCAGTTTGAGGTTAGTACTGAGTAACATCTGAATAACACCTGAATTCAGTGTTACCAACTCAAAATACCTAAAAGAGGGATTGATAGTTGAGAATCTATACATTCTATGAAAGTTACATATAATCTATCTGAGGTCATAATTGACCCCAACAGTAGTTCTAATTAGTTATTGATTTAAATGTTGCGTCAAGCGCTCTAAAACTTTTTGTGAGAGAACTACAATACTCTGTGGTAAAAGTCATAAAATTCTGGATTTTTACAAGAAATAGAAATATTATTTTATCCATATTAAAGATGATTGGGGTCACCTATGACCCCAGAGTGAGTCCTGGGGTTAATATCTCCCCAAACCTCCTTCTATCACCAAACTGGGGATCTCTTGCTGTCTCAGAATGTGTCCTGTCAATCGATCCCTTCATTTTGTTCTGTTGTGCCAAAAATTTCTTGTCTCACAAACTCTCTTCGGTAACTTCTCATTAGGAACGTGATCAACCCACTGAATCTTTGGCATTCTCCTCCAGAACCACATTTCGAAAGCTTCTATTCTCTTCATGTGTAAATTGTTTATCTTCTATTTTCCACTTCCATATATGGCTAAAGTCGAGACAAATACATTCAGGAAATACTTCCTAACACTTAATTCTGTATTCGATGTTAACAAAGTCCTCTTCTTCAGAAATGCCTTTCTTGCCGTTCCAGTCAACATTTTATATCCTCTCTACTTCGGTTGCCCAAATAGCGAAACTCTTCTGCTACCTTAAGTATCTCTTTCCCTGATCTGATTTCCTTGGCATCACCTGATTTAATTCGACTACATTCTGTATCGTTACTTTGCTTTTGTTGACGCTCATCTTGCATCCTCCATTCAAGACACTGTCTATTTCTCTCAACTGTCTACTTCTTTCAACTGCTCTTCTAAGTCCATTGCTCTCTCTGATAGAATAATAACATTATCGGCAAACCTTAATGCCTTTATTTTTTTTTCCATGAACTTTGTTCCTTCTCCAAATTTTTTTTTTTTTTTTTTGATTCCTTCAGTGCTTCTTCAGTGTACAGATTGAATAACATCGGGAATAGGCTGCAACCCTGTCTCACTTTCTTCTCAACCACTGCTTCCCTTTCATGCCCATCGAGTTTTATCAGTGGAATTTGGTTTCTGTACAAGTTCTAAATAGTCTTTCGCTCACTATATTGTTCCTCTGCTAACTTCGGAATTTCAGAGAGAGTATCAGTCAACATCGTCAAACGTTTTCTCTAAGTCTGCAAAAGCTGTAATTGAAGGTTTACTTTTGCTCAATCTGTTTTCTAAGATACGTTGTAGGATCAGTATTGCCTGGAGTGTTCCTACGTTTCTCCGGAATCGGTTCAGACAGTCCTTTCAGCAACCATTTCCTTTTCGATCTCTTCGCATTTTTCTCACAGCCACTTTCTCGTGACTTTCCTGCACTTCCACTTTATTTCGTTTCCTAAGCATTTTCGTACTATGGTAACTTGCGTGATTTCGATCCTCAGGCCGGGCGCCGTAGCTGTGGACACTCACGTAATATCGAAACCACTTTGGACGTAAAAATGTGACGAAAGGACACTTTTAGCGGGAATACTGGGAACAATTTATGGATCTCTCGTATAAACCGAAAACTCACTTCTTCTCTGGATATGTACAGAAATCTCAAGGCTGAGAGGTGAACGCAGATACTAACATCAAAACACCTCATTGAAACGACAACAAAAACTGTTATTAAATATAAGGTCTCAGAGAGTTTGGATTGGGCAGACATGGCAGAAGTTAGTTGTCTGAGGAGTTTGCTTATCAGAGAGCACTAAAGTCTTCATTCGGTGTCGTCTGTACAACGTTAGCTGCCGCTGGGCATCGATCTACGGTGGCGTGTGTATTGGGCCGGTGGCTGTCCTTCACCTCTGTGAGTAGAGCTGGCAATGCGTGGCAGATGATTGACAGTTGTCAGCGATTGAATGGCATGTTCTCCTCGTGCAGGCCAGGGGAGATTAGCTCAGTGGTCCGCTGCTGAAAAGATATGCCTTCGGCGAATTTCGCTTTAGGTGCACATCAAAAGTACGTGGACACGTCTATGTAATGTGAAATTGATCACAAGGTGTCACAAGGGATGACTTGCCAGCACAAAGGGAGATGAGAAGCTTTGTCAGTAGAGAATGGGTGACAGCAGACCGAGTCCGTCAGGAGAGCTCAATGACTTTGATGGCGAGTAGTCATTGAATGCCATCTGACCAATATACACATCAGATACATTTCAACTCTTCTGTCCAGTACTGCTCTTAAAGAACAACCACAGTGAAACGAAGACCTTGAAAAGGAACTTGTTGTACCGTTCCAATCTTTTCATAAATTGCTAGCACGCAGAAATTATTAGCAAGAGTTTCTTCTCTTGCAGGTAATACCTCAGCTGGTGTCCAAAAGGAGAGAATGGACTAAACAGGGTTATTTATTGAATTTTTTTCTGTTGTGTACCACGTTTCCCATTTTCCTTTCCTTTGTGCGGACTGGACGGTATAAATGAGTGAGTGTGTGAACTAGCAGAAAGCTTTTGGCGCAGATTGTCACACTGCATGAATGCCCGTTCTGGGGTTGGGTAGTACCAACCCCCCAATCGTGAACAAGTTTAGCAGAGACCAAGTTTGCAGGTCAGGGCAAAGATGACACGTAGGCGCGCGAATTGACTCTGTCAAGTTGGCGCGCCACCCCCACCACGTTTGTAAGCGGAACGGTTAGGCGAATTCGGTTGGAAGAGCGCTTGTTCCTGGGTCGTGGTGCTGGACAGACATGGAGACGCAGTTCTCGTTTTGGTAATGTTAACATAGGTATTAGATTGTCTCAAATCTTCTCTGTAATGAAATCCAGATGTTGAAATCCGGCGCGAAATTACCACTGAACCAGATAAGGGAATTGAATTTCTCAGTTTACTCGAATTTCAGTAGACCTTGCGTTTGTGCCTTGTTCACGCAACGCACCATGTGTCTTAAGCTCACGATCACATTATTGCTCTGTGCTTAACGGAAATTCACTCATTCAATGTATTTGAATCTGCTCTTCCATTTCCAGTAATATTTTGGGGATTTTCATTTATTTTCCATATGTTTTCTTCGTGAACTTGCTTTCTCGCCACGTAGTCGGTTGGAGCAACCGCCGCACTGATACATTGTAGTTTCATGTGCCTTAAGCTCACGGTCACGTTATTGCTCTGTGCTTAACGGAAATTCACTCATTCAATGTATTTTAATATGCTCTTCCATTTACAGTAATATTTTGGTTCTTTTTTTTATTTATTTTTGATATGTTTTCTTTGTGAACTTGCTTTCGCGCCACGTGGTCGGTTGGAGCAACCGCCGCATTAATAAATTATAGTTTCGGTCCGAAAATATATTGTACACGATGAATAATCATACGATAGCGAGCGAGTGTAAAATAGGGAAGGAATAATCGTGTGTGTCCATATTTTTCTGGGATTCTGTTGGCTACTGAAACTTGGCCATGTGGGTTGAACAGCATTGAAGTGATGTTTCTTGTGCATCCCCATAACGAGTTGATTTTTTGGCGATGTTGTGCGTTAAGTACAATACTCGTGCCACTAGGAAAAGTATCGGATTTTAATGCCCACTGATTTGATAAAGATTTGCGAAATACTCCTCCACCCTGACCTAGTCTTGCTTGTATTGTCTTTGCGGAACTTCTTCTGAGTAATCTATAGTAACTGAATGTAATAACCGAGGGTTTAGGTATAATTCTGCGGTTGTATAGAATTACACTGAAGCCAGGTCTGCGCTCCTCTGTCCTATTCCATAATTACGTGGCGAAACTGAACCATGTTAACTAGAGACCGGTTTTGATGATGTACATTGCAAGAGAAACACGACTAGTTGTTGAAATACCATAGGTACTGAATAAATATCAATTAATCTCTACCCTCGACAGATCATTTACTCCTTCCATCATAAAGAATAGGTGGCAGTCAGTACCACAGTCGAATTCAGGGTCATGAAAACGAGTAAAAGCTATATAATGCCTATTAAGCCCTGTATAGGTGCCTTCTGTAGTGGTTCAAAAAAATGCGTTATCCGTTGCGTTCAAATTTCTACCGGTTCGTTGAAACCTTCCGCTAGAAATTATTAATACCCAGCAATAACTCGCAGGGGCTAGTAATTTCGTGGACCACACGAATTTAAGAAACCATTTACTACAGACGGTAGATTGCAGGAGCGGTAGGACATGTCAAAGCGACGGTATTCTACCTACTTAGGTGGACTTATGCCACCACCAGTACTGGAAGGTTACGTTGCAACCTGGCAGACAATATGTACTGACGGAGAGAGGCAGCCAAGAACTGCAGTAGGTGGCTGTAAAAAAATTGCAAGAAATCAGCGGAAGGAACATTCGTGAATGTCTGAGTGCTTCCTCTTGGGTAAAATATTTCGGAGGTAAAATAGTCCCCCATTCGGATCTCTGGGAGGGGACTACTCAGGAGGACGTTGTTAGCAGGATGATAACTGATGATGGTCGAAGTAGAGAGCATATAAAATGTAGACTGGCCATGGCAAGGAAAGCGATCCTGACGAAGAGAAATTCGTTAACATCGAGTATAGATTTAAGTGTCAGGAAGTCTTTTCTGAAAGTATTTGTATAGAGTGTAGCCATGTATGGGAGTGAAATGTGGACGACAAATAGTTTAGACAACAAGAGATAGAAGCTTCCGAAATGTGGTGCTACAGAATGATGGTGAAGATTAGATGGGTAGATCACATAACAAATAAGGAGGTATTGAATAGATTAATTTGTCATGGTTGGGATTCACAGTCATGTAATAATTCTTCAAAAACATCATAGTCACGTTGACGTAACAATAATTTATTTTATACAGTCAACGACGACTATGATGTCTTTTAAGAAGTATTGAATAGAAGTGGGGAGATAAGAAATTTGTGGCACAACTTGACTAGGAGAAGGGATCGGTTGGTAGGACATATTCTGAGGCATATAGGGATCACCAGTTTAGTATTGTAGGGCGGCACAGAGGGTAAAAATCGTAGAGGGAGACCAAGAGATGAATAAACAGATTCAGTAGCATGTAGGTTGCAGAAGGTACTGGGACATGAAGAAGCTTGCACAGGATAGAGTAGCATGGAGAGCTGCATCAAACCAGTCTCTGGACTGAAGACCACAACCACAACAACAACAACCAACAGTCCAGCTAGCACACTGACCATGTCAATGTAGTTGAAAAGGATGGTGTACAGTGGATGAGCAGGTCCACGTAAGCCACAAATTTCCGTAGCCAGTGCTAAGCGAAGCTTTGGATGTTGTAATGAGCGACGTCACTGGATAGTGGACGATTGGTAAAGAATGAGTTGCAGCGGTGAATCATGGAAAACCCTGTTGCAGAGCGATGGAAGGGTTTTGGTTTGGCAAATATCTGGTAAAGGTCTACCAGCCATCATATGTGGTGCTAACAGTGACGTAGGAGGTGGTATCGTGCTATGTGGGTGGCTTTCGTGATTGGAGTTTGAACCCATTATTGCGTTTGATAAAACCTCGACTGCAGAAGGATGTGAGAACACTTTGCAGCATAATATGATAAGTACAGTAGAGGAACATTTTGGAAACGGAGATTCTTTGTAAAAGTGTGACTGTGCAACCTGTCAGAAAGCAGCATCTGTGAAGCGATGGTTTGTGGACAGTAACATGTTCGCAATGAATTGCCCTGCGCAGAGTTTCTACTTAAAACCCACGGAACATTTTTGAGTTGAGTGAAAACATCGACTACTCGAGAAACTACCGTCCATCATCAAGTTCGTCACTGATTTCGCTCCTGAGGAAGAACGAGCTGCCAGTCCTCCACGTCATTTAATGTGTCCCCAGCAGAGTTCAAGCGAATATAGACTTAAGAGGTCGCTTTCTTCTTCAATTTTGGTAGAATTACTACTTGTTACGTCTTCATAAATACTTAATATTCCTTCGTTTTGCTGTATATCTCCCTGCTTTAGGTCTTTGTTAAATGTTCAACTATTCCAACTGCTCCCATTCTTTCACTATGGTTCCTGCACTTTTTTATCCCGTCTTCTGACTTTTTATTTTAATTCATGTAAAATATATATCATGCTTTGCTTATTTTGAGATATAATTTCGTATTTATGTCCAATATAGATGTGCACAGAATTTTGATGAGGCAGAATTATATAGACAGCCTACAGGGAATAAGATTCTAACTGGACTAGGTTGGTCATGAATCTCTGATTGTGAGTCAGACTCGGATCTGTATTGAAATCAGGTAAGAAATGGAAGACTGGCTTCGGAAAACAGTAACAAGATGAATGTTCGTGAAAATAAGCATACCAATGGAACTGAATCTTTCAAAGACTTTGAAGGGAATAAGACCAAAAGGGAATAGACTGAAGTCATCACTCGATCGGATCAGTTCCAAGAATGAGTGGACACCAAGTCCTGATTACAAAGCGTGAACACTAAATCTCTCGGAAGAATCAAGTCTCGCGCATGACTGAGTGTCTTTACCGAAAATGTCCGCCTAAAGTGACCACTCAATCCCATCCCTCTATCGAATATGAAATATTCTGGATCGCCCGTATTTTACCTAGGTGTTACTTCCTTTGCGCTTTGACAGTGCTGAATTGTTGTCGTCTTGCCAGCCTGCTTAGCTGAGTGGTAACATGTTTGCCTACCACACAGCAGGGCTGTCCGGAAATGGCTCTGAGCACTATGGGACTGAACTACTGAGGTCATCAGTCCCCTAGAACTTAGAACTACTTAAACCTAACTAACCTAAGGACATCACACACATCCATGCCCGAGGCAGGATTCGAACCTGCGACCGTAGCGGTCACGCGGTTCCAAACTGACGCGCTTAGAACCGCACGGCCACACCGGCCGGCTTGTCCGTAAATCCGTAAGAGTACGAGGAGATGAAGATCTCTTCTGAACAGCACTTTGCAAGGCATTCCAGATTTTCTTAATAATGTTCATGTCTGGTGAACTTGATGGTCAGCGGAAACTCGATGTGTATCATCACTTCTGCGAAATGTGCATGGTGCGTCCTGTCAAAAGCACAGTTAGTTCACAGACAACAAAATAACTTGGAGACGACATATTGTCGCTATTGCGATCATATCGCGGTAGTCACCGAGTGCCATCTGTATGTTGACGCTCTACGTATAAATCATTAAGTTGTAGTTAATAGGTGTGAGCAACCTGTAGTCCTCTATCCCACATACACCACATGATATGACAGATAACAAATGCGGGTAGGAGGGAAATATTGGGGTACATCAATTCGCGCTACGTGGCAGCCCATCGAGGAGCCATGATCTACATCTACATCTGCATTTATACTCCACAAGCCACCCAATGGTGTGTGATGGAGGGCACTTTACGTGACACTCTCATTACCTCCCTTTCCTGTTCCAGTCGCTTATGGTTCGCGGGAAGAACGACTGCCGGAGAGCCTCCCTGCGCTCTCGAAACTCTCTAATTTTACATTCGTGATCTCCTCGGGAGGTATAAGTAGGGGGAAGCAATATATTCGATACCTCATCCAGAAACGCACCCTCTCGAAATCTAGACAGCAAGCTACACCGCGATGCAAAGCGCCTCTCTTGCAGAGTGTGCCACTTGAGTTTGCTAAACATCTCCGTAACGCTATCACGCTTACCAAACAACCCTGTGCCGCTCTTCTTTGGATCTTCTCTATCTCCTCCGTCAACCCGACCTGGCACGAATCCCACACTGATGAGCAATGCTCAAGCATAGGTTTAATCCTCAAACGTCCAATAAAAAACTCTGATTCATTGCGATCAGGTGTCATGTTCGATGCGCCCTTACAGAGAGCTTCCTCCATGTCATCATCCGCAAGTTCCTCGATAAGTACACCCTCAGTTGGAGCCAGGATCACACATAGCGTCCGGGGAACTTCGTGGAAGGTTGTCACATCATGTTCAACTTCTTCGAAGAGGTTACACAGAGCCTTGGCAAAGAATTTTAACGATGCTAGACTACCATGCGGCATGCCGATGATATCTATTACAGTTCTCTGATGACATGACCCACGGTCGCCGGTTCTTCCCGGACCCAATCAAACGCTCACGCTCGGACTACGGTTCCCTCTATGTTGCGTCGCGTTAGACAAATTACCTGGGATTGCATCCATTTAATTATTGCGTGCCGATGTTGTGAAAGTTCAAGTACAGAGAGCTCTCTTAGCATCTTGAAATAATCGTCACCTCTGTTCCCGTCCACATGCGAACAATGCCCGACACAAATCATTCATGACTCATTTCAAAACGGCGGCAGATGTAGTTCACATGTATTCCAGTTGTCTTATATTAAAAGTCTGCTCTCCGTGTCCCGGAGGTGTGCTGTATTCATCTTCCAAGTGCCACAACTGTTCCACACCTGTAGCAGCCAGAGTGAGATTGTGCATACATACGACCCGTATGTCAGCAAGAAGGACACCATTTGTAAAACTATGTGTGACTTTCTGACTGACTTATAACATGTATATCCGTGAAGGTCTCCATGCACACATTGCTAACTGTCGATCGGTTACATATCCTGCACCAGAGGCGAAGCTACTGGCATAGGGTATAACGTCAAAACTGACCTTTAGGGGCAGTTGTAGTCGCCTCCAAGTAAAGGTCCGCGTATCGACTCAGGATGGGGCAATCTCCGCCGCATTAAAATCTGGAACACTCCTGGCGTCACTGTATCAGACGGGTTATGAGTATTGATAATCCGAACTCAAGCACTGTCAGGCAGATACACAACATTCTCAGCCTCTTACCGTCTCGTAAGGGTACCAACGACCCGCTGCTGCCGTCATAAATTGGCAAAATGTATGGATCAAACCCTTATAGGATAGGAAAGCTCCCGAAAGAGATATCTTGTTGGATGACTACATCGACTACTCGCAATATTTCCCGTAGCAATTGTAACTTGACGGCGTTCTATTGTAAATGAAAGTTATTCGTTATGCCTACCACCGCCACGCTCATGGACGCTGAAGTTAATCCATGCCATGTTCTCCATTGTGACCTTCTGCATCTTCTTGCATCGGAATGACGTCCGTGGCGTCTGTCTATGATTCAGCGCCGCAATTGTCAGCTCAGTCCCATGAAAAAATTCGACCTCTCATCGAGACTAAACCACTGGGTCGATCGGTGGCAGTAGTTCTGCAACGGTGGAGGAATCGCAGCCTGTCGGAGGATGTCCGTCTAATGATTCTGCCTTCTGCACTTGCAAAGGGTGATACACCTCATACTGCTGCGACATGGAAAAAGCCTCCTGATTCGCGTCAGTATACTCATTGTCCTTGATGTGTACATCGCTCTCTCCCACTGAGCGCATCAGGCAGGTGTCAGACGTTTTCTGCGACGCTTCGACGATCTTTATTTGTGCTTGAGCCTTCGCATCCGATTACGGAAGAGACTCACAACATACGGGGATGAAAGCAGCCGTAGGCACGATCGTAGTATTGATTTTCATCCCTCTTCCGATTCTTCACCTGGTGTTATCGGCGTCGTCTGCGCCACCGTGGGCGGTATCTTCGATGACATTCCCTTGTCAGCGTCGAATGACGTGGGCACCTTCAGCACTCTATCTTCAGGAGCAAGAAGCATCCGACTGGAGCTTCTCAACATACCTTGGTGTGGGTGACGTCTGCGTGGACACAGGCACAGCTTCTCCAGTTGGGACTTGCACAATGCTCCACTGCATACATTATGAACCTATGCGAATTTCCTGTTCACAACCCGAATATGTCTTCGGCTGACCGTCGTAGATAACTATCACTCTGCATCCAACAATGAACAAACAGGACGGGATGAGTTTTCTCGGTTCAATCCGAATATGGCTCATTCCTCTGCCATCTGGATGTGTCGTGAAGTTCGACTATTTTTCAGCGACGTGGCTAAGCACTCTGCCATATGGCTGCAGTGCATAGATCACCAGGGCAGATGGAGCTTCAAAGGGGACGTCTCATAACCCAAGTCTTACATGAACAAGAAGCACATTACCAACGCAGCTATTGGAGGGTCTAAAGTTGAGTCTTACTTACTAGCTCGAATGAATCTGTCACACTATATCATTAGTTTTACGTAGACTGTGCTAGTCACTATGGAGAAGTGGGTTCCAATAATACCTTGGAGACCGATTTTAACTTTATCACCCATGAATCTTTCAATTTCAAGGGCTTCAGAACGAGTGTATTCAGAAAGTTGATTTTTATGGTCGACTTATGGTATGAATGTGTCGTTCTATATCGAGTAATATAAATCCCGCGATGACGGCAGAAGAGACAAACAACTGTGCGCCGATGAAACTCTGCAGTAGTTATGTAAAAAAGTCCTCTGTGCTGCTTCACTGCTGCAGGCAGACGAGTACCTCTTCGGCTATCCGGAGAAGCTCTTACTTCAACAGAAATTCTCAACTGATTCTCCACCTTCTACTACCCTCATTCATAGCACCTCTCCCCGGTTCCCGCAAGCGTTTGGACATAGTGTGCATCAGTACTAAAGTTATGGTTACTTTCCAGTCGTACACATATATTATTGTACCTGTGGTGGCTGTATAATAATTTACATTTGCCTTGACGGTAATGTCAGACAAGACAGACACCGGTCATATAGCAACTAATTGAAATGCACTCCTTGTAGCATAGGGAAGCAGGTCTGTCAGATAGCACTCACAAGCATGGCTGTTCTGATATACAATGAACACATAACCTTGCGTGTACTAACACAATTGCGATGTAAAGTGGCTTAGGAGGAAGGCGACCAAGTTTTAATTAGTGCTGCATAAAGTATGGTCTTTAATCAAAAAGCCACCCTTCAAAAACAAAATAGTTTTATTGTTCGTAAAATGGCAAGTTTCGGCCTTAGCCGTCTGCAGATATCTAGGAGCAACACTTGGCAAGTGGACATAAAGGTTACAACAGTTACAAGACGTGTTCATAACTTCCAAAAGTCCGAGCAGGTATCTCATAATGGCTAAGACATAAATGCGTCATATTACAAGCAATGCAAATGATTCTATTTTTGAAGAATAGCAGTTTCAATGGTGATCAGTCCATCGTTCTTACACTACTACTGTTCTTAAGTCTTTGCGTTAGAAAAACAGTTTACATTTACTGATCGATGCACATTTACGTGTGTAACAGATGCCATGTATCTTGTGTTTAATGAACACAAGAGACAGTTTGAGCTTAGCATCTGCTATAAGATTCAATCTGTATATTCCATGACGCACTAGTAATGAATAAAGATCCAAAATGCAGAAACATACGTTTTATTATATTTTTCAAACCCCGTATTTGTCCCTCACTGTGACGAATAAATTTGACATTTGGCTCGGAGGTGCATACAACCTTGTTCTGGAATGGTACAAAAGCGTGGTCCCTGCGACACCAACCTCGAGCTCGGCGGCGGCGTTCCAAACAGCAAGGTGTCGACAAATAAGAAAAATAAGGACACAGCTCATCGGTTAAAGTGGGTCAGTGATGTCACATTGACACCAAATTGCACCGTAATTCTGCACACTGCCAACGCGGATGTTTCACGCGATGTGAAGGTCGTCATCCTCCCCCCTTACTGAATTTCACATGTTCTTTTGACGCCTCGGCGATGTAAGTCAGAACCCCGACACACAGCGCTGAAATCACGCGGTTTTCTTGTAGGTGGCCGAGGAACACATTTGGGAAAAGCCGTCTCTCAGAATTGACATGAAAGGCCTTCAGGAGAGTTTCCTTTGGGACGTTGATTCTCACAGATCTGGCGGTCGAAAATAACATTTCGCAGTGCGATAACCAGCAGGATGACATCCTTCACAACATTCGATATTGTTGATACCCCCACCTGTGGATGATTCGACCCTTCTCTAAGGACATCGTGGGGCCGCAACGCCACTGACCGTGGTCTGACTCCTTTGCAGTAAAGTGCAACCGCAATTTTTGTTCTAGTAACAGGGTGGGGCCCATAGGGACTGTTTATTTCATTTGACTGAATCTGAGAGTGATCTGAAATAACAGAGAGTGGTTATACTTTTCAGTCATCCTGTTTCGCGACCTCCTGTGGTGTCATCATGAAGGGATACAACACTAACATGTGCTTGAAAACGTCAAAGTGTCCCTCTGTGACCACCCACTTCGCCAATACTCTCAGTGCCATCCACGTATCTTCGTTCAACACGCTAAAATTATACCTTGTGCTCTAGTGCCCGAGAGCAGGTAGCCACTTCGACTCTCTGTCGGTGTGTTTCCCTGCCCAAAGGTAACATTTCATACTCACTCATCGCAATGGGAGGCAGTTAAGGGGATTTGAGTAAGAAATACTTCACTGTCAACAATGTAGTTTGCACTTACGCTTCACGACAGTAACCTTCACGAAGTACTGCGCACTCATATGTGTTGAGTAGACGTCAGTTCTGCTGTATGTCAAAACTGTACTTCATTTGGCTGTTCACTGCGTATTTTTTATAGTTTATTCAATGTCATAGTCTGTTTCTCAGGTACGCTACATTTTATTCTTAATTGCTTTAAAACTGACTGAACGACGTGGATGTCCACTGTGTATTTTAACATTTAGATTCGATTTACATTAGATTAGATTTACTTTCATTCCAATTGATCCGTAGTGTGGAGGACCTCCAGGATGTAGAACATGTCAGAAAAACAATAACACATGACAAATATTTACAACCGAAACAAATAAGCTAATGTACCTTCCACAGGTCCCAAGTGGAATCATCGTCATTATTTAATGAACACTATATGAAAGAATCATTTTTAACACTAATGCACTGAATTTAAAATAAGAAAAATTCTTTTTTATTTATAAGGCAATAAACGTGAAACAGAACTACTATTATACACATTTGCAATGAAAACATTACAGCACAGAAATGGTGTGAACACATCACTGAACTGAAATTCTGCAGAAGTTATATATATATATATATATATATATATATATATATATTAAACTGAATTTCATTGGTTGTTAAGCTTTTTAGGGCTGCTGGAAGGCTACTCCAAATATGTGTTGCTGAATAATGCACGCCTTTTTGTACAAGGGTAAGTGGCTTTAAATCCTTCGAAAGATTATTCTTATTTCTAGTATTGATTCCATGAATTGAGTGATATATTTTTAATGACAAATTTCATTAAGGAATAAATATATTGGGAAGCAGTAGTTAGTACCCATAGTTCCCTAAACAGGCTTCTGCAGGACGTTCTTGTGAGTGGAAAACTTTAGCTTGGCTTGATGAATAACCCCAAAAATTAATCTCATATGACATTATGCTATGAAAGTAACCATTTTTATATCCTCTACGTCTGACATAATTCATATTGCAAACACAGATTTGTTAAGCCGCTTCAGCTGTTCTGTGGTGTGCTTCTCCCAGTTGAATTTATTATCAAGCTGTAATCCCAAGCATATTCAGCATATTTCAACCATTCAGGAAATGTTCCACTGATAAACGACTGATTACACAGATAGCTTTATATGTCACTTAATTCAGAATTACATTCTTTCATTAACTTTGTTGATATTTCATCATACCACTAGATGTTTTTTGATTTTATGATGGACATTATATCTGCTGGGGTAGTGAGGGTCAAATTCGTTTTATGGAAGTTACTTGAAATTTCTGGTCTGAGGTACCCCACGGCAGCAGCTACAGAACCTGACAACCCCGTCTTTTCAGTAACAGTCATAAAATGTTTGTTAAAAAGTTCTGCAACACTATAAACATCTGTCAACAATGTATCATTTACTCTTAATGCTATCTGTCCCTTTTCATGTCTGGTTCTACCAGTCTCCTCCTTCACTATAGCCCATATTGCCTTTATTTTGTTATCTGATATGACTATCTTTCCCTTGTAATATATTTGCTGTGATGTCCGTATTACAGTCTTTAATATTTTGCGGTATTTCTCGTAATGTGCTATAACGTCAACATCAGAACTGATTCGGATTGACAAATAAAGTTTTCTTTTTGTTTTACTAGATACCCCTATTCCTTTAGTAATCCATGGCTTCTTTGTAGAATTTGCTGTAACCTTGGTTAGTTTTGGGGGAAAACAGTGTTCAAATAAGGTAAGCACTTTATAAGGTAACTGTTATATTTTTCATTCATGCCATGAGCACTGTAAACATCAGTCCAGTGAATGCCTCTGAGGAGTGTCCTAAAATAATCAATTTTTGGCTTATCGATTACCCTCTTGAGCTCAGATTTTACAGATTTTATATCCTGTTCAGTATTAACATTTAACAGAAGGAACTGCAGTCATCGTCTGAGAGGCCATTGACTATTGGTTTTGTAATATAATTTTGTTCATTGACTATTCAATAAAGATATTATCAATGGCTGCCTGTTTGTGGGGAATTGTCTATACTAATCGGAAACTTTACAGTGGGAATTAAGTTGAATGTTAGTGTTACTAACTCATATAAGTTCTTATTGGGAGTGTCTTTAAGGAAATCTACATTTAAATCACCAGCAACCACTATTTCTTTGTTTTTGGTTGTTAAATGGGCCAGTTCAACTTTAAGGTGGTTTATGAACAGATTAAAGTTACCTGCAGGTGCTAGGTTTCTCAGGTACGCTACATTTTATTTTTAATTGCTTTGAAACTGACTGAACGAAGTTGATCTTCACTGTGTATTTTTTATGTTTAGATTAGATTAGATTTACTTTCATTCCAATTGATCCGTAATGAGGAGGTCCTCCAGGATGTAGAACATGTCAGAGAAACTATAATCCATGACATATATTTACAACCGAAACAAATAAGCTAATGTACCTTCCACAGGTCCCAGGTGAAATGATCGTAATTTTTTATTGAACACTATACGAATGAATCATTTTACAAACACTTATGCACTGAATTTAAAATTAAAAAAGGTCTTTTTTATTTATTAAGTAATAATGACGTGCAGGTTTTTTAATAAAGAGCTGTGGTCAAAACTAAACCGTTGTTACAATGCAACAATATCACCACTTCCTTTCGTAAGACATTTGCACAGCGTATGTCTTCTTCACGGTCTTTCGCAGTAACGTGATGACTCACGAAGTGCCGCGAATAGTTTTTCTCTTCTTGGGGAGACTTCATGTGACTTTAGAGAGTGCGTACATACGCTAGAAGGTAGCTAGTCCGATATGTTTCTCACAGATGCGCAGGGTTAGCGAAAAAGTGTTTTCCCGGCCAGCCGACTGGCAACGGGCCCCCTCTGTCAGTCGTAAAATTTTTCCAATAACACCTCTCCCGTAGGAAAGGATGCTCTTCTCGATACTTATTGTCCATTGATCCAGTTAGGAGGAAAGAATTCCACAGACTACGAACAAACACTTAGCGTTACCGTTTGTGTGCAAAGATATGCTTCCCAGTCATGCGCTGTCTGTTATAATTTGGCCCTCACGACACTACTTTTATCTTTCAACGATCAAGCGTTCCTGATGGAGGATTTTTCGTCACGTCCCTCCTTGTCTGCCTCTTCTTCTTTCATAATATCCCTTTTAACATGTGTCGATTCCTCGTCATGTGAATTGTCTTTTTTATTACTGTACTCCTCTAACACAGTATCTACTGGCTTAGTTATCTTCAAGCACATCTCATCTCTTCTCTGTACTTTAGAATACCAGTTCTGCCCACCATTACTTTTTTTTTTGTTTTTACATGTCGTGATCCGTAGGACCAAACTGAGGAGCAAATCTCCAAGGTGAGAAAGCCATGGAACGTGTCAGTACACGAAATTACGACACAAAAGTAATAACTGATAAAAATAAAATCCCAAAACCCAAAATTAGTCCAGCCTTAAGTTTACGTAAATGCAATCAACGACGTGACATAAGAATCAGCTTAATTTTTCATCGAACGCCTTAACAGAATAGAAGGACTGACCCATTAGGAAACTCTTCAGTTTCGGTTTGAAACCACGTGTATTACTGCTAAGATTTTGAATTCTTTTGGCAGCTAGTTGAAAATGGCTGCAGCAGTATACCGCAAAGCTTTCTGCACAAGAGTTAAGGAAGTTCGATTCAAATGCAGGTTGGATTCCTGCCAAGTGTTGACTGAGTGAAAGCTGCTTATTTTTGGGCATAAGCTGATAGTGTAAACAAAAAGCGGCAGTAAAGAGTATATATATATATATATATATATATATATATATATATATATATATATATATATATAGTGAGAGAGAGAGAGAGAAGCCAATGACATTCTCTTAAACTTTAGATTACATGTAGTCATTACTCATTCGTTATCTGGATCTATATCTGCTCATGGATACATGTAAAGATACATTACTTACTGACTGAATCTGATGGTGTTTTCCTGAACCTCTATTATCTCTCCCATTCTTGTGAATTTTGAACAGTCCATTCGCTGTCGAACTGAAAGTTAATCTTTCCCTCCTCTCTCATAAGTATTACTGAGCTCACATTGTCCCGCCAGTATTCTATTCCATAATCACCCACGATTACTAGAATTTTATTCTGAATTACACATTCATTATCCATATACAGGTTCTCTACCATTTCATTTTCAGCTTTTGATGTCTGATTATTGCAGGCGTTGGTTTTCTCATGGTTCTGATAAGTACGTGCGTATAATTCTATCGCTGAACTGTTTACAGTAATTCACTTTCTTGTCCTACTATTCTGTTCATTATGAAACCTTCTCACACTACATCATTTTCTTCTGCCTGATCAGAAACCCTAATCTTCTTTCAGTTTTGTGTGTAGACCTGACTTTACATTTCCGTTTTGAGATTTTGTAGTTCCCTTTCCATAGACATCAGGCATTACACGGTCCGATTCGCAGGATGTTGCTATTTCCTTTGGTATTAAATGTAGCCTTTTTCTAATGGAGAGGTCATCGTTACACTTTTTTAATTACAGGTTACATTTTCTATCGACACGCAGTATGTACATTCAATACGATTATTTTCGTTGCCTTATGTAGCCCACTCTGTTGATTAATGTGGAGCCTTCAGTCTTTAACGAGTTTACTGCACCAAAGGCTAGAACGACCCAAAAATGTCTGTCCGCTCCTTTGCCTCTTTCAAACGTCTGTTGGCAAAATCAAGGAGTCTCCTTATACCGCGAGTCTTCGATCGAAATTATAAATTTAGAGATGGCTGCTACCGAACACGGGATTCATAACGATTCCATTAGAGTCAAAGTCAATACTCATAGACCGCGGTGACTCCTATAGTCAGGTAACTCGACGTATCTACAGAAGGATGGACCAACTGGGCGAAGATAGATTTCAGTTCCGCAAAAACCTAAGGACACTCGAGGCAACATGAACCTAAACTTTCGGAATGGATAAAAAACCCATAACTACAAAATTGGTAGACCCAGAAAAGTCTTCTGACAATAGTGACTGGAATATATTCATTGGATTTAGTGCTAATATACAGAAAATGAAAGATTTTGTACCACAAGGAGAGACTTTAGTTCAAATTTTGGAAGGACAAAAAGAGAAAGAAAGTAATCGAGAGGAGTCTTAGACAAAGTTGTAGACTATCTTCATTGCTGTTCAGCCTGTAAATCAAGAAATCGGCAGTGGGAACCGAGGACTTACATAGAAAGGGAATTATGTGTTCAAGGTGAAATAAGATGAAAATTTCAATCTCGCCAGTGACACTGTGACTAAATCAGAGATGGCCAAATACTCCGAAGTTAAGATCAACGTAACGAATAGCTTATTGAGAACGGGTTTCGTGGTGAATGTGATGCTGTGCAAGTAGTGTTAGGAAACGAGATGATGAATGTAGTGAATTTTCATAGGATTTCTGTTAATATCGTGTCGGAATTTGTTTTGCCAGCACAGAGTAGCAACTGGACGTGGCATGGACTCAGCAACACCTCGAAATTCCCACGCAGATATATTGAGCAGGAACTGCGAAAGTGTTGCCGGTACAGGATTTCGTGCACGAACTGACCTCTCGATTATGTCCCATAAATGTTCAGCTGCATTCATGTCGGGTGATCTGGGTGGCCAAATGGCTTGGTTCAAATGGCTCTGAGCACAATAGGACTTAACATCTGACGTCATCAGCCCCCTAGAACGTAGAACTACGTAAACCTAAGTGACCTAGGGACATCACACACATCCATGACCTAGGTAGGATTCGAACCTGCGACCGTAGCTGGGGGCCAAGTTATTCACTCGAATTTTCCAGTATATTCCTAAGGTAAATCGCGAACATTTGTGGCCCGATTACATCGTGCATTGTCGACCATAAGAATTACACCGTTGTTTCGGGACACGAAGTATATGAATGAGTGCAGTGAAGTCGGACGCAACCATTTCCAGTCGACGATCGGTGCAGTTGGACCTGAGGACACAGTCCATTCCGTGTAAACACAGTCCACACCATAATGAAGTCACCACCTGCTTGCACAGTGCTTTGTTAACAACATGGTTCCATGGCTTCGTGACGTCTGCACCAGACTTGAAGCCTACCACCAGACCTTACCAAGAGAAATCTGGACATACCTGGCCAAGCCACGGTTTTTCAGTGTTCTAGGAACCAACCGGTATGATCACAAGCCCAGGACGGGTGCTGCAGGCAGTGTCATGCTATTAGCTAAGACATTGTCGGCCGTCGTTTGCTGCCATAGCCCATTACCCACAAATTCTCTGCAGTATTCTAACGGTTGCTTTCGTCGTATGTCCCGTATTGATTTCTGGGGATATTTCAAGCAGTGTTGCTTGTCTGTTAGCACTGACAGCTCTACGCAAACGCAGATGCTCTCAGACATTAAGTGAAGGCCGTCGGCCATTGTGTTGTACTTCGTGAGACGTATACCTGAAAATTGCTTGACACTGTTGGTATCGTAATATTTAATTCCCTAACGATATCCGCAATGCAATGTCCCTTACGTCTACATTCAAATACCATTCCATTTTCAAAGCCTCTTGACTCCCGTCTTGCGCCCATAATCACGTCTCAAAGCTTCTCACGTGACTCACCTGAGTACTAATGACAATGAACTGCCCTTCTGTGCCCTGTGAACGCGATATTACCGCCATCTGCATGTGCACATCAATGTCTCATGACTTCTGCCACCTTAGTAAAATTTGCTATTTAGGCTGAAAAAAAACTTTGGCTGAAGTAAAATGGATAGACAGATTGCAACAGAATGAAACAGTTCCTGAAATACCGCAATTTCATATCATCAAACATAACCAAGTGCTACGAAACCATTTCTGATACTAGTAGTTTATTCGAACGTAGCCTTTTAGCGATGTTAAAAATAGAAGGTAGTAACTTCATGGGAAAGAAGCTTTTGAAGTGTGGTGCTGTGGAGTTTCGATAATGGGAATGTATTGGTCTAGGGGCACGATAATAAGGTCTTTATCACACGTATTAAAATGTTATGAGTCAGGGGTGGGTAAACAAATACCAATTAAAACATTAAGATGCCCCCAAACACACACGTTAGTGTAGAATACAGCTAAAGATCATACTGCTTCAACAAACAAATGTAAAGGCCTGACTCGGGTACTAGGAGACAGTTGTTTAAAAGAGAGGTAAGTTCATAGAATGTACTGCGAAGCACGGAGCAAACATTGTAAATTAGATGCGTAGATCGATCAACTATTGAGGAGGTCTTAAATTAAGTAAGAATAAAAGAACAAACAATTTGAACATAAAGAGCTATAGGTTAATGCTATACCTCCTGAAACATGAGTGAACTGTTAATTTAGTGGTGGAAGGAAGTATTTGGGGTGAATTCGAGTCCAAGTCCTAAAATTGTTTTGTCCGGAGACTAGTTTTACGCAGCTTTCCACGCTAATCTATCCTCTGTAAGATTCTTTGTGTTCACATGACTACTGCAACATACATCCCTCTGAATCTATGTAATGAATTCCTATTTTGGTCTCCCTTTACTGCTATTATTCTCCTCCCCTAACCCCGCCACTCCCGTCCACAATATCACATATACACACAAACAAACACACACACGAGGACAAATTGTCTACATAACCAAACCGACGACTCCTTCTTGCCTCAGTAAGCTTCTCATCAAGCGATCCCTTCTTTTAATCAGATTCTGCGATTAATATTTTTGCTACCCCAATTGAATTCAGCAGCTGCACATTATTTACTTGATCAGTCCACCTAATCTACAGAAAACAACCATTAATCTAATAAAAATACGAAACAAGGTAAATGCGGCACCAGACGAATAGCTGTTCGCCGCAAGACAGCAGGAGCATTCAAAAGCCAGTAGACAAGAATGACGTACTGACGAAGGAATCAGACGGGAACACACGATGGTGAAAGAGAACGTAGATGGGGGAAAATATTAAAAGGGATTGTTACCCACGGTACAAAAAACAGCCATGAAATTCACTGTAGTTCTAAACGTAGGTCACGCAATTAAGTGATCGGGAATATATCATCAACAAAAGATTTATTATACAGATGAGAGATAAGTGAATACATCTATTGGTTTGGTGCGTAAGTTCATAATGTTTTTTCATAAGGTAATTAAAAAGATAAATACACTTAAGAGAGACCTTAGTCATCAATAATATATTCTCCTTTACTATTTACAAAAGTCAGCCAATGCTGGTGTAACTGTGCAATTCCACGACTGTAGAAATAACATGGATTTGAGGCGAAGAACTCATCTAACCATGTTCGGAGCGTAGAGGAAGTTTCTTTGAGGCTGTTCGACAGAGAGCAGAAAAGGTGAAAATCTGAGGATTATGCAATAGGTGAAGAAGGCGGCTCTGTAGTGGCATCTCAACCTAACTCCTGTATAGTCAGTTCAGCAGAAAGCGGGCTGGCGTTATCGCGGAGTATTATCACTTCACGCAGTCTTCCTTGTCGTTGTTTTTGGGGTCGTCTGCAAGATGTCTCAATCATTAAGAATAAACGTCAGCAGTGATGGCTGCACCTCATGGGAGCAACTCGTGGTATACCACACCGTCACTGTTCCACCAGATGCATAACATTTTCTTTTGTGGTTGCAAGCAGGTCTTTGGACAAGGAGTTTCTGCTTTGTTTGGGTTCAACCATTTTTTATTTTTGTTACGTTACCATAAAGACATCATTTATTGTTATCAGTAACGATATGGGATAGGAATGGTCGGTGTTGTTCACGAGCCAATAGATAGTGAGGAAGTCTAGATGCGCATATGGCCGGCCGCTGAATTTATATTTTTGCTTAGCGCATGCGGTATCCAGACAGCTGATTTTTTAACCTTCGCCACTGCATGCAAATGTCAGATGGTGGTGGAATAATACAGTTCATCACACGTCCCAGTTCTCACGTACACTGACGTGAAACATTGTCAATTATTGCGTTTAAACGATCTTCATCAAACCTAGACGGCCTTCTTGAATGTGGACGGTCACTAACGTCAAAACGATCCTCCTTGAAACAAGATAACCGTTTTTTGCTTGCTCTGTCTAGTGGCATTATGCTCATACACGGCGATAATGTTCTTGATTATCTCCACCGCTTTCGCCCCTCTATTTAACTCAATGTTCCGATATCTCCACTTGGAACTCGGTTTGCTATCACTCACTTATTCTCTCCAAATGACAAAATGAAAACATGTAAACTCAGATAGCAACAGTGTACTGCAGGTAATAAATGATGATCACCAAATAAACTCACAGCAACCGGAAAAGCAACATACAAAGTGAAAACACTACTAACTTAGCGATCAACCTAATAGTTTCGACAGAGGGAGATGGCCCAGTCGTTAGCACACTGGACTCACAGTAGCAAGGTTAAAACCCGCGTCTGGGCATCCTGATTTAGGTTTTCCATGATTTCCCCAAACCGCTCCAAGCAAATTCCGTGATGGTTTCTACACTACTGGCCATTAAAATTGCTACACCAACAGGAAATGCAGATGATAAACGGGTATTCATTGGACAAATATATTATACTAGAACTGACATGTGATTACAATCAGTACCCAGAACAACCACCTCTGTCATAATAACGACCTTGATACGCCTGGGCATTGAGTCAAACAGAGTTTGGATAGCGTGTACAGGTACAGCTGACCACGCAGCTTCATCACGATACCACAGTTCATAAAGAGTAGTCACTGGCGTATTGTGACGAGCCAGTTGCTCGGCCACCATTGACCTGACATTTTCAGTTGGTGAGAGAACTGGAGAATGTGCAGGCCAGGGCAGCAGTCGAACATTTTGTCTATCCAGAAAGGCCCATACAGGATCTGCACAATGCAGTCGTGCATTATCCTGCTGAAATGTAGGCTTTAGCATGGATCGAATGAAGGGTAGAGTCTCGGGTCGTAAGACATCTGAAACGTAACGTCCACTGTTCAAAGTGCCGTCAATGTGAACAAGAGGTGATCGAGACGTTTAACCAATGGCACCCCATACCATCACGGCGGGTGATACGCCAGTATGGCGATGACGAACACACACTTCCAATGTGCGTTCACCGCGATGTCGCCAAACACGGATGCGACCATCATGATGCTGTAAACAGAACCTGGATTAATCCGAAAAATTATGATGTTTTGCCATTCGTGCCCCAGTTTCGTCGTTGAGTACACCATCGCAGGCGCTTCTGTCTGTGATGCAGCGTCAAGGGTAACCGCAGTCACGGTCTCCGAGCTGATTGTCCATGCTGCTGCAAACGTCGTCGAACTGTCGTGCAGATCGTAGTTGTCGTGCAAACGCCCTCATCTGTTGGCTCAAGGATCGAGAGGTGGCTGCACGATCCGTTACAGCCATGCGGATAAGATGGCTGTCATCTCGACTGCTAGTCATACGAGGCCTTTGGGATCCAGCGCGGCGTTCCGTATTACCGTCCTGAACCCATCTATTCCATATTCTGCTAACAGTCATTGGATCTCGACCAACGCCAGCAGCGATGTCGCGGTACGATAAACCGCAACCACGATAGGCTACAATCCGACCGTTATCAAAGTCGGAAACGTGATGGTACGCATTTCTCCTCCTTACACGAGGCATCACAACAACGCTTCACCAGGCAACGCCGGTCAATTGCTGTTTGTGTATGAGAAATCGATTGGAAACTTTCCTCATGTCAGCACGTTGTAGGTGTCGCCACAGGCACCAACCTTTTCTGAATGCTCAGAAAAGCTAATCACTTGCATATCACAGCATCTTCTTCCTATCGGTTAAATTTCGCGTCTGTAGCACGTCATCTTCGTGGTGTAGCAATTTTAATGGCCAGTAGTGTATTAAAGGGCACAGCCGATATCCTTCCTTAATCCGAGCCCGTGCTCCGTCTCTAATGTTCCTTTGGGGCCAAACAGCTGACGTCATCGCTCCCTAGGCTTACACATTACTTAATTTAATTTGAACTGACGTACGCTAAGGACAAAACGCACACCCGTGCCCGAGGAAAGACTCGGACCTCCGTCGGAGGGAGCCACGAGAACCGGGGCAAGGCGCCGCAGACCCCGGCTACCTCGAGCGTCAATGATTTCGTCGTCGACGCGACGTTAAACACTAATCTCCTCCCTCCTACTACTCCAATAGCTAGGACGACCATATTCTCAAGAATGCCGACATTCACATGACTGTAACGAACCATCGGATTCGCAGGACACACGATGATAGCACTCCTGTGGTCTCCACAGTCCACAGATACCAAATTCATAAGATGAAGCTCAGCATCGAGCCAGTCATTACACCAATAACCACAAAAGCAGTAGCATTTGGAAAGGGAGTAAATATCTTCCTCAGAAGTTGAATGTGGAGTTTTCTCGAGAGGGAA
This sequence comes from Schistocerca serialis cubense, assembly GCF_023864345.2. Classification (NCBI taxonomy): domain Eukaryota; kingdom Metazoa; phylum Arthropoda; class Insecta; order Orthoptera; family Acrididae; genus Schistocerca; species Schistocerca serialis. The sequence continues at coordinate 353,595,337 of NC_064643.1, forward strand.
ACAATCTGAGAGGAAGTGGAGTGGTGGGAAGCTCCCCGCGGCGTCACTTAGGGGTGCGGCGAGTTGTTTTTCGGCGGAGTGCAGGCGGTGCGCTGTCGGCGGTGCGCCGCAAGAAGAGCGCGCTGCCGTTGTTTACGGCGGGCGGCGCGCGCGTAACTCAGGTGGCAACGGCGGCGCCGCCGCTTGGAAAGCACTCGCTGTCCCATTAGTTACGCCGCGAGGGGCCCTCGAGCCGCGTTACGGCCGCTCATGTCTTGTTCCGCGCCTCCCGCCCGCCCGGCCTTCTACGCACCGAGCTCACCTCACGGGGTGAGTTTCTCCGCCCCACAGGGAGCACTGCTCCGTCAATAGGTAAGTCGTGCAGCGGAGGGGTCTGACTGAGTGGGGCTCGTGCCGTTGGGTTGTGCAGACTTGGGCTTAATTTGACAAACCACTTCTACTAAACCAAAAAAAACTCCTATAACACGTCACAGAATAGCAATTTGACAAGTTGAATTTCAGTATGTAACTTATAGTTTCTGAGGTATGTGCATTACAACAATACAATAAATCTATCTACATATGTTCAGGACAATAATAAAATGAATTAAAATTTATCTCCGTCCCACTGAATTCGGGGACAGCAACAAGACACGAGCATTTTTTGGTTACGTGACAACCAATGCGTTTATAATCATCAGCTTATAATTTTAATTAATATTGAGTATATACTGGTTGTTGGTGAGGAGGAAAGATAGTTATTAGTATTTTATTAATGATCTCATTCATAAGCAGCCATATCACAGTCATCACAGTGACTCAAGAGAGTTATAATCAAGCTTTACTTGTTTAATCAGCATCGGATGATGACTCTCCTTGACCGCAATCTTGCGTTGCGTAGTCAGTCGGGAAACCTCAGATCAAGCAGAAGGTTTGCTTTGATAGAGTTTAATTATCCGATAAAATAATGGAGATCTTGGATCTAATATTGCAGGTTCGTTTCCAATTCATCGGAAGTTCCCTTCTGATTACCAACGAAAGAACACCTACGTGCAAATTTCCAATTAGAGAATACATGTATAATGAAATTCCTTACACACCTTTGATGTAAACGCTCACCATATAGTTTCTTGAGTAACATACAATATATTTTCAATCTCCTTCTCCCAGTCATCTCGGTAGCAAAATTACAATTATTCAACGCGGCTATTCGGCACAGAGAAAATCCTAGAAGTCCTCTCAACACACCAGCGAGAATACTACAAAGAGTAATTATACGCTCATGGAATAGTGATAGTACTGTACTATTTTGCGCATCGATTCTGCGAGTATATAGATGGTCAAGTAGGAAACGTAATTCACTCATAGAATTGTGCAAGGATAATTAGTAGAATGTTGATAGCGGATTCTCATTATGACAACTTTGAGGTTGGTCAGCCAAATAGGAACATGAAGTATGCTCTTACCTCATCTGTTCTCGCCTTACGTCCTGTTAGGATGGTCCCTGACCGAAACCTATAGACATAAATCTTTTTAAAACAAACAGCTGATGGTTAAAATGCATTTTTTCGAGAATAAAACAGTTCTCAATATTCTGGCGCTTGTTCAAATACGATAATCACAGAAAGAAAACTGCCAGACAGAACCATTTACGTTTAAACCTAACCACATACTGGATCTGCTGGCCAATAACTTTATGACCTACTCACCAGAGCAACCCTACTACCGGTCACCTACAATACTATCCATTTGAAGTTGGCAACTAGAAATCTCTGTACAATAGGACATTAAATTCTGGTTGCACTTACAGTATAATAATAACAGACCAGATTAACGTAGCTCTGCCTAAAAGATAACAGACGCACATCTAGTATGTAGGCAAACACAAATCTCAGAATATCACACTGTGCACATTGTATTTTCATGTGGACTATGACCAACAAATCCTTACACTCAGTGTACGCCAGTTGTTGCCTTCGCTGTACCCTAAATACATGCCGAATCAATTCAACTCAACTGACCAAGCTTGCACTGTCATTCACTAAAGCACACTTTTAGTGCTCCTCTCGAACGAGTAATGCCTCCGAATTTATATGTGAGAACGGTTAAAAGCTTTATAAACCATGTAAACTTCCTTCTCTAATGGCACTGTGCCTCCTCCACACCCACGTGCCCCCCCCCCCCCCCCGCCCCATCCCAATTCCTGTCAATCCCTAGTGTACACTGACACGATTGGAAAAATTACTCTTTTATTTTGGACATGCTCTCTGTGGTCTCAATAGGTTGAAGCTTGCATGATTTCTTTGTCAAATTGTGTTAAAAATTCTAATATCTTTCTTCGTAATGGTGGCCTTTACATTATTCCCTCTCTCTCTCTCACTCTTGATGGCGCCTAGTGTGCAGTGTGATCACTGTATGTGTCTCATTACGAATTTTGATTCGTAATGTATTGTATGTTTTATTTTTTATTGACGATAAGGCGTATATTCTAAAAAAATGTCATGTGGTTGGAATATTTGCCATGTTTCGAATGTTACAAAATCTGTGTCTTGGTTTGTCTCCATCTCTGACATCAACGCCATTTGTCGCCAAGATAGTGTAATACGGTCCTCGAGTCTGCTGTCTTCGCCGGGCTGGGTTGCCGAGCGGTTCTAGGCGCTACAGTTTGGAAAGGCACGACGGTTACGGTCGCAGGTTCGAATCCTGCCTCGGGCATGGATGTGTGTGATGTCCTTAGGTTAAGTGGTTCTAAGTTCTAGGGGACTGATGACCTCGGCAGTTAAGTCCCATAGTGCTCAGAGCCATTTGAAAATTTTTTTCTGCTTTCTTCAGTCTGGCATGTGACGTCTCAAACTAATTTCCTTTCCAAATACGCCTAACGGCAGTTGCACATAATATTCTATGCTTTTCTTGTATTGCTCCCTTTTATGAGCTTTCCTAAGCATATTGTAAATACCTTTACGTGATTCCCATTTATTGTTCAGCTGATGCCGAACAGTAAATGAGAATTATCGTAGAAAACTAACTTTATTAACATTCTACATCTTTCTTCTTCGAGCCTATATGTTTATTTATCAGTGTAGTCTCCCCAGGAGAGACCAGTTTGTTGATACCGTCGCTGCGGAATCTCTGACTTGCTTGACGAAGCTACAGCGTCATCTCTACTTGGAACGCTTCTTCACTTTCGTCCCAGAAGGTACTCTTCAAGTTTAGAAACAAATGGAAATCGTATAGGGTCTAGTTCGGCGAACACAAGGCGTCGGTTTTTACAGATATCGCAACGGTTGTTTGTGGTCTGGCATTTTCATGCTGGAGAAGATCCAAAGAAGAGCGGCGCGTTTCGTCACAGGGTTATATGGTAAGCGTGTTAGCGTTACGGAGATGTTTAGCAAACTCAAGTGGCAGACTCTGCAAGAGAGGCGCTCAGCATCGCGGTGTAACTTGCTGTCCAGGTTTCGACAGGGTGAGTTTCTGGATAGGGTATCGAATATATTACTTCCCCCTACTTGTACCACCCGAGGAGATCACGAGTAAAATTAAAGGAATTCGAGCGTGCACGGAGGCTTTCCGGCAGTCGTTCTTCCCGCGAACAATACGCGACTGGAACAGGAAAGGGAGGTAATGACAGTGCCACGCGAAGTGCCCTCCGCCACACACCGTTGAATGGTTTGCGGAGTATAAATGTAGATGTAGATGTAGAGAAGGGGGTGTTCCACGCATGAACGTACTCTTCGAATTCGTGCTTTCAGGTTCTTTAGGGCCACCATTCGTCAATTCTCTAAGTCAATCTGCATATCCATACTGTCGTCTTGCGTTGCTACCATTTTATAGACAACCGCATCATCTGCGAACATTCTTAACGAGCTTCCGACGCTTCCTACTATATTATATACATAGATTGTAAAGAATGATCCTATCATACTGAGCCGTGCGCGACTCGTGTTCGTGCCGTTTATTACTTGACATCTTGTCTTTGCGGTACTGCCGTCCCGTTTCTTATTCGATTTACTGGCGTCACTATGTCACTGGATTGCCTGCCCGTCAGTGGCAGCAGCAGCGCCTGTCGATAAGAGCAGTGTCGTACTATCTGTTGGGCGACCGCTAGTATTTCCGTATCATTGTGCGTCGGGACTTCAGTCGGGACGGAGCAGCAGTGAGGTGCGGACAGCCGTGACTCGCCCGGCCGATGCCGACACACATGACTTGAGCGGGGACGACCTTGGTTGGTCGTTCGCTCGTTCGTCTCATCGGACGACGTGTATTTGGTCGCCGACTGCTTCTGGGTTCTCTGTGTGCGTGGACTTGTGATTCGTCCTTGTTGTTTCTCAGTTTTAGTATTGTTCTAGTTGTTTGTGGAAGTGTTGTCGAGGAACAGGTGTAGCTTCTTTGGGTTTCACTGGGCAGCTATTTTAATGCTGTCTGCGTGCTGCATGTAGCCAGTCGGTTGGAACGGAGCAGCGAGGAACTCTCTGTGGCGCATGGCCAGGTGCCCAATTCTGTATCGTTCATACCGAACGGTGTAGTAGGTTAGGCTCTGTAGTGATGTCATTTTCGGTTCTTTATCGAAATATCCTATTCAGTAAGCTTGTGGGACTTGTTAACGAACGGTCGTCCCGCCGATTTTACAACAATTGTACCGAGAGGTTTTGGATTTCGGTCTGGCCCTGTCGATCGGTGAACTGTGGTTATCTTAAACATATTTAGCGGTTTTCGCTTTGGATTTAGCGATTGCGTTGCTGAAGAATCACTAGAGGATGCATCCAGGTGGAAAGTGAGTTCATTACAGACTATTTTCCTTTCTTAGGATATATATGGTTAGGTTAGATTCTTCAAATGGCTCTGAGCACTATGGTTAGATTGTGACTGTGAATGATTACATCCAAACAGAAAACGTTTTCGGTCAATATTCTCTCAAAGTACGTGTTATTTTAATGCAAATAAGAGTTTAAAGATCATTAAATACCAAGACATCGGCTCTGCTTACGTATATTACATGAGTGTGAACTGACGTTACTAGTGACTTTGTGCACTTTTTTACCACAAATGGTTTAGTTAGTAACTATCGAAACGTTGCTACAACTTTCAAGTAATAATGGAAAGCAATTATGTGAAGCCTGATACTAGGAAACTTCCAAACTATTACGCATTTCTGACTTACGCAGCATTGTTCGGCAACGCGGTCAGCCTACATTCCTACACAATAGTACAATAATTCTGCCGCGTGTAGTTCTTTTTTAGCGTAGCCACGTGGTTAGCGCGCGGGATTACTACACTTAAGGACATAGGTTCACGCACAGATGGGTGCAAAATTTTTTTCCCTCTTCATATGTGCAACACGTTCTGAGACATTGTTATTCCTGTAAGTTAAGATATTTCTGCAATATTACTTACATGTAAGAGCGCACTTCCTCAGTAATGATTTCATGATTTCTGTGTGTTTAAAATACGAAATATTAAATTGTTGGACATGAAGTTGCTGTGAGTGAAACAACCGACTGTTACCTTTACATTTTTACTTGTCGGAAATAATTCACCATTTTTTCCGAATATGTAGTGATTTCCGAGTATGCGGTTAGACAAGAACCTAAGAGCACAGCTTAAATTACTGAGAATGGAACTAGCAGCACTCACCTTTATGATCGTGTTTGTCACACGTCTTTATCTCCAATCGAATCAAATGGTTCAAATGGCTCTGAGCACTATGCGACTTAACTTCTGAGGTCATCAGTTGCCTAGAACTTAGAACGAATTAAACCTAACTAACCTAAGGACATCACACACATCCATGCCCGAGGCAGGATTCGAACCTGCGACCGTAGCGGTCACGCGGATCCAGACTGAAGCGCCTTTAACCGCACGGCCACACCGGCCGGCTGCAATCGAATCCTCAGCAACAGTCAATAGAGATGAAAGACCTGCGCCGTAATATTTTTAGACTGTAGCACCATATACGAAACATTTTTATTCATGAGATGCATGTTATAAACTCTTCCGAAAACAAATTTTTTTTTCAATTTTATTTTTAAGACGGAAATCGTTGACGTATCATAGGTATATGGGCTACTTAATCATTTGGATCTCTAAGAGCGAGTTATAACCACATTCTGTTTATCGTCTTATTCTTTTAGCACAGGCTATAAATACTGGCCAGAATGGTTCAATAATAAGTGCCTCTCCATACGCAGGGTTGCTGGTTTTGTTTCAAATAAAATACCCGTAAACGACAATCACAGTAGCAATCCTCAAAACTCTTTCACTGTCACTGAACTGTGAACCTACTAACCTCATTTTTGTCCGACATTTCCGCTTGTATTTTAGCAACACTTTGTACTGCGAAAACGCAAGTTTGGTAGTGCGAAGAATAGCGCGCCTGTGTCGTCTGCTAGCCGCTTTGTGTTCGTGGCGCTGTGCGCGCTGCAGTGCGCATGCGCGGATGTGCAACCGCTTGCTTTTGATTGGCTTGCGCGACGCGAACCGACAACAGCGCTTCGGTTCTCTACACCCGAACGGTATAGCTACTGAAATGCGTACTGAATAAAGATGGAACTCTAATTCGAGTACTAGACCGTTCGGTGCTCATGAGTACCGAAACGATCGGCACAATGGCGGAAAGATACAGAATAGGACCCCAGGCCGGGACAGTGGGCGGCTTGCGAGCGCTGTCGGATCGTGAGGCGCTAGCTGCAAAGTTCGTGGCCCACCGAACCTGGACGCTGAAGTTGGGTGATCAGTTAACCTGTTATGAAGCCTCAACTACTTTGATATATCTTCGTTCATTTGCGTGTTGTTGCTCCCTGGACCGTACAGGCTAGCAGCAATGTATGTTGTGTTGGAGTCGGGGAAATCTTGCAGCCGTCTTCCTATATTGTGATTAATTATTAAATTGACTGTTACTTACCAGTGAAGTGCACCAGCGGTATTTTCTCCCCTGTGGTCGTTAACGCCCCAGTTACCTGCCCTGGTCATTATCGGATTTTTCTGGCAGTGTGCCTTTCCTCGTCATGTTGATGCTGTCCAGCACGGCGTGTAGTTCGACAGCATTTTAAGTGTTTGGTTCATATTTTGCTTAGAGTGGTTATTGTTCCCATGGCTGTTTTTAGACGCCAATTTCTGAATATATAGTGCTGTTCGTATCCTCGTCCTCTGCCGATATTTCCCATAGTTGTGCCGTTGGTTAAATTGTTGGTCGGTCCTTGGGGTGTCCCTAGTTTGTGTTTCCATCCGATTGTTTAACGTCAACCCTTGGCTGCCTGTCTCACCTCACCTTACGTTTGAGCTACCTTCAGACCGACCCTTGGAACACTTCTGAGCATCACTTGTTCTGTTTGTTTTAGATTGTGATTTTCATTTTAGTTTGAAGTATTGTGTGAGGCCTTTGGCCGTGTATTAATTCAGTCTTTTTAAATTTTATGTAAAGACATTCGGCCGCTTTAAATTTTTTGAAGATTGTTTTTATTTTAAAAAAATTTTTCCTTAAAAGTCATTCTATCTGAAATTGTTTGTAATCCAGGCCCTAAGCCGTTAGTTGTCTGATTTGTTATGTTTGGCCTTCAGCAGAGGATTTACGTGAACCCTCTTTTAACAAGCACTTCAGTCGTGTGTATTCTTTAAGGGTAAATTTTTTTATAAGACGGAAGGGGTTTATTTCAAATTTGTCTGTCTGACTTGTTGTTCAATCCTTCAGCCGTTGTTTCAAATTTGTTTGTGGCCTTCAGCCATGCAATAAGTTACTATTTCTTTAATTAGGCTTTTGGCCGTTCTGTTGCAAGTTTAAGAAGAAATGTCTTCGTTAGAAAAAATTGTTTATTAATGTGTTTTAATTACAGTTTTCTTTCAGATGTGTAGTGCAGGCCTTCAGCCGCTAATTGTTTTTAATTGCATGTTTTTTAGATTTACCATTTTTAATTGCTTTTGATTTCTAAGCCAGGCCTTCAACCTTTCTTGTTTTGGTGTGGTTTTGGGCCTTAGGCCCAGAAAGCAAACCCAGGTTCTGTAACTAGGCCTTAAGCCGTATTGTTTAGTTGTGATCTTCTAAAGCAATGTGTAAATGAGTGTTTCTTAGAAAAACAAAGATGTGTGGTTGATTGTGCATCTCATAGTAACTGTTTACAACACAATCCGCAATCGTAACTTTATCCTTTGCTCTCTCTGAGTGCCTACCAGCCTGGTTTCACATACATCCTTGGATACTCTGGAAATTACATTTACATCTGTCGATTTTGTTCCGTTACAAGTGACGTGTTGAGTTGTGTCTACAAGGAAGTCTTGAATCCAATTGTAACTGTGATCAGATATTTCGAACAGCTTAATGTTTTTACTTCGACCAAAATCTCTTAGCGGTTTTACTAAGATCGGTAGACAAAATTTTTATATCTGAGTCACTGAACGCGTCTCTCCTTGCTCTCATTTTGGCTTCATTCAGCTATCGTTTGTCAAGTTTCGACTGCTCCGGAACCTGTCATGAAGCACTCTTTCAGTCAGAGTTTTAAACCTCTGTGGTGCTTGCCCAGCCTTTAAAGCCTTGCTCGGAACATACCTTTCTAAGGCATAGTAATCTTCACATTTGAAATTTTTCCATTTTTGCTCCACATCTTCGTCCTCAGTAATGAATATTACATGTTGCCTACTTAGGTACTCTGCAATTAATATCTTATCGCTCTTGCCAAACAAAAGTATTTTCCTATCTTTCTTAACAATTTTAGTAATACCCGTAATTGTACTTACTATCACAGCTTTATGATCACTGATGCCTTTCTCTACGTCAACTGATTTTTAAGTTCAGTTCTGTTTGTTGCTAGGAAGCCGAAGACGTTATTTTTACGAGTTGCTTCTGTATCTACTCGAAGTGAGACGCAACTAAGATAACAACACAAACCGCAGTTTCAGTACAATTGCGGACCAGTACCGTGGCCGCAGTGGCAACATTTTTAGAGGGAACGTTAAACACAAGTTAAAATGGAACTCTTATACGATCACTTCGTTGTCTGTTTGTCCGACTGCTAAAAACCCTTTTTCTCCGGAACGGATAGACGTATAAACTAGAAATGTATGGAACATACTGGAGCCTATGCTTCCTTGATGGTGTAAAACACTGAAGCTTCGAAGTCAACGCAATGAAGAGATACGGCCATTTATATCACATATTTTAACACTCGCAAACTTACTCATCAAAACCAATAGAGGACTTCCCGTTGGCGTAGAACCATTAAATTTAGGGAAAACGTCGGTTACACATATAACCAAAGGGAAAAATCCGAAAACTCTGTTATTACATTACACGAAAACAGCCTTTTTTGCATTTCTTATCTGAATCTCCATCTTTTCCTCCGGCTGTTAAGACCTTTTCTCCTCAGGAAGGTATAAACGTATCAAGTTGAAATTTGTGTTACATACTAACGTTTACAGGCACTTGGCTGTGTAATAAATGTAAGCTTCTAAGTCTATACAACCAAACATACGGCTATTTATATCACATACCTTGATATTCACTAACTCATTCAACGAAGCCTATTGAGCTGGTGGGCTGCTGGCGCCAGTCTCCATTGATTCTCAACACGATCGTCTGAGTCGATTTTAGATGCCTGCTTGGCGAGTGGCCGAGTTGGTTCGTCGAAGGAGCGTTGGGCGCTGCTGCGGCGTGTTTAGCCGTTGTAATGCTGACCCGCTGCCGACGGTGACCGGGGTTCCTCGGATATCTGAAACACGCATTTCCTTCGTGTCTCTTGCATGTGATTCAAAGTCAATGAACTGGAGTCGTTGAAGTGCTCATCGGTGGGTTCTGTTCATGATAATTGAATACCCCTGTGCACTGAAAACTATCTTGGCTGTTTCAGTTGCCTTTGATATTGCTGCCGCCCGCTGTGGCCGAGCGGTTCTAGGCGTTTGTCTGGAACCGCACGACCGCTGCGGCCGCATGTTAGAATCCTGCCTCGGGCATGGATGTGTGTGCTGTCCTTAGGTCAGTTAGGTAGTTCTAAGATCTAAAGGACTGATGACCTCAGATGTTACGTCTCATAGTGGTCAGAACCATTTTAAACATTTCTTTTGATCTTGCTGCCTGATTTGTTGACGACATCTAAGGGAGTGCTAGTGGCGCACACCCAATAGCCATCTAGCTGTGTTTAATGCATACCAAGTAGTGAGTAAGTTTGTGCCTGGCGTTCAGAAGCGGGCTGAAATATTTTCCCTAATTCCTTTTCTATTTTATTAAGTTATTTGTGGTTTTACAGGTTGTCTAGTCAAGTCTTAAGAGCCACTGTCACGTATGTTAAGCCTGTTAGGGTTCATTTTTTGCCGTGTAGTATTAAAGGTTTATTGATAACTGGTTCGGTTAATATCCTTCTGTATCTGTTGCTTCAGCATGTTGTCTGCCACTGATGTGTTTATGTTTCAGATAATTGGCGGTTGTCGACGCGAGCTACCACCGATCGTGGTATCACGGTGGAAGAGTGAAAATTAAGGACCTGTTACGTTGTCCGTCCCCGGTAGCTGAGTGGTCAGTCTGCCGCCGGCAGTGCTGCGAGGCGGTCACGCGCCAGAGCGCTGCGGGCGAGGCGCGCACGGTGTGTTTGTGTTTACTTCGGCCGCTGTAAGTGCCGTTTTCCTTCTAGACCACCATGGCGCACAACTATCGGAAGAAGACATTACGTTTGAACTTTTGTTCCGACTTCGCCCGACCCAAGGCCCTGGAGGTAGAACGATTTATACGCGATGAAGTTAAAATACCACCAACGGATCTAATTGGTATCCACTTGTCCATAGTTAGCAGTACCGTCTACGTCAAAATGATCAACGATGCGGCGTGCGACAAGGTGCTTCAAGAGGCAAAACGTGGACTGCGCTTCTGTCATTCCGACGGCAACGTCGGACCCGTTACCGTCGATCACGCAGGTCTCGTCACACGGACGATAAGGATCTTCGAACTGCCGTTCGAACTACCTGCAGAAGTCGTCATCGAGGCGCTCCGTCCCTATGGCAACGTTCTGGAACATGTTGCCGAACGATGGGTCCAATTTCAGACCTATCCAGTTTTAAACGGTGTTAGACAGGTCCGCATCGAGTTGCAGAAACACGTGCCTTCCTATCTACGTATCGGAGGCTGCCGTGCCATTATAATGTACGACGGCCAACCTCGGACCTGTTCCGGTTGCGGGAAAGAAGGTCACCTACGGTCTGAATGCATTCAACGACGTGTCGCGCAGCTCCCGTTGTCGGAAGCGTCCGTCACACCCACGATGACCGCCCTACCGGTCACTTACGCAGCGGCTCTTGCCACGTCTACAGTTTCGTCCAGTTCGTCGCCCGGTCCTTCCGATCGGCACGTCCCACCGTCCCAGTCACCAACGGACGGTACAGACGTCCCACCTGACAATCTTGCCGCCGAACAGGCTCCCGCACCGGACGCTGAGGAGACCAGTACATCTTCACAACACCTGTTTGACAATCTCATTGTACCCACCGACGCCTTCGAACCAGGTCGACGCTCCTCCTTGCCGTCGTCCGACACTGAGGAACACGTGCGCAAACAACGCTCGCCACGTAGGCGCAAACGTCGTCGCCGTTCCCCCACGGGCTCTCAGAGCGTTGCCACCCGCGACGACGAAGACGACACCCAAGCAGCCGACATTTCCACGCAGAGGTCGGCGGACAACTTTCACGATGAACAAGACGTTTCGCAGGACGGGACCACTATGGAGGTCGTCACGCACAATGTAACGATCGGTGCGCCGGTTGAGACGCCTGTCTCCCCGCCGACAACTCCAGATCTCTCTCACCACGACGCAATTCCCATGGACATTGGACAGACCCACGGCACAGGAGCATGGGCCGACGACATTGAGGAAGGTACGCCCCCTCCTCCGGATGAGTTACCTCCGCCGGACGAGGCTGCCTGTTAACATCAAAAGCGAGGCATAGCAGCTGATGGGACGGGACTTCCTGTCGGTGCCCTCCTCTTACTTCCCTTGGTGATGGTAGATGCGCGTCCACCACCACTGAAACAAACATACCGGTTTGCCACACTGAACATCAACATGATCGGCACTGCACCCAAGCTGCAACTCCTATGTGACATGCTTCGGGCCTCTGACGTCGACGTCGCCCTTCTTCAGGAAGTACGCGTTGCCACACTACCACCAGTCTACGGCTACGACTCATACACGTCCACATGTGATGAATCAGGGCGTGGAGTGGCTTTCTACATACGCGAAGGAATCCCACTCACGGACACGACAATCCTTCCCTGTGGAAGAGGCATGGCTGTTACCATCTTCGACACGCGCGTCATCAATATCTACGCTCCGTCTGGCTCCACGAACCGTCGGCAGCGGTCCACTTTCTTCGGACATGACGTGGCGCCCCTGTTTTCTGGACGCTATGATCGCCTTATCATGGGAGGCGATTTCAACTGTGTCCTCCATCCGCAGGACCAAGTACCTGGTTATTCGCCATGCCCGGCGCTGCTCACCTTAATCGAAGATTTTCATCTAGTGGACGTTTGGGAGAAAATTCATGGCAATACCCCCGGTTTTACCCATTATACAGCACATTCTGCGAGCAGACTGGACCGGTTTTATGTCTCTGCTCACCTCGGCAATGAAGTCGCCCAAGCTGAACGATGGCCCCTTGCATTGTCGGACCATTGCGCCGTCATTTGCTCCCTGGCTCTGCCACCTCAGTCAGTGTGGCGCAGCAGAGGTTACTGGAAGCTTAATACCTCCCTCCTTAATGATCCACACTGCCGACAATGTATTGCCGCTACATGGGCGTCTTGCGAAAGACGCCTTCCGCGGTACACATCCACGTTCCATTGGTGGCTCAAATGTGCCAAACCTGCGATCAGAAAGGCCTTCATACAATGTGGCAAGGAAGCAGCAGCATGGCATCGAGACACCACAAATTTTCACTACGCCGTCCTCCGTGAGCTCGATGCGCTCCCTCCATCACCTGACACCCACAGGGAACGACAACGTACTAAAGCTCGTCTCCTCTCTCTTCAACGTGCACGACTGCATGGTGTGGTGGTGCGTTCCCGACGACAAGACCTCCTCCACGACGAAACCCCATCCACAATCCATGCCGCATCCGACCATAGCCGTCGACGTCGGCTTTTCGTCCCCAACATCACGACCTCCGATGGTGTTCACCACACAACACAGGCTGCGGTCGTGTCCGCCTTTGCTGAACATTATCGCCAATTTAATGATGATGAAGCGATGGCGACGCCCATTCCTGATGATCTCCGTCCTTCCCCTGAACGGACCCTCACCGTAGCGGAGTCAACGTCCATGATGTCAGCAATCACCGCAGAAGAGGTGGTAGAAGCGATAAACAAAGGGGCCAAGAACAAATCACCCGGACCATATGGTCTCCCAGTGGAGTTTTACCGGGCGTTCACCACGTTAATGCTTCCTCGCTGGACGGAAATGATTCAGGAACTCTTTACTCCGTCCTTCCCAATTCCACCTGAATTCGTCACTGGCATTCTTCTACCTGTGCCTAAACCGAAGGGAGGGTCTCATGTCTCTGCATATCGCCCCCTTTCACTAATGAATGCAGACTATAAAATCTATGCACGCCTCTTAGCAGCGCGCATACGCACCGTCTTACCTACGGTCCTTTCTCCTGAGCAGACTGCACGTGGTTGTGGGTCCACCTTACAAACAGCCCTGGGAGAATGCCGTGACCTCATTGCACTGGCGTCGGTTTGTCGCCTTCGTGCAGCACTGGTATCCGTCGATTTCACGAGTGCCTTTGATCGCGTTCGACACCCTTTCCTCCTCATGGTGGCGACACGTATGGGGTTCCCATTGCTTTTTGTCGATGCCATTCGCCGGTTACTCCTTCCCGCGGTCTCGATGGTACAAGTCAATGGGAGGCTTGTAGGACCGATTCCCATACGCCGCTCTGTGCGTCAAGGATGCCCTATGTCTACTTTACTGTATGCCATTGCACTTGAGCCCCTCATCACTGGACTTACCTCTAGACTGCAGGGCCTCACTTTGCGTGACCACACCTTTCACTGTAGGGCTTATGCGGACGATCTCCTCTTTCTCACCTGCTCCTCCACGGAACTCAATGACGCCATCCAATGGATCCAGCAGTATGGACGTCTTTCTAGTAGCATTCTTAATGTCCGTAAATCGACTATGATGCACATTGGGCGCGGCCTCCCGGCTATGGTGCCGACCCCACTCCCAGTTAGTGCCACCCTTCGTTACTTTGGTATCGAATTTACGAGCTCCACACACCGCACAGTGGCCCTGGCTTACCGGCGGCTTTTGCAGTCGATTCGGCACCATGTCCGCGGTCAAGTGCACCGTAACTTAAACCAACTCCAACGTGTGTCCTATGTAAACATCTATGTCGCCCCTAAACTGGTACACGTCGCCCAGATCCTCCCACTGCCGTTACTCCTTGGCCGCCGCATCCAATCAGCCTTTGGATATTTCGTGTCAGCAGGGGCACTTTTCAAAGTCCGCTACAACACTCTAACACTGCCTCCTGCAAAAGGTGGCCTCGGACTCATCAACGTGCGGGCACGCTCTTCTGCACTCTTTGTCCACACTCTGTTGCGGCACTGGCAGGGGCCGGTCCCGTCTTTAACACGCTGTCTCTTAGATATCCTCCGACCAGCTTCTCTCGATCCACCGATCAATGTGGCACCTATCTCTCCATTATTGTACTACATCGCCAATTGTTTCATAGAACTCAGCTACGTTCGGGCCGATCTTCCAGTCACCCGTCCTCCCCGTACAAAAGATTATTATCGTTTGTTTATGCTGTCCAACCCTTGCGACCCCATGGTGCTACAGCATCCTGACATTAACTGGCGCACGGTTTGGGGGTGTGTGCATGCACCCTTTTTACCGTCGTCTGTGTCTGCACTCTGGTATGTTTTAGTCTATGGAAAATTCCCGACTAATAGTCGACTTTATCGCATAGGACTGGCCACCTCCCCACTCTGCCCTGACTGTCAGCTCGAAGACACCGACGAGCACCGTCTTACGTGCCCCCTGAAACAAAACGTATGGCTCCTCATCCAACGAATCGTGGGCTTTTACCTCTGTGCCCCGCCAACGACGGTAACCCCGGATTTCCTGTTGTTGCCCCAGACATTTCACTACCCTCTTGCTAAGCACCATACCCTAATCTGGTTTCGAGGACAGGGTTTAGAATATCTCTTTCGGAGTGGTCCGCATACAGTCCTTGACTTCTGGTACAAAGTTGTGACCGCGCATAGGACCCTCACCCAAAAACCATCTTACCGACAAACTTTTGCCGGTTATCTCCGCAGCGTCTTTCTTGACCCCCCTCAAAGTTGGGGTGTACCATGCCTACCTGTCACATGATGCAACACCCTTATCCACGTTCTGATGCATCGACCAAAAACAAACACTTTTTCTTTTTTTTTAAAGGAAGAAGACAGAATATGTTATATTTTGTTGTATTTAATGTATTTCTTTTTTAATATTTTTTTTTGTTTAACGAACAGTCATTTGTATATTTTTAAATGGTATCTTGAAGAACTCTTGCATAGTGAATATATATGTACTTTTAGTTTGTTCAATACAAATTTTTAAACAAAAACAAAAACAAAAAAAAAAGGAAAACAGGATATGTTCTAATTTGTTGTATTTCATGTTATTCTACTAATTTGTTTACCTAACACTCCTTTGTATATGTTTAACTGGTACCTTGAAGAACTTTTGCTTTGTGTATATATATATATATATATATATATATATATATATATATATATATATATGTACTCTCCGTTTGTTCCACAATAAAGATTACAAAAAAAAAAAAAAAAAAAAAAAAAAAGTGGTCAGCGTGGCAGAATGTCAATCCTAAGGGCCCGGGTTCGATTCCCGGCTGGGTCGGAGATTTTCTCCGCTCAGGGACTGGGTGTTGTGTTGTCCTAATCATCATCATTTCATCCCCATCGACGCGCAGGTCGCCGAAGTGGCGTCAACTCGAAATACCTGCACCAGGCGAACGGTCTACCCGACGGGAGGTCCTAGCCACACGACATTTCATTTTTATGGTTACGTTGTTAACGTGCGGCAGTTACATCTTGCCGGTGGAGCGTTGTGGTTTTCCACGAGCTTACTTGTAGCTGGAAGTTGAGTATATATTTATTTCACCTCCTGGTTCGTGCATCTCCTGTATCTTTTAGAACCTTTAGGTTTGGTCGCGTCCATCACCAATTTATCGTATACTTGAGGCGGGCCCATATTAAGACGATTTCATATGTTAATATATTGAATGTATTATAGTCCTGTGAATTTGTCAGAAACTTTAAGACAAATTTTGGAAAGACTTGAGCTTATTGGGCTTAAGTGGATTAATGTTCTTAGCCAGGTCCTGAGTTACATGAAAACCAGATTCTATGTTAGATGAAGCATGTTTGAGATTTGATTAATTGTTGTTTTATGAATATTGTTTTAATTAATAGAAGTTGGGTAAGCAAATTTCGAAAGATCTATATTAGTTGGCCTTAATGCATCCCCTTAGTTGTGGAAGTAGTTTTAGAGTTTTGATGTGAATTACATGAAAAAGTAGTTGCAATGTAAGTGATGAAGTTTGTGAGGTTTAGTTATGACAGGTATATTTTATTAATAATGGTTTTGTGATTATTGTTTTAATTAAAGGAATTTTTTTGAGACAATTATGAAAAATATGTGGCAAGCGCCTTTTTATAATCGTTACTACTGTTAATTTGATTAGAGCAATATGTTTGTAATAAAGAAGTGTGTGGCACCTACAAACTGGTTATGTGTTTGATTTCGGTGTGTCGAAAGGTATCCACACAGCACCTATAGGGTACTTCCTGTTGAAGTACTATCACGAAACTTGGCAAGAAGCTATATTTCACAATAAAAATAAAGGAAAAATTTCCAAAATTGTTAATTTGTAATTTTGTCTCTCGAAAAACTATTTCTTATGACATTGGTTGTTCGATGTCAAACATTAAATTAAAACAATCACTAGTTGATAATTCTTACTGACTGCGTCGCTATCGTAAAAGTCAAACATCAGGCGGGGAATGAATTTGTTCCTCATATGACGCTTTTCTTAATTTATGCATCAGAAGTAAGAGTGATTACTGCACGTAGATATAGCGTTTCAAGTTGTATGTGAAACAAACATTCTCAGACATTCAACGTAAACTGCTTACAAAAGTTTCGGTCTCTTGTCGCTGTTCTGTCCTACATGTTGCCCTCTTGCGTTGGCTCTCTATTCACTCGAAGTAAAGTTCAGACAAGACATACACAACAAACAGACATAAATCTCTGTCTGTGACACCAGTTTTAATCCCGTGGTTCCTCAATATACGTAGGTCAGTGCAAAAGAAATGCACACATGATTACAAACTCCAGCTATTGCCTGCAGCTTTGCTATTCACATAGATCACAGAAAGCATCCTCCAGCTTGTATTAAAATTTATGTACAGTTTCTGCAACTCGCGTTTCGTGGCACTCTGTCAAGGTAGCGGCTGCACTTGGTATTTATCTCAACCAACTTGCTGTTGTAGATGTTCTGTGTTGCCAGAAAGAGAGACTGACATAATGTCACAACAGATTGAAGGTGTATAGAGATGACACTGTTAATTGGAGTACATCTACATGATGGGTTATTGCCCATATTCGGCGGTACCGTCAACTTCAGTTCCTCCTCCTACAAAAGCGATCAAATCCCCCACTGTAATTAGATTATCACCTCTCTTCATATTCTAAGTTAACCGTCCACTGCGCTCAAACATTCTGTATCTTCATGTTTTGCTTGTGACATCAGTCTATATTCCTGAATTATTGCTGTCGACATTTATTTTCTGGCGATTTTTATGAGAATAATCCTATCACTAATTATTTCGTTCATAATTAATCTATCTCCTGTTGTACGCATTCTGATGCCGTTGACATTGTCTTACAATCGTCTGACCAGAAATCCTTATCTTCTTTCCATATCACTTCAAAGAGACTTTTAATTTCCATTTTAAGATTTTGCAGCTTCCCTATCTCGTTCACACGTCTAACAGTACACTCCCCAATTCTCTTAATGTGACCCTTTCGTTCGTTATAGCATCTTCTTCTCATGATCACCTCCCCTAAGCACTCCCCTCCCGGAGGACCAAATGAGGGACTAATTCGGATACAGTGCAGATATTATCATGATATTACTTCACTTAAGGTTCACATTTACTGTGGGATCCCATTAAGAGTCCTTAGTTCAGTGGATTCCATTGCCTTCATAGCGCTGATCAGGAGTGAGTCTTCCTCGATTTTAGGAGGCAACTTCCCATCGCAAGGCCAGGAGGGTGCCAGTGAGCATTTCTTCACTCTTTCATCGTCTTTAACGTGGTCACTGGCAGAAACAGGATTAATCGTTATTTCGGAAATGACCGACCGTTGCTGTTGATGATTTTTACTCAAATTTCAAGCAGTGCCCCAGACCTAGCCCCGGTATAGGACGTTCTGATAACTGGTGAAAGACGCTACCCCTGGGCCATGGTAACCTTTCTTTGTATGCTATGTAAAGTAATAATAACAATCGCATTAATAAAATACTAATTAAAAGAGTAAGGGACTGACTGAGGTAGATGAAAGGGTCAGCAACAAGAAGTAAAGTTTCACGATGTGGCACTACTGCGATGATGATGCACTCTAAGTATAAAAATGAAATATAAGAACAATTACAAACAAATAAACCATCGTAGTATATTACGCAAACCCTTACAGGAAATTACGTAGCACTGATGAAAACAAATAAATAAACATCTAGTCTTCACGGAACATGCAATTATGTAAAAAAAAAAAAAAAAAAGTGAAAGAAATACGCCTAACAAAAGCAGTGGACCATGCAGAAGGCATGATTGGATTTCATAAAACGTCGCACACGTATACCATAGGTTGGTGTCTAAATGATAGGTGTTGGGTTGCTCTGTAGCACATAGAAGTGTATCAGAGTGCATTAGCATTCTACGCGCTTAATGCAGTCACCAGGCCAGGTATGGTATACAACAGGTATGAACTGCGTCGGATTTTGAGGGATCACTAGAAGAAAGAAATGTGGCCCGTCACGAATTCCTCTCCTGTGACAACCTCTTCATCTCAGAGTAGCACTTGCAACCTACGTTCTCAATTATCTGCTGAATATATTCCTGTCTCTCTCTTCCTCTACAGTTTTTACTCTCTACAGCTCCCCCTAGTACCATGGGTGTTATTTCCTAATGTCTTAACTGATGTCCTTATATCCTGTCTCTTCTTCTTGTCAGTCTTTTCCACATATTCCTTTTCTCTCAGATTCTGCGCAGAATTTCTTCATTCCTTACCTTATCAGCCCATCTAAATTTCAACACATGTCTGTAGCGCCAAATCTCAAATGCTTCGATTCTCTTCTGTTCATGTTTTCGCACAGGACATGTTTCACTACCATACAATGCTGTGCTCCAAAGGTACATTCCAGAAATTTGTTCCTCAAATTATGGTCTATGTTTGATACTAGGAAACTTCCACAGGTCAATAATACCCTATTTGTCAGTGCTAGTCTGCTTTTGATGCCCTCCTTACTTCGTCTGTCATTAGTTATTTTGCTGCCTAGGAAGCAGAAGTACTTAACTTCATCTACTTCGTGGTCATCAATCCTGATAAGTTTCTCGCTGTTCTCATATCTGCTACTTCTCAGTACTTTCGTCTTACTTTCATTTACTCTCAGCCCATAATCTGTACTCATTAGATTATTCATTCCATTCAACAAATCATTGAATTCTTTTTCACTTTTACTCAGGATAGCAATGTCATCAGCGAATCGTGTCATTGAGACCATTTCACTTTGAATTTTAATCCCATTCGTGAACTACTCTTTTATTTTCATCTTCACCTCATCGATGTACAGATTGAACAGTAGGGGTGAAAGAATACATTTCTGTCTCACATCATTTTTAATCCAAGGCCTTCGTTCTCGGTATTCCACTCTTATTATTCGCCCTCGTCCTTTGTACATATTTTATACTTCCCGTCTCTCCCTGTAGCTTACTGCTATTTTTCTCAGAATTTCGAACATCTTGCACCATTTTACTAGGTCGAACCGTTTTTCCAGGTTGACAAATTCTGTGAACGTGTCTTGACTTTTCTTTAGCTCTGTTTCCGTTTCAACCTCAACGTCGAAACTGCCTCTCTCATGCCCTTAACCTTTCCTAAAGCCGAAGTGATCGTCATTGAACACATCCTCAATTTTCTTTTCCATTCTTCTGTATGTTATCCTTGTAAGCTACTTGGATGCATGAGCTCTTATAATGATTGCGCGATAATTCTCGCGCTTGTTAGCTATTGTATTCTTCGGAATTGTGTATGATATTTTTCCGAAAATCGGATGGTATGAATTCAATTCACCTCAATGAATTAGTCGTTTTGTTGCCACTTCCACCAATGAGTTTAGAAATTCTGATGGTAGGTTATATATCCCTTCTGCCTTATTAAATCTTAAGTCTTCTAAAGCTCTCTTGAATTCTATTCTAGTACTGGATCCGCTATCTCTCCTAAATTAATTCCTGTTTCTTCTTCTATCACATCAGACAAATCTTCCCCCTCACAGAGGCCTTCAGTGTACTCTTTTCACCTCAATTACAGTTGTAGCCCAAATCTTACCACCCTTACTTTGAATTATACAGATATTCTTTTTTTTTTTACTTTCTTATATGCTGACACCGTCCTTCCGACAGTCATTTCTTCTTAGATGTCTTCACATTTCCTGTACCCATATCGTCTTAGCTCCCCTGCACTTCTCTATTTATTTCATTCTTCAGCGAATTGTATTTCTGTACTCGTGAATTTCCCTGAACATTTTTGTACTTCCTCCTTTCATTGATGAACTGAAGTATTTCACGTCTTTCCATTGTTTCTTCACAGTTACCTGTGAGCTGTGGCGGTACTGAATTTGTAGTCTATTCTGTCTGGCGCCACTGGCTCAGGTGCAGTATCGACTATCCCTCTTGCGACCCCGTTGTCGATATTTATGAGGAAGAGCTGGTATCTGTGGGTTGTGTCCTTTGAAGGTCTTCGCTTGCCAATATATATAGAGGGTTCGCTGGCACAAAAGGAGGCACGAAGTTTGGGGATTGCCAGTAGCGTCGCGGCTAAAGGTGATAACGAGGTTCTAGCGGCCGAAGCCACGAGCTGCGCAGGGAGGGCCTGCGCACACCGAAGATACTGGAATACTTCACCGGGATCAGCGTCGACTACAAGCAACAGGCCGACATCCCATCGGTTGGTTGACAACATTCGTGTCGGACGACCGCTCGTGGCCTGGCTGCCTCTTCTACTTGGCTTTCATCGACAACGCTCAGTAACCGCAGCGGACGCACCGTGGATTCATGGAACTGCTTGCTGATAAAGGGGAGTAACATTCTGTAATCCTTGTGGTGATTTGTAACATTGTCTACCTGCCCTCCTAATTATTTTCGGGTTTGTACCACACCCTCAGAGTTTTACTCGGTCGGCTCCTTGGTCGTAAATATAGACCGCAGTATTGTACTACGACATTTAATGAAATAATAAAAAAAAACATTCATATATTTATTTATTATGTAAAAAAAATTAAAATGAATGAAAATGGTTTGGAAAATGTGGAGAGAAATTTTGCTTTAAAATATTTTTTTTATTTTCTCTTTCTCTACGAACTTTGTTGTAGCACCCCTTATTTTTAAGTGTGGTAATAAAACTTCATTTAGACAGGATTAAGCACATTTAAAATTACGTGAACCTTAGGAACCCTCTCATGCTGATAAATTCATACTAACCGATTAAGAACATTTAGTTGAAAATAGTATACATTAATTTTTTTTACGTATTTCGGCCTTGGCACACATTTTCTAAATGCAGTGGTTTTTTAAATATTTACTGAATTCTTTCCCGGCGTTAGCTATGGAACACAAGACTGTCTGTTAGCAGAAGATGGTTAAATATTGCCAAGCCGACCTGAACGTTTAATTATCATTGACAAAACACACTTCACTATACGTTTAAGTTATTTGCTTTAGAAATTGAAAGAACCAACAAATTAACAAGTTCAACGTTAATTATCCGCCTATGAATGCACAAATGTAAAACCAGTAATAAATTCCGTCAGCCTCAGGATCGCTGTAAAACAAAAATATTTCGTAATTCACTGCTAATTTTATCTGCTCCCGATTTACGGGTTTGGTTAATTTTTTTAGCGGAACAATTTTTTAAATGTGCCGCCGCTGCAAATCGTTCCGTCGCGGCACAGCCCAGCAACACCAACGATAATAGTTAAAAATGCTGAAAATTCTTTAAAGAAATATTATAGATGACATGGGCAAGCTAATTTACATTAGTAATACACAATTTTCATAAATTATAATGTATTTAGACCACAACAATAATTAAACTTACATTACTTTGTAAATTCTCCTCTAATGCCGGCTAAAGATAGATACAGACAAAAAGAAGTCTACTCATTCATAAAATGCTACGTCACAGGTTCCTGTCTCTCTCAGCTCTCGAGGAAGACGACAAAGAATGCACACTATGTATTCCTATTTATACTGTTGCTTATCGTTAAAGTCTCTTTGCAATCCCACAACATTATTTTCCTCTATGGCTGTATTTTACATTTCCTCCTTTTATCGCAGTTACCAACATATTTCGTAATTACATTATGAGCACAGAATTATTACAATCATAAATACATCGAGAATATTATTACAGAAAATGTTACAATAATAACGAATGTCCTTTATACAAAATTAAATAATATTATTTGTTAAACAATTACAGTACATACGAATTGCTTCATAGTGGCGCACATAGTACAATTAAATGTCATTTCATTTTATTAATAGTGTGTGTGCTGCCAGGGAACGATACATTGCCCGCTGGCAGCATTTGGCAAAGAGTTTCTATACTTTGACACAATGGTGCCAGCAACGTTATTTATAATTCTGTTTTTTTTATGGAATGGCTCTTTTAATTAGTCCCAGGGTTATACATGTTCATGGCTCCCCCATTTTGGCGAAGGCAGACAGGAAACCTGGGCAAAACTGTGCCGGAGCCCAGCCATCCCAGTTGGTTCATGACTAATCTTGTCTCTTTAACAGTCATTCCTTTGAAATGATTTAGCAGTTTGTCATCAACGGTTACATAATATCATAGTCACATACAGTTCAACGAAAGTTTGTTGTGTGTGATTAACAACTCGTAATTATCATTTTTGCGATATACTGCAAGATCACTTGTCCTAGGATATATCACTTAGTTTTTTGAAATCATTTAGTACAACGTCACTTTTCATAATATTCTCACTACCTACGTGTTACAAATCCATCTCCTACACTTGTTAGTGTTCATTTTCTCTCGTCAATTTGCGGGTATACATAATAAGTGTTCAATGTTTGTCAAAAATCGAGTTCATTGACATGTTATGCGGTTTGTGTAAATATTTTGGAATATGTCAATAATGCTGTAGGTGGTGAACGGTGCGGAGTGATTGTAGAGTGGCGCTTGGCGCGGCGCGTCGGCTCCGTGTAGGTCACCGCCCCCGGTGTTGACAGCTACGGTGCGGAGAGGCGTGTGGCTGTCTGGTCTGCTACGGGCTGCTGCGGCCGCTGCATGGCTGAAGTAGCCGGATGCGCGTTGTATATCAGCGCGACAGTGTGACATCTTCCTGCAGTGCTCCAGCAAACATGCAACACCTTCACAGACAGTGTACTATCCTTATGAGCATTTTTCCTGCTGTGGGAGAGAACGCACACAGTTATTGGCAGTTATCATTCAGTAGGCCTTCACTAGTCTGGTTTGCACAATGTTTCGTTGTCACAGTAACACGTTTTATGGGCACACAATATTCTTTCACCATGTCATGACTTATCATCAGTCACACGCAAGTTTTCACCTTAGAACAAAATGTATCTCTGTAGTCAATGCGCTTTCCTGGCGTCCCTTGACACACAAAGAGTTACAGTTTGACACTAGCTTGGTCCACCGTCTGTTATCGCCTCACTGTCCGTGTCGTGCTAGTTCCTTGTCCATTTGCACACACAGCGATGATACAGTTTCTTATTGCTTGTTCGAAACAACCTCGTGACGTATTGCTGCAGTTTTAACAGTCACTGTCTGTCTCTGCCACACAATACTGCACGTTTGTTTAAGTTTTCTTTCGGTCACAATGTCCGTTGTGCAATGTTTTGTAACAGCACATTAGTAACTTCTTTGTTCGATCTTTACCAAGGTGTGTGATCATTGCGTACATGGTAACAAATATTAAAATTTCGTATTAGTTTGCCGAAAAATCATCTATATTTATGTTCGAGTAGATTTTATTTGTGCATTCCAGCCGGATTCATGCATATTGTTCAATAACTCCTTTGAAATTATGTCTCACTTTACTTGCAAGGTCCTACGTAACTACAGTGTAGTCTCTGTAGGCGCAAACTGACTTGGACTGTATCTTTTTACTGATTCTATCTGCACATGCTTCAATTGAAGCATCCTTGTGCTTAACATTGCGTTACTTAAATTTGCAATAAGTTTGCCTCCCATGGTGCCCTCGGGTCACTACTGGGTGCATTACCCTCTTTGACAATACTGGTTTGAAAATAAAGTTTCAGGGTCTCATATTATTGATATTATTCTGGGTTCGAATCTGTCAATCTGACAGCTACACACACACACACACACACACACACACACACACACATATATATATATATATATATATATATAATAGAAAAGACTGTACCAAGAAATATTTCAAGTGTGACACACATATAGAATATCATGCAGTACACAAACTAATCACTACTAAAATGTTCCTCCTGACTGATCTCTGTCACAATTTAACACTACAAATAATTGCACTAATCAGGTAATCTGTGCAGACATTTAGAGCATGTTTAAGCTAACACTAATTAAAAAGAAGACATAACACAAATAATCATAAACAAAAGAGAAAGTCAATCATATTCTTATAACTAAATACTTCTACACTAGTAAATTCTCTCTTCAGATAACACATCATTAATGTTCATTCATTTCCAAAAGAATGGTGTACCTTTTTACACATAACACATAGGACTATTAGTCATTTACTGTAGGAATATTTTCACATCCTTACGCAGATACAGTCCCCGTACTCTCCCTGATTGGGGATCTGCTAAGAGATAGCTACTATTTCCTTCTTGCACCAAGGAATGGAGTATGAGGCTCGACAGTACGTTTTGTGAGGCTTCACCTCGATATTGTATTGATATCCCTTAACAATTCCTGGTCGTTCTGAAAGTACATCTGCATAGTTAGATAATAACTGTACCAAATCCTGCTGTTGCATTGAGTTCAAATTTTCGGACTGTGATACTTTGTTCACAAGTGCGTCCACATTTGCTTTTAATTGACCACCTTGTACGTCTGGATAATAGAGATTTTGGCCTAGAGAATGATTGTCTAAATGTAGTATCCACTGATTCCTACATTTTATGTTAATAGCATTACAATTAAGCGCAGGTACCTCTTCAGATCTGAGCATGGACAATTCTATCCTCCTTCCCGCGTTCACCAAACTTAATTTTCCCCGAGAAAGGTCGATAACTGCGTCCCTTTCTCTCAAAAAATCTACCCCCAAAATGCAGGCTACCTTTAAACCCTTTACTACCAGGAACGAGTACGCTATGGCTTCTCCCCCAATATACATCTCTACCCGCACTTGGAGTTTAATTATTTGTCGCTTTGCACTGATGGCTCTAGTGACTTTGCAATTGTTCACAGGAAAAGTCAGCATACGCTTTTCTTTCCCCAATACTCTGAATAGGTCCATGCTCATGACACTGACAGTAGCACCTGTATCTACGATTGCTTGCCATCAATATTGTTAATTTTGATCTCTATTTTCGCTTGTACTTCGTCTTTGTGCTCCTTTATGCACGTGAGTGGTTCAGTTATTGATTCATGTCCCATCTGTACCCCCTCATTATACCTGAGGATACAGATTTCTGATGTTTTGTTCTGTGTCGGGCTGCTCTCACCCCAAACCTCAGCCGACGATGGAGAGCGTATCTCGGCTGAATCTAGTTTGTTGGATTATTACTGGTGGATGGGTGTGGCTGCTCTGTGTCACTGACCTCCACTATGTGTAACTTATGTTGTGTCGGCCGCCACGGTTGCTCAATTGGCGCATTTTGTGGTGGCGGTCGGTTATTGTCATATCTTTCACTGTTTTGCTGGTCCGGATTGGGCCTCTGGTTCTGTGGCCAAGTTCGGTTTGCATCGTTTTAGGTATTGGTGTTCGACGGCCCCCTGGCATTTTTCCATCTACTATTGCTTGGTGGGCCTGTTTCATATCGGTCATCGAACCTCCATTCCCGATCATTGTTCACCGACGCACTATTGCCGTTCCGGTCTCTACCTCTATTCCCGTTTTGTACATAATCTTGTCTCCTATTGTTACCTCCGCCGTTTCCATTATTTGGGGAGGCGTGTTATTTCGACCATTTCTGTAACCGTTTCCGTTACTTCTAGCCTGTTCAGAGACTGCCTTAACATCCTCCTGAATCAGGTCAATTGAGTCCAGAACAGCCAAGAAATGTTCCATGTCGTTCTCCGGTACGTGTATAAGTTTTTCCTTTACGTGTAACGGCAAGTGTGATTTCAAAAGTCTGATCAAATCCCAGGATGAAATCTGCTCGTCCCAGTAACGGGTCCTATTAATGTGTTTCTCAAAATATTTTCGTAAATTGCCTAATCGTGGAGAATACGGCTCTGGATTATATACCTCTTTCCGTAATCTCTCCTGAATACATGTTGACCAATATTTGGCCAAGAATTCCCTTTCAAATTGCTCATATGTGTCGCAACTGTCAGCTGTTTCGGTTGCCCACAATGCAGAATCTCCTTGTATGTAAGACATAACGAACTGTATTTTCTGTGTATGACTCCAAACGCCAGGCAAAATGTTTCTAAATCCCTTGATAAATACTACAGGGTGAACAGATTTATTCTCCGTTGTAAAGATCTGAAACTGTCGGTTTTTAATCAGGCTTTCTTCAATCACTATTTTGGAGTGACATTTGTTTGTTTCTCTAACATTGCTTGCCTTTTCTGTTTCGCAGTCGCAATTTTTCACTGCTGTATTTATATGCCTATCATTATTGGACCTGGCTGGCGTGTGCACCACCCTTTTTAGGTCCTGCACTTCCGCACTCGAGCCCAAATCCTTGGCCTCAATCGCGGCGTGCACCTTCTCGTCTGTTTTTTTTTTTTTATAAATTCGTTTTCAATTTTGTTCGCCTGTTCGGACATTTTCTGCTCTATTGCTTGACTTGTCATTTTCTAATTTTTCCAACCTGTTAGCCAGTACACTCACTTCATCTACGATACTGGCGTTAGCCACCTGGATATTATCTACTCTTTCGCTCAGTTCTTGCACCGCTTTCGGTATGGTTTCATAGTTTTGTCTCAAACTAACAATCTCACTTTGCATAGCTTCCAAAGATTTCATTAACTGCAAGTCTCTCTCATGCTGGCATCGACCACGCTCTGCTTGTTTAGCATCAGGTTCACTATCGCGTTCTGCTTGCATACGTGCAAATTCAGCTTGGAAATTGAGCATGCGCTCGAACATAACCCTTAATGATTGCACTTCTGACACCTCACCACTCTCTGGTCCGTGTCTAGTGCTTGTAAGTGGCACATTATTTCTACTTTCAAGTGAATCACTGGCTGGCAGTGGCAACGTTTCTTGCCCTTCTGCCCCCAGACTCTCACATTGTACTTCCTGAACTACGCCACTAACATTACTTTGTGCCCCACTTTCTAACTCGGTGTCACTGCTTGCTAACTGTTGTTCATTATCCATGTTTATATTTTTCTGACTACGCAATCTTACCATAGTCACCAAAAGAAACAAAATCTGAACAAAATATCCTAACACTCAGGTTTCACTGACATAGTCACACAAGAAGTGGTCATTTGTTGTAACACAATTATTATATATTACGATGACTAACTACTCAAGTGTCCTGTTATTTTAAAAAAAAAAGAACACTAACAACAAACACACCACTAATGATCCGAGAACACCGCCCTGAGGCTACTTTACTACCCACAGGACAACTACACTGTAGATTTACCTTTTGGTGATCTATCTTGAGTGCAGCTGCCCCCTGTTATTGTGGTAGGTAATTAATATTTTGATATAATGAGCTCTCTTCTTCAGCTGTGTATGTGGGGAGAAATGTTGCTTTAAAATTTTTTGTTATTTTCTCTTTCTCTAAGAACTTTGTTGTAGAACCCCTTATTTACGTGTGGTAATAAAAATTCATTTAGACAGAATTAAGCACATTTAAAATTACGTGAACCCTAGCAACCCTCTCATGCTGATAAATTCACACTAACTGATTATGAACATTTAGTTGAAAATTATATACATTAATTATTTTTACGAATTTCGTCCTTGGCACATATATTCTAAATGCAGTGGTTTTTTAACTATTTACTGAATTCTTTCCCGGCGTTAGCTATGGAACACAAGTTTGTCTCTGTTAGCAGAAAATGGTTAAATATTGCCAAGCCGACCTGAACGTTTAATTATCATTGACAAAACACACTTCACTATACGTTTAAGTTATTTGCTTTAGAAATTGAAAGAACCAACAGATTAACAAGTTCAACGTTAATTATCCGCCTATGAATGCACAAATGTAAAACCAGTAATAAATTCCGTCAACCTCAGGATCGCTGTAAAACAATTTCGTAATTCACTGCTAATTTTATCTGCTCCCGATTTACGGGTTTGGTTAATTTTTTTAGCGGAACAATTTTTTAAATGTGCCGCCGCTGCAAATCGTTCCGTTCCAGCACAGCCCAGCAACACCAACGATAATCGCTAAAATGCTGAAAATTCTTTAAAGAAATATTATAGATGACATGGGCAAGCTAATTTACATTAGCAATACACAATTTTCATAAAATATAATGTATTTAGACCACAACAATAATTAAACTTACATTACTTTGTAATTTCTCCTCTAATGCCGGCTAAAGGTAGATACAGACAAAAGAAGTCTACTCATTCATAAAATGCTACGTCACAGGTTCCTCTCTCTCTCAGCTCTCGAGGAAGACGACAAAGAATGCACACTATGTATTCCTATTTATACTGTTGCTTATCATTAATGTCTCTTTGCAATCCCGCAACATTATTTTCCTCTATGGCTGTATTTAACATTTCCTCCTTTTATCGCAGATACCAACATATTTCGTAATTGCATTATGAGCACAGAAATATTACAATCAGAAATACATCGAGAATATTATTACAGAAAATGTTACAATAATAACGAATGTCCTTTAAACAAAATTAAATAATATTTTTTGTTAAACAATTACAGTACACACGAATTGCTTCATAGTGGCGTACATAGTACAATTAAATGTCATGTCATTTTATTAATAGTGTGTGTGCTGCCAGGGAACGTTACAAACACTAGCCGTCGTTTGAAATTTTGTCCCCATTTTATATTGCATTTCCTTTCTGGTTTGTATTCGATCGTTAATGTTCTAATGAATTAGCTTCTGGTCATAATACAGCCGGAACAATTGTACTACGGCATAGGTTGTCGTTAAACAAACAGGGTTTTGTGGTTCGATTTAGATGTTAACAGGTTCAATTCTTTGATTATAATTGTATTAGTTATAATCTGGACAACCTGTTTTTCTATGCTGTGCGTTGCTGTCTTTGAAAGACAGGGTCATTATTGGTGTATTTATAGCTGGATCTTGTGGTTCGTGCGAGTGAATTCTCTTGTAATAAGTGTTCACCAGTAATATTTTATGACGTTCCTTCAGAACGGTCTTAATAACTGATAATCAGTTTGCCTTTGAAAATATTGACAGCCAGCTGTCATCCGGATTTTAGTCAAAAGAAGATTGTCAAAAGGGACGGGTTTGGATCCAGTCGCTTCTTGGTTGCCGATTGAAATTAAGAGGTTGGTGGGTTTGAAGTAATCCTCATCATTGTCATATTGTTTCCTAATTTGTTTAACCTTTAGGCACACATGCGCATCTTAACCGCGAACCTCTCGACGTACAGCTTTCAAATTGAAAGTTACGTCATCTGTTTTTGTAATTGAATCAAACTTGTCATCAATGGTGCTTATATAATTTTCATGTGTTAGAAAAGGGCATTTAATAAGATAAACTGTGTCCAGCGCAGTAGTACTCACCGCTCTTTCACCCGATAACTGGTGGGCTGTAGGCCCGGCCGTCTTGTAATTATTCTCATATTGCATGCTGTTTTGATTTCTCTTGCAAAAGCTTATTCATTTTGCAAATAAATATTGGTGAGCCCTTCCTTCCAAGTTTTCCTTAATTCCAGTGAGTACCTCGTTTCAACCTGCTTTGTACATGTGTTATTTATTCCAACGTCCATGATTGCCCTTTTTAGAGACGTCAATTCCACTTCAACTGTACTGCGTACTGAATTATTCCTTATTTCTGTATATGTAAACTTAGAGAAATTAAGGTTTATCCTGTCATTACTTAGTTGTTCGGTATCCCACCTCTTTGCGAATTGATTCTTCCTGACTAATCTCATAAACTCCAGCCCACTCTTCATCACTACTGTATTGTGATCTGAGTCTATATCTGTTCCCAGGCACGCCTTACAGTTTCGGAATCTCTGTCCGTTCATGATGTAGTGTACCTGAAATCTTCCCATATCAGCCGGCCTTTTCCAAGTATAACTCCTCCTCTTGTGATTCTTGAACAGAGTATTCGCTATTAATATATTGAACTTATTATTAGCTTTTCTCCTCTCCTTATCCTAAGCCCATACTTTCTTGTAACTGTTACTTCTGCTCCTTCCTCTTCAACTGCATTCCAGTCCCCCCAAAACCATTAGATGTTCCTCTCTCTTTGCGTTCTGTATTACCCTTTCAATATCCTCATATAATTTCTCTAGCTCTTCATCTTCAACTTGCGACGTCGGCATGTTGTCGGTGTTGATTTGCTGTCGATTCTGATAAAAACAGCCCTGTTACTGAACTGTTCACAGTAACGCACTTCTCTTTCTGTCCTACCTTCCTGTTCATAGCGGATCCTACTCCCGTTATACCACTTTCTGCTGCTGTTGATTTGACAGCTTATCACCTGAACATACACCTATAATGGTGTGACACGGGCTGTGTTACCTAATAAAGAAACCTATACGTATACAGATAGTGCGGCCTTCAAATGGTTCAAGTGGCTCTGAGCACTAAGGGACTTAACATCTGAAGTCATCAGTCCCCTGGACTTAGAACTACTTAAACCTAACTAACCTAAGGACATCACACACATCCATGCCCGAGGCAGGATTCGAACCTGCGACCGTAGCAGCAGCCCGGTTCCGTACTGAAGAGCCTAGAAACGCTCGGCCATAGCGGCAAGCAATGCGGCACTGAAAATAGTTATTTTAAAAAACATTTTATTAGCCGCTTTAAGATTATTTTGTAGAATTCTGCAAATTTCTTTACGGTAACAAATTACGACTGCCTTGGATCGGTAATGCGAGTGGGAAACATAGACTGCTGATGTATGACGTCAACGAGGAATCTGAGTTCGTCATGCCATATGACCATCCTCGCCGAGTTTAACGGAGACCTGGAGAGGTCTGATACTTTCATTGTTTTTGAGATGCACTGTGGTGTTAACTGTTGGCGTCATGGTATCGGAGCTATCGTGTATGAGTTCAGGTCATACCTTGAGTGACCATGTAATTCTTAAACAAGTTGTCATTGTTTTGCACCGAACAATGTTCCATACCAATCAACTCGTGATGTGGCGACAAGAAATTCTCGCAGAAGTTTTGTCTAAAATCAGAAGAAGATGGTTTTCTGAACCCCTGTCGCACCAAATTATCCAGTCTACGTGATATAACCGACTGCCCCTCAGCACATTCTTGCAGCTCCAATAGATGCCACGGTGTACCATAAACTTCGTCTGCTGAATTAATAGATACTTCGCCCCTCGTGTAACAGTGGCTTCAGGAGATTAGATCGTTTACCGGATATATTCCGGAATTATCTCGAGTCGTCGGTTTCGCTTCTTTGCACCCTTGTTATGTGGTCGTCATAAGTTCTCCCTTCAACCTTCTCCCATAAGATAGTTTTGATATCCTGGAGCAAGTTTAAGGACTTATTCATCAAGTGCTCTACATCATTATTAAGAGGTTTAACTACCCAGTCCCTTATTGCTGACTTCTGGCCATCAATTCCTCTTATCGCACCGGTAACGGTGGTAAACCTCCTCCGGCACATCGACGCTACGCAAAACGGCAGCCCTATAGCGGTAATGCAGCACTCCCGTAATGTAGCACTCCCACTCTCAACGTACTTAACTGAGCCCGAGACGGCTCAGCCCCATTTAAAAACACCAACAATGAAAGGAGCTTGGTCCACACAGCAGCAGTGGAAACGGCAGCATTACTCAGGTCATCCTGCTTTAATTGTCTCGTTAGGCAGCTCATCTTTCCGGAGATTCGGAACGGCAGTCACCTCCCTTGCGGCCTTACTGAAAACAATGGACACAAGTAGCAACTGCGAAAATCATCCACTCCACAGTATTACTGGAAGATTTAAATTGGATAAAACAGCAAAAAATATTTCCGTAGGCCAGTAAAGAACCTCCTTCTCTCGAATCGAGAACCACGATCTTCTAACTCGATGTTTCAAAGATTGAATCCCAATCGGCGTTGGGTTGAGCGGGAATACATCAAAATTTTGACATCGCTAAAAACATTTATTAAAATCCGATCACTAGCGCTTAACATGCTCAACTAATTGAATTTTCGTTCAGAAATTACCATGCTTCTTTAGCACCATTAAAACACTGGTGCAATCCAAATACAAATGATCCTAACATCAGTTATACTTCATCTTATCTATACGTTTACTCAAATGCAACACAATAAAATTTTCAATGACAGGTCTGTTACGTCTGTCTCTTTCTCTACCAAACTTCGTTAGTTATATGTTTGTCAGAAACCTTACATTCATTCAGATTCGCCAAAAACTTTTATAATCGATACTACAGCAAAAACATTTAGATCTGTGAACAGACGCGGAGGGTGGTGGTGATAAGGGCACAGAAACAACTGCGCACATGACGTTGATACTTGGGTTACATTGTCTCACAGATTATAAACACGAGACAAAGACAGCATGTCACTGAGACATATCTCTACAGAAATTAGAATATTTCTCCTTATTCTAACATAGGACAATGATTGTCATAAGAAGTGGACTTCCACCACTGAACTCTAGAGAATTTAGGGAATATAACAGTGAGACGAAGACTGCGAAAATGAGTGGTGAGAAAGGGAAGGGGAGGTGATACCCGTTGAGGGGGAAGGGTGAGGGGGGTGGATACAGAAATCCTATATTCAGTCAACCAGGAATCCGCCTCATGTTCGCGGTGGTCTAGCGGTTCTAGGCGCGCAGTCCGGAACCGCGCGACTGCTACGGTCGCAGGTTCTAATCCTGCCTCGGGCATGGATGTGTGTGATGTCCTTAGGTTAGTTAGGTTTAAGTAGTTCTAAGTTCTAGGGGACTGATGACCACAGATGTTAAGTCCCATAGTACTCAGAAGCATTTGAACCATTTTTTTCCGCCTCATGTTTATACTTTAAGATCCACTCGAATATTTAGTTGGGCAGTTTCTATCTTCCACTAAACTCTCTTCTTTCACTACGCTTATTACACTCAGGTAAAATTACTACTCCATATATATGTACTGCAAGGGTGAGTCATTTGGCTTGGCTGATATCGCATACCACTCAGGTTGTACTCAGGTTTTATATTGCCCCTGTGCCACACCTCAGAGCTCCGGACGTAGTTCGAAATAAGTAGTAGTGGTGCAATGTACCCTCTGCCATACATCACACTGGGACTAGCGGAGTATGTATATAGATGTGAATTTAGTTGTGGTATCACTGCCAGGTTTGCACGGATATTATTACACTCCTGGAAATTGAAATAAGAACACCGTGAATTCATTGTCCCAGGAAGGGGAAACTTTATTGACACATTCCTGGGGTCAGATACATCACATGATCACACTGACAGAACCACAGGCACATAGACATAGGCAACAGAGCATGCACAATGTCGGCACTAGTACAGTGTATATCCACCTTTCGCAGCAATGCAGGCTGCTATTCTCCCATGGAGACGATCGTAGAGATGCTGGATGTAGTCCTGTGGAACGGCTTGCCATGCCATTTCCACCTGGCGCCTCAGTTGGACCAGCGTTCGTGCTGGACGTGCAGACCGCGTGAGACGACGCTTCATCCAGTCCCAAACATGCTCAATGGGGGACAGATCCGGAGATCTTGCTGGCCAGGGTAGTTGACTTACACCTTCTAGAGCACGTTGGGTGGCACGGGATACATGCGGACGTGCATTGTCCTGTTGGAACAGCAAGTTCCCTTGCCGGTCTAGGAATGGTAGAACGATGGGTTCGATGACGGTTTGGATGTACCGTGCACTATTCAGTGTCCCCTCGACGATCACCAGTGGTGTACGGCCAGTGTAGGAGATCGCTCCCCACACCATGATGCTGGGTGTTGGCCCTGTGTGCCTCGGTCGTATGCAGTCCTGATTGTGGCGCTCACCTGCACGGCGCCAAACACGCATACGACCATCATTGGCACCAAGGCAGAAGCGACTCTCATCGCTGAAGACGACACGTCTCCATTCGTCCCTCCATTCACGCCTGTCGCGACACCACTGGAGGCGGGCTGCACGATGTTGGGGAGTGAGCGGAAGACGGCCTAACGGTGTGCGGGACCGTAGCCCAGCTTCATGGAGACGGTTGCGAATGGTCCTCGCCGATACCCCAGGAGCAACAGTGTCCCTAATTTGCTGGGAAGTGGCGGTGCGGTCCCCTACGGCACTGCATAGGATCCTACGGTCTTGGCGTGCATCCGTGCGTCGCTGCGGTCCGGTCCCAGGTCGACGGGCACGTGCACCTTCCGCCGACCACTGGCGACAACATCGATGTACTGTGGAGACCTCACGCCCCACGTGTTGAGCAATTCGGCGGTACGTCCACCTGGCCTCCCGCATGCCCACTATACGCCCTCGCTCAAAGTCCGTCAACTGCACATACGGTTCACGTCCACGCTGTCGCGGCATGCTACCAGTGATAAAGACTGCGATGGAGCTCCGTATGCCACGGCAAACTGGCTGACACTGACGGCGGCGGTACACAAATGCTGCGCAGCTAGCGCCATTCGACGGCCAACATCGCGGTTCCTGGTGTGTCCGCTGTGCCGTGCGTGTGATCATTGCTTGTACAGCCCTCTCGCAGTGTCCGGAGCAAGTATGGTGGGTCTGACACACCGGTGTCAATGTGTTCTTTTTTCCATTTCTAGGAGTGTAGTTAGCACCTTCTTCTTGTTCTTGTTTTTTTTCTTCTTCCTCACTTCAAGGCTCAGGCAATAGATCTTTTCTCCTTAAGGACTAGTACCTGTTTACATCGACTGGAACTGTCTCTTCATTCATCCAGGCCGGCCGAGGTGGCCGAGCGGTTCAAGGCGCTACAGTCTGGAACCGCGCGACCGCTACGGTCGCAGGTTCGAATCCTGCCTCGGGCATGGATGTGTGTGATGTCCTTAGGTTAGTTAGGTTTACGTAGTTCTAAGCTGTACGGGGCTGATGACCTAAGATGTTAAGTCCCATAGTGCTCAGAGGCATTTGAACCATTTCTTTTTCATTCATCCACTTGAGGAGCTGTCCCTATTCTTCCACCTATCTTTCATCTTACAATTTCCGTTATATATTCCAACTTATGGCCGATATCGTCATTTTTACGTTATTCCTTCTTGAGAAGCCTTTGACGGTTACTAAAAATCTTATTTTTGCTGACCTCATGCTCTTATACCTCTTTTTCTCTCATTCCACGATTCACTGCCAAGATGTCACGCAGACACAGCCAGTGTTTTGCAAAATTTCAGTTTTCTGGTTAGATGACTTCATTTTTGAAAGTTTAATTCATAATTTCGTATGTTTGTGGAAATTTGTTTCTTTTGTTTTCTATCTCTACGTCTGACTTTGCCCAAATAACTAAAACTGTAGAACTGTTCAAGTACTTTTATATCGATAACAATATCAGATCAAACTGAGAATTTTCCGCAGTGGGACGTAACTTTTGTTTCAGTGGACGAAATTTTTAGAGTGTGATGAATTCTTCCCAACTCATATTACTTATAGACCCAGTGCTGTAAGTTTAGCTCTGTAAAATTGCATCATGTGGACACGGTTCGGAGGAGGCAGCTCTCAGTTAGACTTCTGTGGCGACAGGCTGGTAACCAGTTCTGAAGGAATAGTAAGGTACTCGCATTGTTCACTGGAATCACTAATCTTCTAATTTTAATTCTGTAACTGGGATTATTGGTACACACTATTCGTAAAAGTTTGGGTGAAGATAACGAAGTCTATTTTAATAAAACCTGTAGCTCCCTGTAGTTAATACTGTACTTCATAAATTACACGCTCACGACTGCACTGAGTAAAGCAATTTTGGTAAAACTGACTACAAATTCTGCTTCTAGTTGCATGCATTGAGAACTTCTAGTCCCTCAAGTGCTCTGCTTATGTAAAGATGTGTGCGGTTTGGGCTGGATTATCCAGAACACTACAAAATTTCATATCGGATGGACCATTGGTAGGTTTATGTTGTGTGTTGCTCTGTCCTGCGCAAAGACACATTCTCCGCTGAGATGTCAATTTCTGTACTATCAATAATCTCTCACTATCATGTAATCTTACGGCAATATTCCTGTCAATGCACAACTCCCATTAGTAAGAAATACGATTGCATCGGTGTCCTGCCATATCATTTAGTAAGCAGTACCTCAATGCTCTTGTCTTGTGGAGTGCACTTTTCTTTATAAGACACGTTATTATATGATTCAGCTAGATGGAAGTTTAGTTACCTGTAGACTTTGCGCGTCCTACTATTCCGGGTGACTGTCTACACTCGGCGCCAAAGAAACTGGTACAGGTATGCTTATAAAAGTACAGAGATATGTAAACAGGGAGAATGCGGCGCTGTGGTTGGCAATGCCTATATAAGACTACAAGTGTCTAGTGCAGTTGTTAGATTGGTTACTGCTACTACAATCCCTCGTAATAAAGATTTAAGTGAGTTTAAACAAGGTCTAATGGTCGGCGCACAAGCGGTGGGACACAGACTATCCGAGGTAGCGATGAAGTGGGGATTTTCCCGTACGACGAGTTCATGAGTGTACCGTGAATAACAGGAATACGGTAAAACATCAAATCTCCGTCTTCGCTGCGGCCAGAAAGAATCCTGCAAGAACGGGACCAACGACGATTGATGAGAATCGTTCAACGTGATAGAAATGTAACTCATCCGCAAATCGCTGCAGATTGACGTACGGCACGCTAAGAAAAAGTAAACATAGATTGCCACACTTTGGTGGACCAAAATTACAATCTCCTTACTATTTTTACCAGTACTGAGCAGCTGCCGCCAGGATTGTTATTTGTCATACGACACTGCTCGTTAACATATAATTTCAGTTAAGAACTTCGATTGACAAACAGATAACTA
This sequence comes from Schistocerca serialis cubense, assembly GCF_023864345.2. Classification (NCBI taxonomy): domain Eukaryota; kingdom Metazoa; phylum Arthropoda; class Insecta; order Orthoptera; family Acrididae; genus Schistocerca; species Schistocerca serialis. Next base: position 353,632,947 of record NC_064643.1, read on the forward strand.
CGCTTAGCAACTGCACAAGCAGCTTAAGACTAAATGATGAATCCCTGCTACGGCGAAACCCATTCAAATGATTAGGTTTTACGTTATAGAACAAGATGCGTCGCCCCTAAAGACCAGCTTACGGTAATACTGACCAACATCAACCGTAAAGAAATTGGTTACTCAGAACATTTGAAAACATTTGAGAAAGATCTAAGTTAACAGAATCATGGTCCAAAGGTCACGGAAGAAAATTTTCCATAGGGCGAAGGCGCTTTAAGATTTACACGACATTTTGTTAAGAATATATGAAGTCCGTTACTAATTATTTTAAAGGAGCTAAGCTTACCCCAAACACGCCTCCACGAGCGAGCAGACTATGGGGCTTCTAAACACAGTAAGCCTTTCGCCGCAATGGACGACCATATACACTAGGCACAAGACGTGAACTTTACGAGACCTTCAGGGTAAGTTGCCTAGAACAAAACGGGTGCAGAAAATAGCCTAACCGAATTTTTAGTAGAAGCTGCTTCTCGATAGTGCGTCTCAGATTTATTTAAGCAGAATTTAGAAGGAATCAGCTGTAGTAAATCATAACGGAAAGTAATTACAAATACATAGATACCCCTCCCAGCATCATATGTAATGGAAATAAAGAACTTCAAAGTAATGCCAACACTTAATATCAGGGGGTTACAGGCATGCAAACAACGGCAGTACTTGATCAGGTATACACATAGAATTAGCTATACCCGGCAAGCACAGGCGGCTAACAAACTAATCACAAAATAATTACAAGAGGCTATTTCGGCATGCAGCTGATGCGGATTTACCGGAATTAACTGGCCTGCTATCTTACCAAAATAAATATCTTCTCTACATATTAGCAAAACTGAAATGAGCAAAACTGGTCTAATGAAGGCAGTAAGAACAACTGAATCTTACAGTGAGGCTCCTTTCCGGATTCGCTTTTGAACGTTCACCACCACTTGTCCAGAAAATCGGCCGATCACAGCCTTCTAGAAAAGTACAAACGAATGCCACCGTTGAAAACATATTATCGGAGGAACGGCCACTAACACCAGCTAAATCCGAGAGGAACTAGGATTGAATGGGTCACAAGTCAGTTAAGAACAAATGTATTGCCAATTACAGGAAAGGGCACACCATAACATACCTAACAGGCACGCAACAGTTCCATTGGTAGACGCTTTCTCCAACGGCAGAGTACCTGACGTCTAAACTTCAACTGGTGTAATGGCACCAATAACACTCCATAGGCTAGGCAGCAGCGTACCAGCTATTTTCGGCCAAATGGAGAGCTCACACGCTTTACATAAATCTGATTTCAGTCTCCACACTGCTGCTAGCAAGCCCCTTCCCTTTTCCGGCAGCGAAGGTCTCTCTCTCTCCTCCGCTTCCCGCCCACCCTATTATAGGCCGGCGGCCCCCAGTTTCCCAGCAAGTGGGCAGAGACATAGAAAGGTTATATACTATCAGTAACTGAGCGCCAAGGATTAAACGCGCATGTGGCACAATCCTACTGAGCCGTGGTAAAAATTTGCTGCTTTGAATAGCGCGCCGCAGCGCGTAATATGAAGCAGTTGCCCCCCGATTCTGGCAGTGGCGCCGCTGTGGCAATCGCAGCTTTAGTGTCTCCCTCTGGTGGGAAAGCGGAAAGGTAGCCTGTTCACGTGCATTTAAGGGGCGCTATGAGCTCCCTAGAGGGGTGTCTGTGCAGTTGGTCAGCGCGGTCAGTGTGGGGCAGTCAGTGTCTGTCTGTCGTCCTGAGTGCTAGTATGTGTTAGGCCGCCAGTCGGCTCGAGTTTGTTCAGGCAATGGTCATTGGCGGTTGGATCGATCGGTTAGTCGGTCGCGCACTGGGACGCAAGATGACTTGTCTGTCTTGAGCGTCGGCGCATGTGAGGTCGCCACATCAGTCCAGTGGGCCGCGCCGTATAGCGAGGGACAGTCGCTTCGCGGCCGACACGAGAGCAACAGGAGTCAACCCACGACATCGGTCTGGCCGGCGCGAGCTGCGACGCTGTGAGACGGGAGATCGGCCCGCCTTCCTCCGTCTGTTGAACCGGCTGGCAGCGGACGGTTCGGGTGAGCGTTTTGGGGGGGTGGGGGGGGGGGGGGGGGGCTGGGCCATGTTTTCGCCAGACATCGCAGTTTATTAAGAGTTAAGTGATTCGTGATGTTGTTCCATTTACTTTTTAAATTCTACTTGTTTTCTTGGTCAGTCCCTCGTACCCAGCTTGCTCATCTGTGTCCTGTCCGTTTTTGTTAGGCAATTAGTGTCTCTCTGTGTGTCTGTCAGTCTGCCATACGTTAAAAAAATGGTTCAAATGGCTCTGAGCACTATGGGACTCAACTGCTGACGTCATTAGTCCCCTAGAACTTAGAACTAGTTAAACCTAACTAACCTAAGGACATCACAAACATCCATGCCCGAGGCAGGATTCGAACCTGCGACCGTAGCGGTCTTGCGGTTCCAGACTGCAGCGCCTTTAACCGCACGGCCACTTCGGCCTGCCATACGTTAAAAGCTGCCTCTGTCATGTTTGTCGGATTCGGTGTTAACGAATTTATTGCTTAAGTTGTAAAGGCCGAATTCATGAAATATGTTTTTTTTCTTGCGTGTCATCTTGAGAGGCGGTATATGTGTATGTTTGTACATTTTATGTAAGACTGCGTTTCATGAGTTTTTATTGAAATGGTCATTTTAGTACATAATGTTGCCACCCTTCCACCGTAAGAGATTTCGTTTAAAAACAAGTTGCACTTTCGGTGACAAGTAACTTTTTTAATGTGAGTGTTTTGTACCATTTCCATCCCTCCTACGGGGTGCATAGTTTATGTGTTTGTGTGAGTTCTTAAAATTTTTAGTTTAAAATAATCTGGTGTGTGGCAGATTGGCACCAGTGTAGTTTTTCAGAGGATGTTGGGAGCGGTCGTGACTACGGCCGTGTTAAAAGGGAGCGGCAAGGTTCCCAGCCCGAAAGCACATACTGTGCAAAAAAAGAAAAAAGAAAATATTTTGTTATTTCTGCCTCTGTAGAAATTGTAACTTGATATTTAGAGGGTGCTTTCTGATTATAGTTTTGAAATCCGTTTTTTCTTTTTTTTTTTAAGCAAGGGTTTCTTAGGAATCAAATTTCCATTTGTTGAAAGAAATTTGTTTCCATCAGTTACCCTCTGGCAACTACTTCCACGCTCACATAGTGTGATTAAATGTGTTAATGTTCTTGATGAATCGCTAGTAAATAAAGTAAACTCTTAAGAAAAGATTTTGAGAGAAATCCACGGCTCACCTACCACCTTTAATCTTAAACCAGGAGGGTCGGGAGCAACAAAGTAAGAGAGAATTTCCCAGCATCCTGGTTCCCAGTGACAATTTTCCGCTTACACAAACCATGGCAACATGTTAAAAGTAACCTTCTGTCCTCCGCTTGTTTTGCGCCCAAATGGCCTTCTAGGTACAGTGAGGTTCGATGCCTGCCCTTGTTACACTGGGTAACCTCCCTCTGGTGTTTAAACATGATGTTATTTCTTCTTAATGACGTTAGGATCGTTACCTTCATGAAGGAGGTCATTAATCAGTCACACTTTGGAATATGAATGTAAATGTAAATTTGGAGGATGCAATCCAATGAGTCACACGGTCGTCTGCCTTGAAAGAAAATTAAGCCATCCGGTCGATTCATGCCAATTCGTCTGCGACTTGCGAAGGTAGATAATGAAAGTAGATTTCAAACAGAGGTTTAAACGTTCCGCAAAGGAGGTAGCTGGTGGTGTTGGTTCCATAAGAAATAACGCTAGTAAAGCGAAACCTTTTAAATTCACGGGACACGAAAGCCAGCACAATGTCGCTAACCAGAACTTCCAGGGTCCCAAAGATAGCGAAAATATGGCTAGTATGCTTATTGGTTATAGTCCTGGTGCCTACCGCACCTGACAACAGTCAAACTAAACCGAAGAAGACGTCTACTACCACCAACATGACCCAAATACTCCGTCTAGTATGAGACAGAGAACGCAGATAGTAGAAGAATATTTCGTCCATAGTGTTCTCCAACGCCGGCCTGAGTGGCCGAGTAGTTCTGGGCGCTGCAGTCTGGAACCGCTCGACCCCTACGGTCGCAGGTTCGAATCCTTCTTCGGGCGTGGATGTGTGATGTCCTTAGGTTAGTTAAGTTTAAGTAGTTGTAAGTCCTAGGGGGCTGATGACCTTAGATATTAAGTCCCATAGTGCTCAGGGCCATTTTTTTGTTCTCCACCGTGTCAGAGCTAAGTTTTCCAACCTGTGTGTTGAAGTTGGGTTTCAATCTCAAAAACGTCTCGCAGTAGTCTACTAATATACTGATTCTTCCTTTTAACGCAGGACAAGTGAGGTGCTCTTCAATGCTCATTCTTATATACCCCAGGTGCCCTCCACACAAAGAATTGTGAAAGCACTTAAATAGCAGCGGGATTAGCTTCCAGTCATATCGGATACACAAGCAAAGCAATCCATTGTTAAACAGATACCTGCCACGTGTTCCCCACCGTTAAGCTACATTGTTTTACTTTCCACACTCGAGGATCAACGACTGGTTTTTCGACTAACACTACAAGCAACCCTGGAATCTTTCCAAGAACCGTCCCTGCGCAAGCTGCTTGGTCCTCACCTTGTAGGACGTCTGCTGCCTCAGATTTTTGCCACACTTTCGACTAATGGCGTCATCTGCATGATTATCTGTGCCTCCTATATAGTCAACACTGAAACGGAAGCTGAATATCCGCGCAGGCCACCTGGCTTTTCTCCGGTGTCTACTGTGGCATAGTTAGCACCAACATTAAGGCGTCAATCTCTTAGTGGAATGTCTTGTGCTCATGATAAAACGTAAATAATTTCAAACCAGATAACACGGTTAGCGCTTCCAGCTCGTATTCCATGTACAGTCCCTCTGCTAGCGGTAATGACCTGGTATGGTAGCCAATAGGCTTCACTCTCCCTCTTTCTTCTCAGGGAGGATGGTCGCGATACCTGAGTTTAAGGCATTTGTCAGCAAGACAAACTCCATTTAGAAATCTGGTATGTCTGGAACGGGAACCCCAGCAAATCCGACTTTCAATTCATCGAAAGGTGCCACTTGAGTATCACCGCACTGAAAAGACTCATCCTTCCTCCACAGTTTTTTAATGAGAACTGGCAGCTGTGTAAAGTTACAAATGGATTAGCAAAAAAAAAAAAAGTCCCTATGAGTCTAGCTATATTTCTTTTATCAATAGGTCTCACACATGTCCACTGGGCACGAGAGAATCAAGGAACAATGTATCTTTTCGGGCCAGGTTGACGTTAGCAGGTTTTACGGTCAGCCCGGCTTCGTGAAGTCACTGAAGGACTTGGTCTGTATGATCCAGGTACTCACTGAATGTTTTGCAGTATACAGTTCTAAATAGCAAATGTTTGTAGAAACACTTAAATTGTAAGTCGTCCAGCATAGAATCTAGTAGGTACGATAATTCGACTGCTCAAGTAGCCATGCAAATTGGAACTCGGTTATAGTAAGAGATTTGCCATCCGTGCAACAATTAGACATTTAGACATCTTGGCGGGAGGCAGTTGAAGTTAGGTCTGATCCAGGTTGAGAATAGTAAAATAGTGTGCATCAGAAAATCAAGTTAAACAGTTATGAAGGACAGACAATTGTAGGTATATCTGAATCACCCTTTGATCAGCGCAAAATAAACGGTAGTTGTCCAGTACCACTCCCCGCAGGGGAACCAAATGGACATTAGGGGGGTGGTCAATGTTCGAATTTTACCATCAACTGAAAGCTGACAACAATTTTTTTTAGTCCTCTCGCCTTCAATGGTGATAAACAATAGGGCAAATGCCGATGCGGCAGCTGATCTACCTCTAAGATCTTATACCAGATTTTGTCAGTAATCCCTAGCCTATCAGTGAGTACTTCTGAGTACTGTCCCAAGATGCACAGCAAGGTTCGTCCCTGTTATTTAGCCAAAACGGGATATATTTAACGGTTCCCATGCTGCCTCTGCAAAACTATCTCCACGCTTGTGCCAGAGTCTGCATTAAAATACTTCTCCCCTGGCTTAAATCGGGACATAATGACTTATACAATGGAATGTATAACCACTTTACTCAAGAAAATCACACCCTAGGAGCACATTGTTTCTCAGTCATTCAATAATGGATTCCGTAGTCCATGATAGTTCTTGAATGCCAAAACTGATTCGCACCCTGCCCATTCACACTGGGACACACCATACTAGATCTTCTGTACCTGCTAAGTTACAAACATGAGAATCTTAACTGTACCGCTGCCAATTCGCCGGAGATATATTACGGCCAGAAACCAACAACCCACAGATCAGTTCATGATTCACTGTAGCATATATGAACACCTTTTGAGAAAACCCTGATCTTACCGCAGCATTATACCAATCTGTTGCAGATCCATACAAATCCTGTGCTCACGTGCCATCAACTCTGCTAACCTATTCGTCGCAGAAGTGGACAGTCCTGCACTAAGACTTGATATTAGGTTGAATGTGCCAGGTGGTTGATCTTTGCTCTCGTGTCGTAGAAGCAGAGCGTTCTGGAACGCGATTGTCATCACTGAAGGGGACATTTTTGATGCTGAACACCAACTGCTCTCACTCGGAGAAGGTCTGCGCTGTAGTAAAGCATTACATGCACTGCTTATCCCGCATACACGTCCCTCCCAACATGTTATTAACTATTTTTGTTTCATAAACATCAAGGCACAGAGCCACCATCAGTATGCGGACATCTTGTACGTACCACATCAAACTTTCATCACGTCTCTCAAGCTGATAAAAATATTCACTCGCTACGCCTTGGCGTCACTGACCAGACAAATTTTCCTCTAACAACCTCCATCGAAAACACTCAATGTGTCACCCACACTAAGAGCTTCCGAAACAGTTCGATTTACCTTTCCACGAGTCAAGGGGATGATAACGTCGAAAATTACCGAAACTGTGGTGTGCAAGAGAGCCATTTGATCTTGCAAGTGCACATTTAGTCATAGCACTTGTTCGTTGGTGTCACTAGTTACGTTTACAATCACATGCACCACAGACCGAAGAGGGTTAAGTAACTTGTTAAATAATTTGCATCCTTTTATCCGAGTTCCGCCAGTGAACTCAGATATCTCTTATGATCAACCCGTCCAGGGAAGAAAAAGCCCTCATCCCGGATTGACTTCTCCTTCCAAGTTATCAATCAACTCCTCAGCTGCAACTGGATCTTCTTATCACGCTATTCTTCAACTGCAGTCCTATGTTTAGGTTCCATACTAAGTAAGGCGAGATCTTGCACTCGATTACCTAAATGATTGAAATGAACCTGTATTCTGAAGAGCGTGAGTGGTGACACTATCCTGCAACAATCAAAGTAGGCTTCCTGACCAGCAGGGAGGCTGCCACAGTCTGAACAGGCTTCACTTACCTCACCCACGATGTTAGTTCTAATGATAAGACTGTGCCTCAGCACACCCTGCCAGCATAGCCCGCGCCATGCCACGCTGCTCTCTGTTTCCTCGTTCCAGTCAGCCAGCTCATAGTGAAGATCAGCATCTACAAAATAGAATGTGCCCAAAACACCTCTCTCATCCATGGCCAAATTCCTCTTGAGCGTTGTGAAACACAAAAACAAAAACACACAGTACACAGTAAAATTATTCTAGCCTGACAGTATACAGGTTCAGAATCATGCCATTCAAATGTAACCACACTCTGCTACTGGTTAAATGGTAGGCATCTGGTTTGGGAGTGGTAAGCTGCTACGTCAACAAAACTGTACATACTTAAAAAGCAGTTTATCACCAAAAAATCACTGAAACCCGGGAAGTTTGTACAATACACAACCTAAAAGTAATGGCACAGATGGTTAGTATGCAAGACAGTTAAATCAAAGGCTCACCACATCATAAATTCATTTCTTAAAATACATTGGTGCAAAAAAAAAAAAAAAAAAAAAAATGTGTTGGTGAACTCAATATAGAAACTCTTTTCTTATCAGAATAACTTAAAGTACTAAGCAGGTGCAGCAGGATTTATTAACTGATATATGGTGTTGCTTGTTAACATTTACAGGCCAAGAACTTCAATTGATGTACAAATAACTAAACTTAACAACTACACAAACGGCGTGAAGTCCAATGGTAGATGCCTGCCACGTCAAAGTCTTTAAAGTAATTGTACTTCACATAGAGGTATCATTAAGGAACAAGATTTGTCGCCCCTTAAGGCCAACTATGGCCACACTGACCTACCTCATGTGGAAAAAATTTCACTACTTCAAAATCTTAAAAAAGGGTTCAAATGCCTCTGAGCACTATGGGACTTAACATCTATGGTCATCAGCCCCTTAAACTTAGAACTACTTAAACCTAACTAACGTAAGGACATCACACAACACCCAGTCATCACGAGGTAGAGAAAATCCCTGACCCCGCCGGGAATCGAACCCGGGAATCCGGGTGTGGTAAGCGAGAACGCTACCGCACGACCACGAGCTGCGGACTAAAAAATCTTAATACCATTTAACGCAGGTGTTGGATAACGGAAGCAATGACCTGCAGACATGCAGATAAGTTTTACACTGGGCGAAGCTGCTTTACGAATTACAGGAAAATTGGATAAGAATACAAGATGCCCGTTACGAGAACTACTTATTTTATTGGTCCTTAAGATTATGTCCCAACATTCACAGTCCCATGAGCAAGCAAGCTTTCTGTCTTATAAACACAGTGAGACTTATGGCACAGGAAATGTATTGGCAGTTGCGAGTAGGATCAGGCTCGAGCTGCACAATGTTTTGGTGACAATTTGTGCAAGACTGGGACTCTAACTCTGATCTCACGCTTTACGTGAGCGCACGCCTCCAGGACTGACTGAAGCCCCCTAATGTCACCGTGTATCTATGTACTGGCACAATTACTATGATTCAGTCTAGGAGGAAAATTATGATTATTGTCATTGCCTTGTGCATACGTGTCTGAAGAACATTGCACAGTACATCGTAAAAATGCAGACACTGCAATCTAGTATCTCGTGCCCTTACGCACAACGGTCGATGAAAAGCACCAGGTACACGACATGAAATTCGTAGGACCTTCAGGAAAAATTACCTTGAAAATGAAGGATGCCGCAAACGGCCAAAACAAACTTATACTAAAAAGTTTTCAAAGGAGATCTTAATCACCGTTGACTGTAGAAAGTACTGACTTCACTATTGGAGTTTCACCCTTTGGGCCATTTTCAAGTGGCACTGTAAACTATTTTGCTTCAGCATATGCCAGACTTTCAAATCCTCCAACACGTATACATCTCATAGGGAAAAACAGACAGAACACGAAAAGCTGCTCTAGTCGGTGTCACTTCGATTTCCTTAAGCGCGATTGAGTAGCAATCAGCTGTAGTGAATGCTCCCTCCCCCCCCCCCCCTCTTTCCACAACTCGTATCATCTTAAACTGAAATGCAGAGCACCAGAGTAAGGCAAACAGTCTCAAAACCTACACTCAAGCAAACGATGACAGTAGCCGATATAAAATAAATAAGGAAAAGAACTAGCTAAGCCCGGCTGACAGAAATGGAAAACAAACAAATCACACAACAATTTCTACACACATGGCTAGTTCGGCAAACAGCTTATAACAAGTAACGCAGATATACTAGAATCAGGCAGCCAGCGTTTTACCATAATATATAGCTCTTTCGCAGGCGTATGAGAAATATACAATATCAAAAATTATCCGATGAAAGCCGCACAACCAACTAAATTATACAGTGGGGCCCTTTTCTGGGCTTTGCTCGTAAATTCAGTAAACAAGGTATTAAATAATAGTTAATCTGTCGTCTAACGGACACATATTACCAGAATTACACACTATTCAAATAAAGTACAAAATGCTATTAAATAAAACAAGGCTGACAGGCACTGAACAGGCAATACTCCAGACAAGTAGTTTGCACAAAAGAAAGAAATAGCTGTACGTTTTGGTTTGCGTTTACAATCAGCGAAGTCGCGCTATCCTATCAAGTGGTAAGTAGGAATCAAAATATAAGTTGCGATCCACGTTCGCCACCATAAATCACGTATATTTTCTTCTGAAACATGCTTAACACAGCCTTTAGGGAAGTAAAAACGAATTCCTTCATTCGCAACTTCATATCAGAGGAAAGAACACAAATACCAGCTATATCCGAATGATGCCATAATGCAGTCCGATGCACGTCAGTTGAGAATAAAATTACTGCCAGGAACAGAAAAGGTCTCAACATAAGGTCCGTAATATAGGCACGCAACACTTGCCCAAGTAGGTTCGCTTCCTCCAGCGGTTGAGTAGGTTATAGTTGAACTCCAACAGACGTGATGGAGCCAAAAATACTCCACAGGTTAGACAACCTCGTTCCATCTATTTCCGGCCTAATAGGGCGTAAAATCGAACATCCAACTCCGCACTGCTTCTCTTGCCACAAACACCCCTATTTTCACTCCCACTGCTTATCAAACGCCCTCTTTCAGGCCTGCATCTTCCACTGTTCCAGAATTTAGGCAGAGATACACACATCACAGATAATATCGATAATTGAGCGCCATGGATGTCGTGCGCACATGGCACGAAAAACGATGTAAGACTCAAAAGCGTTCAGTTTAAAGTTCCTGTTCTGCATACTTACTCAGTGTCTATTCTTGTCCCTCAAATGAGTATCTAACGGTCCTAGAGCGTTTTATTTCTTGAAAACTACTGGAGTTACTTAAAATTCCAGTAACTTCTGGGCAAGATGACATTTTGTAAATATCGAAAATTCTGGTATTGAAGAGCCTGTTCGTTCGGTTTCACTGAGAACACCAATGTCATTTGGTTAGCTTATCATCAGTCACATGGCAATGTTGTACTGGTGAAGAGCAGGCTAAATTTAAGAGATTAGTCAGAAGGAATCAGTATCCAAAGAACTGTAATACGGAAGTAATAAGGAATGAAGACTTACGCGTAAAGTTCCCTGAAGCTTTACGTAATGTAATAGGGATTAGCTCAGTAGGTAACGTATTTAAAGAGGAATGAACTTCTATAAAAAGGGAAGTCGCGGAAGTTGTGAAGAAACAGTGACTAACACAAGAAGTGTAATAATTGATCGATGTAAGTAGGAAGTAAAAAATCTTCAGGGAAATTCAGGAATATAGAAATACAAGTCACTGAGGATTGAAATGAATAGGATATGCAGGGAAGCTAAGACAAAAAGCTAGGACGAAATGTCTGCATGGAAAATGTGAAGAAATCGAGAAAAAGAGAAGGTTGTCGGAGGACTCATCGAGTATACAGAAAAGTCAAAACAAACTTCGGTGGAATTAAAAGCAAGGGTGCAACAGTAATTCCTCTGTTAACTGCAGGAGAGAGGGCGGATTGATGGTAACAGTACACTGAAGGCCTCTAAGAGTGGGAAGATTTCTCTGAGGTGACAGAAGAAGAAGGAGAAGTAGATTTAGAAGAAATAGGGGATCCAGTATTAGAATAAGAATTTAAGAAAATTTTTAATACCCAAGATCAAATAAGACAGATAACATTCAATAAAATGGTTCAAATGGCTCTAAGCACTATGGGGCTTAACATCTGTGGTCATCAGTCCCCTAGACTTGGAACTACTTAAACCTAACTAGCCTAAGGACATCACACACATCCATGCCCGAGGCAGAATCAGATCCCGCGACCGCAGCGGCAGCGCGGTTCCGGACTGAAGCTCATGGAACTGCTCTGCCACAGCGGCCGGCAACTGTCAATCAAATTTTATGAAATCATTAGGGGAAGTGGCAGCAGAACGACTGCGTACGTTCTCATCTTGCGGCTGATGATGGAAACAAGGGTAAATAAAAATAAAGACTCGTCATAAAATCCGTCGAACGAGAGAACGTGTTCAACAACGTAAAATGGTGCCAGATTAAATTCTGAGAAAAATAGTGCTAAGTTATAGGGACAGGTGGGTAATACGCAACATGTACAACAGCCAAGTGCGATAATGAGAGTGGAAGATCAAAGACCAAGTGCCAGGATTAAAAAAGGGTATAAGATAGGGATATAATCTTTAGCCCCTACTGTTCAATCTATATGTGGAAGAAGAAATGAAGGAAATACAAGAGAAGTTGAGGAGAGAAATTAAAAATGAAGGTGAAAAGCTGTCAGTCGTAGGATTCGCTGATGACACTGTTGTAATGAGTGAGAATGATGAACAATTACATTATCTGCTGAATGAAACTAACAGTCTAATGAGTACAGGGTATGCATTGGGATTAAATAGAAGAAAGGCGAAAGTAATGAGAAGTAGCAGAGATGAAGACAGCGAGAAGCTTAACATCAGGATTGACTGTCATGAAGTAGATGAAGTTACGGAATTCTGCTACCTAAGCAGGACGTTCCTGGTCAAGAGAAGCTTACTAGCATCAAACTCAGGCCATAATTTCGGGGAGAAACTTCTGAGAATGTACGTTTTGAGCACAGCATGGTATGGTGGTGAAACATGGACTGTGGGAAAACCGAAATCGAAGAGAATCGAAGCATTTCATATGTCGCGCGGCAGTCAACTGTTGAAATTTAGGTGGGCTTGTAAGGTAAGGAACGAGGAGATTTTGCGCAGAAAAGAATACGTTAAAAACAGTGACAAGGAGAAGAGGCAGGATTGGACATCTGTTAAGACATCAAGGAAATAATATCCACGGTACTAGAAGGAGTTGTAAAGGGTAGGAACTGTAGAGAAAGGCAGAGAACGGAATACATCCAGCAGGTAAATGAGGACTAAGGTTGCAAGTGCTACTCTGAGATGGAGATGTTGGGACTGGAGAGGAATTTGTGGCGGTCCCCTTCAAACCAGTCAGAACACTGATGACAAAAAGTTAAAAATAATTGCTTTACTTTCACCATTACTTTAATCACAGTTTTTACGTTTCATTGTTCCCGCCTTCATCCTTTGCAATCCGAACACTTCGTTCTTGGTCTTCCGTTCTTACTCTTCACCATTCAGTACATAATCTTACGAATCTCGAATCGATTAAATGTGGTTATGTAGACGTTCCTTGGTCGTCGGGATGTTTCTAAGTCTTGTCAGGGCATCTGTCTTCAACACTGAGAAGGATGTGCGTAGTTTCACACTGCTCCATCTAATATCTGTCTGTGGCGGTTGCGCGATCTTAGCTTAGGAAGGCCTTAGGCTTCACGTGGAGATACAGCGCGACGGCCTGCTCCCGTCGCCGGGCGTAAAAGTCATTACGGGACAGATGGATCTAATTTTAATCATCGTGTTTATACTTAGTACCTCTTACACGTATTCCTTCCTTTAAGACAGATGTGTTAGGGTTTTTGCAACCGACATACTCATCCAAGGAGCGAAGTCTCTTACGTACACGCCTGTTCGGTAGAGTAGGACACGGAAGTAGCCCATTGGAGTCCTGGTGGCGACATAAATGCTCAACACAGTATCTGACCGGAAAGAAGATGCCAGGTAGTGCCGTAAAGCGGTGCCAATACGTAAAATTAAACTGCTAACCCCTCCACACTCTCTCGTGGCCACTAATGGTGATCCCTCTCAGTCGGATGTGGACATTGAGCTCGACAGTAGTCTTGGTGCTCTTCGAGAAGAGTCGGACGCTTTCCGATTAGGCTGTTGTATCTACGCCTCGTGGTCACAAAGCCACGAATATCATACGA